>NC_060155.1:7153421-7253009 GCF_021292245.1 Micropterus dolomieu | reverse complement strand
TGTTTCAGCACGACAACGACCCTAAGCACACCGCCAAAGCAACAAAAGAGTGGCTGAAGAAGAAGCACATCAAGGTTCTGGAGTGGCCTAGCCAGTCTCCAGACCTGAATCCAATTGAAAATCTTTGGAGGGAGCTTAAAATTCGAGTCGCCAGGCGACAACCTCGGAACCTGAATGATTTGGAGGTTGTCTGCAGGGAGGAGTGGGCCAACATCCCTGCCGAAATGTGCACAAACCTTGTCACCAACTATAAAAACCGTTTGACATCTGTGCTGGCCAATAATGGCTTTTCTACAAAATATTAACATGCTGTTTGTCCAGGGGGTCAAATACTTGTTTTTCCTCATCAGATGGTTATCAATTTTTATAAAGTCATATGATGTGATTTTCTGGAATTTTCTTTGGGATTCTGTCTTTCACTGTTAGAATGTACATATGATTAAAATTATAGATCGTTGCATTCTTTGTAAGTGGGCAAACCTGCAAAATCAGCAAGGGGTCAAATACTTATTTCCCCCACTGTATATTATCCATACTGTGCTAAAGAGCAGGAACAGTGCAGTACCTTCAGTTGTTTCAGTCAGGTCAGTAAGTGCTTGAAGTGGAGAGACTCTGGCCCTCCCACACGTACATCCTTTACTTCAGACACAATCTGCAGAGAGCATTTCATCAAACCAAACTAAGTCTCCTTCCTCTCTTAAAGGAGGAGGGTGGGCATTATATCAACTGTTTATTTCTATCTTATTCTCTCTCCTATTCCTCAAAGAAATTGCCACTCGAGCAGAGCTTCAGTTGTATATTGTCAGGATTTCACAAGTGCCATCTAGCCACTGCACGCAAACACGATGCTATTTTCAAAGAAGGGCTTCTTCAGCAGATGTAGTGGTGGGAAACTGATTCAAGCTCCAGAAACATGTACAGCAGACTTTCCTACATTGCCTCTGTCCCTCCCTTTCATCACCCAGATATGTGATTTTCTTCTCCTGGCAGGATGTAGCCTGATGCAAATTACTGTTTGTAATGAATTGATTATTTCATACAACAGTAGCCCGCAAACCAAGTCGTTGTGTTTGCCCATGGGCGGGTTCTGTGTAGAGGAACAACATACAGTGTCTTCTTATGTCTCTGAAGCAGCTGAGGAGCCCCTGGGACAGACACAGTGACAAAATCCCGAGCAGAGCCGCAGGGTGAAAACAGGGCTTTTTTCGTAACATTTTTTTTTTTTTTTACACAGACCACAGAGCACAGCAATTTATTTTAATGATGGGAATGAGCAATGCAGCCGTGTGGGCTTGCTGAGGCGTTTCTTAATTCTGCCAGGAGGCAATATGAAGCATCGGGGTGACCTCCACAACCTGAATTATGAAAAAGACAATTTGCTTTCTTCAAGTGTTGTTTTGTTTACTTTTGTACCAGTACGCAGAGGTAATAATAACTAGGAAGAGGATGTTAGCCCTTGAAGAAAAGACGCCTCTTGATGCAGAGAAGCACCATCTTTTGTTTGGATGATGGCAGGTCACAGAGAAGCTTTTTGCCCTTTTCAGCTGCCTTTGACTTTTTCTTTCCCTCACTCTCACTCTCTGAATGAAACTCTGAGCACCGACTTTAGTTTATACCTACTTTAGTATATACCTGTAAGAGCAATGTGGCTCTATGGTACGGTGACCATCAGGGGTGTAGCACAACATTCTGGACCATGTACATAAGCATTCTCGATGGGCACCTCCCCGCATCCATGACTATTCAATGTAGTATCTCAGTGGGCCCTCCATACATGATGGCCCTGCATACTCGGTCCCCCTTTCCCCCAAGTCCTACACCCCTGGTGACCACACATTTTCTTTTTCCCGGACATGTCCTCTTTTTGGGACCTAAAAAATGCGTTCAGCTGGGATTAAATCTCCCAAAATGTCCGGGATTCGGCTTGTGCTTTCTACAGTCAGCATTCCTTGTGTGCATTTTTGTATTGCTTTGACCTTTCTCTTAAGTTTCCGCCTTCTCGCAAGAGACAGAGCAGCAGCTTGCTTGTCAGTGGCAAGTAACACAGTAAAGGCAGTTCTTCTTCTCACAAGGTGCCAGTATTCTTTCCTGCCCTGTCCACTGGCAGAGACCAAGAAGGGAGAAGATCGGGTGCTTTTCTTTTATCCAAGCATGTGCATAAAGTTGCTCACCAATGTCAATGTTCGTGAACCAACCAATTACAGACTAGATTTTGGCGAGGCATTAAAAAAAGGTTGACGTCAAACCATACAAGACAGAAAACAGTTTTACTTGTGAATCAGTTTAATTGTTGAATCTCAAATTATAAGCTGCTGTAATATTACAAATAGGTCTAATATAAACAATCTGTAGGCAGACATCAGCCAAATAAAGTGTAACTTATAAATATGTTGTTATTATTATACTAACATTCCACTTCAACTTTTTATCCAATATTTTAATGTTGTTCTAAAACACTAATTTATTGTAGTTATTCCTCCAGGTGGATAGTGCCAATGTAGTGGACAGATGGGAAGGGAGGTTATGGATCCGTGTCAAGTATAATGCATGACCTGCAGAGCTGGTACAGTGTCAAATAAAGGTGCTAGCAATCTAGAAGCCCACATAGTTGCATTGTTACACCCAGAGTGTCCACCTGCCTCCTGCCCCCACTGTCCTTTTGTTTTGAAAACCAAAATATGATCACTCTATGACAAAATCGGTCAATTCACCAATTTGTCCAGACTGAAATTTAACAACTACTGGATGGATTGCTATGAAATTTGGTACAGGCATTCATAGTCCCCAGAGGATGTAGCCTTACTTTGGTTATCCCTTGACCTTACATCTAGCCTGAGGTTGCAATTTGGTTTTGAGTGAATTATCTTGACAACTTCTGTAGAATTGATACAGACCTTAATGGTGCCCTCCGCGACCATAAAGGTCTGAGCGATGAAGTATAACAACTTGTAAAATACTTTGGTTTAATTTACAAAATATATGCAAAACTAATTCCTATCAACCTCAGCTGTACTTATTTTTAGTGCTAATTAGATAATGTTAGCATGCTTATATGGTGAACGTATTAAACATTGCACCTGCTTAGCGTTAGAAAGTTCAGTTAGAGGCTAAAAAATGAAAGTCTGAAAAGTGAACAGAACACAAAATATATTAATACTGTAAATATGTTGGACTAGTTATAAATCTTTTACTGACCAAAAATGTACTCGCCTGCATGACATTTAATTAAACAGAAAAAAGCTACAACAACCAATAACATCTAACCAGAGGTCCAGACCACCAATCAGTCCGCAGTCCAGTCCAAAGATTAACTGGTTCCAACGTAATTAATTAAGTCAAACTAACTTAGAAATTACCAAACACGAGGATCGACAGTGTGATGTAGATAGTATGTTGTACATGTATGATTGTAGGAATGTAATTCAGGTGTGAAGGCTAACTGCATGTGTAGTAAAGGTACACTTACTTTCATATACAACTGAGACAGGTAATGTGCGTGAAGAGATGGGGTCTCTTCAGACAAACTGCAGTACTTTCATCTGTCTGCAGGAAAGGAAGATTTTCATTTCAGGGTCATGAATGCTCAAATACATTTTTCAAAGCTTTGATAACATTTTGCTATAATGGTATTAAATTCAGCAGAGAAAAATTTCTCCTTACTATATAATATTCATGTGACATTGGTTAAGTCCTCTGTTTTTCTCAGTTGTAAAATAGTGGCCACTTTTAATCTTTTTAATTTTTTTAAATTGAGATAGTTTGTCTGATTTCTGAGGGGAAAAAATAGGGAAGAAGTAGTGTGTTTATCTTTTATTATTATTATTATTATTATTATTTTAAATGTTTTCTGGAATGAAGCAGGTTTGCAACACTTTGAGATCATATTGAAAACATTTATAGTGCAACTTAATTGGACTCTAGATTTATTCCATTCAGAGTGTGTTATTCACATTCTTCAATCATGAAATCAGTCACTCACACACCACAGAGCGTAATCATGTTAAGCAGAACCCAAATACATCCACTTCACAAAAACAAATGACGTTTTTAAGTGGTTTAAATTTGAAACTGAGGCACAACAGCAATGCAGAAATGCGACTACCATCACGCAGTTTTTTCACACCAAGAGGAAACACAACACGCTAATTTTCAAGCTTCTTTTTCTACAAATGTAGGCATTTTTAGAGCGAGTGTAAAAATAAAAAACAAGTCTGATGTTTCTCACAGTAAAGATACAAACACTAAACACATTTTCTTGGAATCAAGTTTCCTGTGGAATATTATAAAACGATCAGTGCTCTGTTTTCACTGTACGGCTCAAATACTCAAAAGATTAGGCTGACCATACTATATTTTTATGAAATGACCAAAAAAAACAATGAATTGATCCTATTAGCTAAGTATTGTCTGTATAGTAAAGACAGATATAGTACAGCCAAATTTATCTTATTCCTCTGTGCCATAGAACTCCATAGTTGTCTCAATAATGAAACCTTTCTTCCTTCAGTACACTGTACTGTTTATTTGGCATCAATCCTACATACACCATCCTGCTGCCATAAACAGTCAATAGACCACCAGCTGTGTATTAATCCATGGTTGAAAATAGTTCCCAACAAGCGCTTTATTTACTCCTGTTTGAGCAACATGTTCTTAAAACTACAACGCCAAGCTGTTTTAGGAAACAACTGAACTGAATATTTGTGACCTCTTTCCAAAGGTTTTACTCCTTCAGTTGAAACCAATGGGAATCGGACTGAATGAAAGACAACATAGGGACGAAGAAAAGTTTTGAGACACAATCACATTGTTGGTTTTTGGTCTTTTTTATGCGATTCATTGACAGAGAAAAAGTTTCATTATTTATTTATGTTAGAGTCAAATTGCAGACCTGTCCCAGTCCTTGTTCAATTTAAAGAATTCAGATATAATTTATTACTACACAGTTACTTTCCATTGTACATGCTGTACCCCTCACCCTGTTGGATAGGTTTATATTAAGAAGTTCATTATGCCAGATTGAATAAATTATCCTCAGACACGAACATGCAAAAGTTGTTTATCGTTGTGGTGTTGTTTGTAAAATGGATGTTAATGTGCTGTGTTAGTTTTGTGTTTTAGTAAAACATCTATTTCGTTTTGGCTCAAGACACTGTGGTAGGTAAAGAAGGCCAGTACGTCAGTATCTGTAGGAAGGACAGAAAAACCTCCTTGCACAGATTGCCTAGATGAATTTGAAAGGTTACTGTCTTAAGATCTTCTAGAAACAGCTAAAGTTTCCAGTCAGACCCACAGGATTTTACAGCTTAGAGGACCTGCAGTTGTTTATTTCTGTTAATGTTTTTCTTTCTGTTCTTCTAAAGTTTATGGACAATAATTTCAACACTTTTATTCAGAATTTTTATATCCAACCTGTCATGCTATTGTGAACTGACTTTATTAAAAAAAATAAATCCCAAAAGATTGATTTGTTTAATTGCATTCTTTATTTTGTTTTCTGGAATGTAACACTATCTTTTCTTGGGCGTTAATCCTTTGTACTGTAGTCTGTTCTTTAGGGACTGATGATATTGGATTTTAGTCCCTTGGGGATCTCTTTGTTTCTGGTTCAATATTCTTAGCTGTTTTCAAATCTCTCTCTCTCTCTCTCTCTCTCTCTCTCTCTCTCTCACTCTCTGTCTCTCTCTCTACCCCAATTACCCTTTTTCCTTATTTCCTAAGTTCACACTTGATCTCTACTCGTCTGCCTTTTTATCACCTCTATCCACAGTTTCTCTCTGTGACCCTTTCAACTTGCTTCTTCTTTCCCTCTCACTCTGTTCATCCCTCTCTCTGTTCTGACCCTCTGTTCCCTGCCTTCCCCTCTCCCCTGAGTTAATGGCCATGTTGTCCTCCTACAGCAGATGTCATTATGGGCGGAGTGAGAGGACAGAGGACAGAGAGCTGGTAAAAAGGGAGGTTCTGAACTCCCTGTGTGGAGGCTGATATCCCAGCAAACAGCCAACAGTCGTGACACTGCTCTGACACTGATTTTGTACAGATGATTTTGCAGAGTGAAGTACAGGCTGAATAGCTAATCCTGGGTCCAGTGAGTTTACTGCCACCACAGTCAAAATGAGTTCATTTTAGTGGTAATAGAGACCAGAAGGGAGAGGACTGAGGACTCCAACAAAACCATGATACAATGAATACAGCACAGTCGAGCAGAATTTGTTTCCCAAATAACCCAGAAAAATGTTAGAGCATCAAAGTACACATTTATACAGCTACATTGTCACCACTACTTGGCCTTTTATAGCGTGAGATCTCACTTGTGGAGTACATTATCTGCCTGTTTGGGTTGGCATGATAACCAGCTTTAAAAACAAACTTTTTAGGGAGGTGGGCCATGGCCTATCTATTTTAGGATAAATACAAATGTAATATCAGCCAAAAATAGTGGTACAACAGTCAAAATATGTCATATTAGTCCCAGGAAAGGCTGAAGGAGTGAAAAGTGATAGATTTATAATGGCTAAGGTATTGAGTCTGGCCAGAGTCTAAAGTCTTCTTACTTCTTAAAAAGTTTGTCCGATGTTTCTGATAAAATGACCTGCCAGTCACCTTCTGAAGGTCCTTCATGTATCTTTAATGTTTGCATTATTTAGGAATTACAACTCATTTTCAGTCACATGGGATACATTGTATGTGAAAGTATAGAATGTACAGTGTAAGGCGTATAGGCTCTGACCTCGTTGCTCCCCACAAGGAAACATCAAGCTCAGCACAGCAGGGAATGGGGAACAAGGATATGAGGGTAATAAATTCCCCCGCTGATGTAAGGTAGACTCAGAGCTTACAGGTGGATGCAGGGGTGGAGCCTTTTGAAATGCTACATGAACAGCAGCAGAAGCAGCAAACAACAGTCACTTTAATTGAGCCGTGTTGCAAAAGAGTGAGCAGAGCACTGACAGCCCAAGTACCTCACCATGATTTAAAGCAGTGTTTCTCAAACTTTTTCACTTCAGGGACCCATAAACTGACACAAATTAGACCACAGACCCCCATTTGATATTTGTCACAGAATATGTGTTAGGATTTTTGCTTCTACATGTTTTTATTACAGAAAGTGTATAAAACCCATAACTAAAACATACATTCTCTCTGTGTACTGAAATAAATGATTCCCTTTATTCTGGGGACCCCCTAGAAACCCCCTCAAGGACCCCACTGATTTGAGAACCACTGATTTGTCAAATAATCATTATATTTTCCCAATCTTCATAAAAAATGCTGGGTTAACTCGTGCTAGCTTCTGTGTTGACTGAAAATGAATGTTCTGCAGGCATCTCACCTCAGCAATATCACTGATGCTGTTTTAATAACCGGCTGCAGAGCCCTGCTGCCCTGGGCTGTACGCATCCCATGCCAGTTGGTGATGTTTCTAGTCGGGTTGCTTTCTATTGCTCCTCTGTAAAAGTTAACAACTTGGGCACAGGAATTTTGCCTTCTTCTTAAAACTGTTCACCCGTTGTTCCTGTAGACAGGAGTGTGTGTCTTTAACTCCTTTTTCACAAAATCAATGATCAGCTCCTTGGTTTTGCTGACGTTGAGCAGTAGGTTGTTCTCTGAGCACCACTCTGCAAGATTATCGATTTCCTCCCGATATGAAGGCTCATCATTGTTTGAAATATGCCCGATGATGGTGGTGTTGTCCACAAAATTCACAACAGAGTTTGCTCTGTTTGCAGTCGAGGGTGTACAGCGTGAACAGGAGGGGGCTGAGCACACAGCCCTGGGGGGCTCCGGTGTTGAGCACTAGAGTGGAGGAGGTGTGCCCACCAATCCAAACCATCTGGGGTCTGTTTATGAGGAAGTCCAAAATCCAGTGCAGAGTGTGGTACTTAAGCCCAGAGAGCTGAGTTTGCTGTCAGTTTCATGGGGGAGATTGTGTTGAATGCTGAACTTAAATCCACAAACAGCATTCTGATGTAGGTGTTGTTTTTCTCAAGGTATGTGAGGGCTGAGTGGAGGGTGGTGGAGGGTATCCTCTGTGGATCTGTTGGTTCTGTTTTATTCATATTTACTCTTCTAACATCTGCTGTGGATACTGACAGTGGCAGTTCTTCTGGAGGATGGAGTAGACTTGACAGACTCTTTGTTAAGGAGATCAGAGCGAGCATAAAAGCTGTTAAGCTCACACATGATGCTCTTGCATTTGTAGCCTACGATGTTCTTGATCACCTGCCATATATCTTTGGTGCTAGTTTGTGCTGAGGTCTCTCTCCAGTCTCTGCTGGTGTCTCCACTTTGCCTTCTTGATCAGCTTGCAGTCTCACTCTGACGGTGTTGTACGCTTCCTTTTCAACTTACCTCTCCATACATCCAGACATTTGCTGATGTATGATGTCACTGATCTCTATTCTTCTAGTCTAGACTGATGTGGTTGGTGGTCTCAATCAACATGTGCCAGTCTGCGCACTCAAAAGAGTCCTGTGTTGGTTTGACCCTTTTAATCAGCTGGGTGTAAGTAGGCTGGAGAAGCAGGGACATATAAGAAACAAGGTACAAGGTTTATTATTAAGGTTTATTTATCATTATCACAACACAAATGTGTTCGTTGTACAAGGAAAAGAAAGTTTGTAGTCCCTTCATGCTACACATACAGAACATAACAGATAATGAATTAAAATATGGTAACAGAAAATAAATAAAATAAAAAAACAATAGGCTAGATACAGTTGTTTATTTACAAAGGCTATATACAGACATATACACCCAGAACATTCCACAGTTAATTTTTTGAGTTTATGTCTTCGGTGAATGTAAACACCAGATGATACACACACGAGATGATATATTGGTTGAATCTTCATATTAAAAAGTCTGACATTTGAAAAACAGTAGGCATAGGCCGGTATGAGATATTGAGGGTATGATAATCTTAAGCGAAAATATTAGTTTCACGGTATTGCTCTAAAATGTTATTTTTAAATGTCTGGTAAAACCAAACTTTTTTCAACTGAACACTAATTATATATATATATATATATATATATATATATATATATATATATATATATATATATATACATACACACACACACATATATATACACATATATATACACACACACACACACAGTATAGGCCTAATTTATGTTGAACCAACTTCATTTCACAGTAGCAAAAGAAGAAAGACTAAAAACCTGCTCCAAACAGTGTGTGTGTGCGAGAGAGCTAAATCAGACACACAGAAACTCTCCTACTTACTGCCATATCATTACAGCTAAATGTATTTCCTCATGCAACAAATGGAGAACCATTGTTGTTTGTATAAAGTAACTTAATTATCACATTGTCATGTGTATACGTGTATATGAGTATGTCATGTAATACTGTTTCTTATTTTAATAATTGTTCCTTTGAAAAATTCTACTGCTTGTCAAAAAGCAAGACATATTTTTAACGTAACAAAGGCCTATATTGTGTTTTTATTCCTCTTACTTTAGTTTTTATAATGTCATTTCATTGTTTATTAAATTTTTTTTTTTTTTCATTGTTTATATGTGAATTTGTGGGCAACATTGCAACCTAAAGATTCATGGCAATAGGTCTGAGAGAGAGTCACACATTCTTGCCAATGTCTCATCTCATCTCGTGGAAACAAGTTTCTTCCTCACTAGAGGAAGAGGTGTCCAGGCTGGATCCTGATCCTTCTCACAAGAGGTGTTAACAGTCATGGGCGTAAATCTCATCTCACAGTATGGGGGGGAACATAAACATAAAATTTCTCAAGAGCAATTTTTGAAGGGGACACAAGTAACACAGCCAAAATTGTATTTTTATAGGATACATGTACACAGAGGGAAGTCTTGCTATTATCTTTCTGGCCAACAACACAAAGCAATAGTTTAAATTAGTTGAAAAATGATTTAAGTTCATAGGTTCACCACGTGGTCATATTATCAGATTATTTTCCTGGCTGATGCCAGTTACTGATTTTTTAAAAGGTCTGGCTGCCGATTCTAATTTTGGCTGATTCCGATTTTCTTTCTTTCTAGGATAAATAACTGACAGCATACACAAATATTTTTGTAACTATTGGAAAAATCTATTTTTATTATGATCCTCATCAGTACCAGTATAAATGTTGGCTGTTCTCACTGGTCTCAATAGTATGGTCATAATGAAACATTGATTATAAAATAACATTTTCACTGGAAGGAGCTGAAAATAAATTGCATACCATTTTAATTCTACTTAATTCTCCAACTTATTTTTGTGCTTAATCACAAACTACAGTAATCTGCTCACCTTGCTTTTCCCTTCAGACACAGAAGCACACACCACCTGTCTCTCTCTCTCTGTTGGCTCAGACTTTATTTGTCAGCAGTTTTAAGAACTCGCTTTTGGTTTTTCACCCGCGATTCCGTTTTCACAGCAGCAGATTAGCCGCCTGTGGAGGAGGTTTGTTGTTAATTACCAATAGAGACCACTGTGGTCTGAATGACATCGTCACCAGCAGCTGTGTTCACTGTGTCTTTACCTGCTCCCTGCTTTACAATATCCACAGCTCTCTGTCTCTCTGTTTTTGAAACCTTGAAACCGGTAACCAGCCTATGCCTAGGCCAATGTCCATTTCAACTGTGTTCGAGCACCAAGCATCATCGATGTGAAGTGTCCACCTCCTCTCATCTGGCCGGAGTCTTGTGCTGACAGCTCGGAACACGGTCCGCCTTCCCAGCGCTTGATCTGGGATGTTGAAAAGCAGGTCTTTGTAAAGATGTGGGCACAACAGTTTCTGATTTCTGCTGCTTGGCCAACACGAAATTTATGAGCTGCTTTTATCGTGCACTTCCTTCACCAGTTACTTCTTTTAGGTCTGGATGTAATAGAGTTTCAAAAATGTGCATATTGAGTTGAACAAATAAATCTAATCTCATTATGATCATAATAAAATGTCAATATTATATCATAATAGAACATATAACTAACAAATCATTTGACATGATGATGGTCATAATGACACAAGCATTGTTGTTTGTGTGCTGTGTTCACTGACGCTCTGCATGTGCATGTGGTAACTTGCTCCACTCGCAACATTTGTACCAAAAAAGAACCACAAAAACCCAAATGACCAGCCAGATGGTGCTAAATGGTGAAAGCCAAAAGATAACGTGTTTTTACCCTCTCCGGGCCTCCTTCCTGCATCCTAACAGTGATCCTTCTCCTCTCCTGACATGCGCGGATTTCACGGCAAGGGGTTTCCACTGATCTCCTCATCTCCGCCTGGCAAGCAGCACTTTAATAATTCTCTCAGTGCAGAAGAAGAAATCTGATTCTTTTATGCCCACCACCCCCCCAGCAGTTTTCTCTCATTAATTTCGCAGCACCCCAGTGAGTCTGAGGCAAAGACTTTGAGGAGACGAAAACACACTTACATCTTAATATGTTTTTTGTTTTGTTTTGTTTTTAGGTCTAAGGACAATGTGTCTGAGCTGTTTGTTTTACAAGTGATGTTTCGTCCTCTATGTGGGCAAAAAACAGGACAAGCACAAGGATGTCTCACCAAGCACCACCCGCCAGGCATGAAAAGTGAAGCCAGCGGAAGTGCCTTAAACCTGCATTCCTTCTAATGGCCAGCAGGCGGCAACTTCACTTGTTGCAAAAAGAATTCCAGCTGCATTGTAGTCAATGACAAAATGAACCTACTTCTCAGTTTATTGTCTCAACCCCTAGTTTCAAGTCTTCTTCAATTCACTATATGATATTCATTTAGTAAATTATGGTCCGCTTTTTGAGGAAAATAAATGATAATGCAGGGTATGCTTTAGGGTGTGGCTACCTTGTGATTAACAAGTCGCTACTATGGCAACCTATCAGGCATAGCAAGGCATATCTAGGGCCCTATGATATCTGTGATGTTAAAATTGTGGCCTGAATCGTGGAAATTGACAATAAAAACGGAATTAACTGTATGCGGAATATCGTGCAATGTGCCAAAATGTTGATGCAATTTATAAAAAAATCGGGGTTTAGTCTAGCATTATTTGACATAGTATTATAAGCGTGAAGCGACAATTCACAATACATGTATTGTGAATTGTCCCTTATCAAATAGTATTATAGTATTTTAATATCCTACTGTTGCAATACATTTATTGTAAATTGTCCCCATTAATAATTACATATATATGTAAATATTTATATATGCTTACTTGCATGATACATCAAATTCATTGATATAGATTCAATTTGTAATATTTTCTTATTGAATTGTATGAAAAAAATAAACCACCACATGATTACACACTCTTTCTTGTGATAGAATCTGTTTAAATTTAAATAAATCCTGAATTCAGAAAACACGGAATCTGGCAAAAAGATTTCATAAGGCCCTAATTACAGCACCACCTCTTGTTCATATATGGCTACTTGGTTTCAAAATACCAAGATGGTAAAAACCATTCAGTGTTAAATTTAATTCTTTACAGTGCTGCATATAGCTTTGATAATAAATCATAGTAATTCTGTGCTTATCCCTAAAATAAACCGCTGCCAGGCACCTTCTTTCCTTTGATAAAAAGAATCAAAGTCTGAAATTCTTAAAAAGAAAAGATCATATTTTTACCATAGAGGAATATAAAGTCGGTATGATGTTATAATATTGTTTCCATTTATTTTTTAAAATGCATTCAACTGACTGCACTCGAATGCCTCAAAAGTAAGGCAAAAGTCAAAAGCAGTCTGGCTTTACTGTTGTTTCACACAATTACCACCCACAGATAATTTCTCTGTCTCAGTCACACTAACTTCAAAGCAAATTTCTCTCCCCTTTGGTCTGAAACAACTGGGCAGATATTTCCACTTATTATATAACCTCATTTCTCATTTTAAAAGACAAAGCCAGATTAGTCAACTAGAGCTCAGCAGTGAATCAAAGTGTGCCACACAGGCTAAGCATATTTTCTGTTACATTTTAGGGAATTTAGCTGAGGCGTTAATCCTCAGAAATTTACAATGAGTGGAACAGCAAATTCCTACTTGGGTTCAACTGATTTCTGTATTTTTAGTTAGCAACAGCTCATGTTTTGTGCCAGTACTCTGTCTATTTTCAGTATTCGGTGTCTGCCCTAAATTATCTTATTGTCTGGAAGAGAAAGCCTGCAAAACAACATTCAGACAACCATAGGACACCTAATCTCTCCAGAAAAATCCAAATTAATGATTTTTAAAAAAAACTGTTGTTTCAGGCAGAAAGACCACCTACACACACAAAATCAAAGTACAAATGGTAGTAACATACAGCAATGCTAGCGGCTCAGTGAGGCTGTACAGAAGTGCTTTTGAGCAAAATGCTAACATGCTGATGTTTAGCAGGTATAATGTTTACCATGTTCACCATTAACAAGGCTAATAATCTGCATCCATGCCAGGTGTTTCTGTAGCCGTGTAATTGAAGGAGCCTTCAATATACTGTCTGATATATAAAATGCAATAAACAGCCTCTATTTTGATATTTTAGTCTCCTGAAAAACATGAACAAGATTATAACCCATCATAACGGGAGCAAGTGTGACTCACAGCAACCAGACAGCATTTGTATGTATCAAACATCATGTATGCACTCTCCCACATGGTGACTGGTGGGCTAGTAATGAGTATGTACAGTGGTGTCATGAAAACAAGCCACCTGTCAACCAGCAACCTTCCCACAAACCACCTGTCACCTGTCAACAACCATGCCATTTTATCTTCTTTTTTTTTAAAAGAGATGATGTGATTTGCAGATTTAATTTTAACTGATTCTGAGATTAAAAGAAAAAGCTAAAACAACAATAACTAAAGGAATATGAAAAGGCCTCCTCTGCTGCAATAAACCCAATCTGATTATGAAGCGTCTCATACTAACTGGCATTGTTTGGTTTTTCAATTTCCATTTCTTTGACAATAATAAGATTGATTCTATTGCTTTGCTGGGTTTAATTACAATGAACAATATACATCAAATTCCCTAAAGTCAGTGTGCATCTTTAGTGCTGTATGTACTTTTGTTGGTTGCCTTTCACAATAAAGTTGTTTAAAAAAGCAGCAGAAACTGTACTGGAGCCTGACATGATTGCATTTGTTGGCCAGACTGTCTGATAACCTAAGAGCAAAAGAATTACATCTCCAGTTCATCTTAAGTTCAAGTTACGACTTCTGAAACATCTGCAGACTTGACAAAACAAATAAACTGACACAAAAAAGCAAAATTAACCCATCATTCATCAAATAGGCCTATTTGCCACGAATAACTGAACCATATACTCCTGAAATCAAACAAGTGCTGAAATTAATCGACTGACCAAATAACAATCAACAGGTTTGATAACTAATTAATCATTTAAGTCGTTTGTTAAGCAACAAGACTAAGCATCTACAGCCACGCTAGCAGCTCTGAGGCAATCCTTTGAGCTAAATGCTAATGCTAACCATGTTCACCTACAGCTATGACACTTCTTAAAAACAAACAAACAGCAAACATTCACTAATTCCAACTTCACTACAGTGAAGCTGTTCTGCTTTTCTCTCTTTTTCACTATAATCAGTTGAATATCCTATTATTATTATTTCAAGACATGCGCATGGGCGTAAGGAAAAGGTGAAGGGCATCTTTTACTCGTTTCTAACATGGACAAAATGATAAATTATTGACAATAAATAATTGACAGATTAATCAAAAAGGAAAATAATCCTAAAATATTCAGACCTAAAGACAAACTATTGTACTGTGTATATAAGTTGGAAATGTTATTCACTAAAGATGATGGTAAAGCTGAGCTTCATTCAACAGCTCCGTGGTTCATAAAACAACATCTTAATAAAAAGGAACCTCGACTTCATGGTTTAAAAGCCTATTAGCTTTACTTATCAAAGCGCTGAACCAGCCTTGAGTAAAAGAATCCCATCATTATCCATAACCCGAGCCAAGAATTTAACACACTTCAGAGTGACCTGCATATGCAAGAGAGGAGTCTGATTTGTGTATTATTCAAAGTGAATATAAGTGTGTTAGAAACATAAGTTGCATGCAGGTTGAGAGGTTTATCTTGACCAATTTATGCCCATAACATAACAAAATAAGCTTTACAACAGAAAATCTCACAGTCTTTGCCCTCAGCAAAAACACTGTCTTGGTGCACAACTGCCATAAACCATTTATGAAAATTTATTTGGCAGAAAAAGCAGAGCAACAAATGGTGAAAGGTGAGCAGGTTTGTTAAAAGTGATCCAATTTTACGACAAAAAAAACCCAAACTTGAACAGTGAAATCACCAAAAAAATGGGCGAGTAACACAGTCTGAGGTAAGCTCTGCAGCCTATTCAACATGTTAATGGGATGCCTGTCCAAGACCAGAGGAGTAAAAACTAAGGATTAGCAAAACAGATGAGGACCAACTTAAGAGATTTCTCCAGGGACAGAGCAACACAAAGACCTAAAATCCAGAATTACACACAGAACTACTGATTATCATTGATCTTAAGCTCAATAATCAATTAATCTCACTTGTACTATTGAATAATTTAGGGCAGCCCTCTGTCTAGAGTCACACCTTAGAGAGCTTCACCGCAGGGAGTAATCCCAAGCAAAAGTCCAATAACCATGGTGCTATTAAGCTCTCCCTGAATGTTCAGGCTGCTTTAAAGCCATACTGGGTCCCCTCTTTTACAGTAAAGGAGATTTATGGCTGCTCGCAAAGAAATGTGTTACGACTTTAATATGCAAAACCCTCTCGCTCCGATAATGCAGCACCACTCCTGGTTTTACAGGAGGCTTACAGTGCACGCTGCTGTGATTTTACATTTTCACGTTCATCACACCACATTATGAAGATGGTAAATTACACAGCACACAAATCAGAAATCTGAAAGGTGTGACAGATGGAATAATGAAGTTATTATTCATCCTTTAACGTGTAACACATTCACTAATTTCACACATTTACACAATGCCACATTGGCATAAGGGTACCATTGAGGGAAGATACCAACACGGTCAGCAGTTGCAGCAGCAGCAGTGGCTGACACGCACAGCTCATGGAGGAAAGTAACCCGTGGACCTCTAGTAGCGCTATGGAGCTGTTTTTCTATGAATGGGCCCTCATTTTGCTACACAACTCCTGCCAAACTACTCCACAGATCTACAGGTGGTGGTAACATGCCAAAATACGCAGCAATGTGCCAGCAAAGGCAGGAAAGACTGTATGCTTGTAAACATTGATGTAAACTATGCAGGTGTGAAACTTTAAAGAGAAAGTGTTTTATATGGAAGGAAATGCATTTATCATGTTTGTTATACATCGAGGTTACACACAATGTGTTTTGATGAGCAACACTGAATGGTATTATGCTCATTTTCAGGTTAAAAATCTTATTTAGGGATTGTACCAGAACAGGTTTACCTGGTTTAATTATCAAAAAACACCATATTTTTTGTCATACTACACATTGCTGCAGCTCCTCTTTTCACCCTGTGTTGAAGGCATCGTTTTAGCTATGGAGTGATACATCTTGTCTCTAAATGATCTTTGTTGGGAGTTGCACATGTGCAGTTCCTAGTTAAGGACTACTAGCCAATCTGAAGCAGAGAAGGGCGGGTCAGCTGTACGTGTTCCCCTTACCAGCTTGGCAACATGGACTGGAGCAAGAGTTTCAGAGTGGTGAGTTGCAAAAGGCATAAAACCACCTCTTTAAAACTCTTTAAAACTTTAAAACCTTTTAACGTTGTAACAATGCAATTTATGTCAAAATCACTCATCTGAGTCATAACGCAGTGTGAACAATCAGACATAATACACAATGGTTTTAGTATATCGCTAATTTTGCCCTTCATAACAACTGTGAGGGGGGTGATTTTTTTATACCTCACCTGTTTAAATTATATTAAGCCTTAAAGTTCTGCATTATTAGGGGAGTACTAATGTGTATAAAATTTATAACAATGTAAACCATAAACTTAAATGGACCTATAACACAAATATGGACACTATTTAAAACTCAAAGTAAACAGAAGGAGAGAAGGCTTTTCCATGTCTGTCCACCCCATCAGCACAATGAGGACTCCCAGGTCTCTGCAGATCTCTGGCACCAGGTTGGACATCTGCTCCACAGTGTGACTCCGGGAGGAAAATGTGTAATAAACTATTTTTTTGTTTTCATCTTGATGATTATGGTTTACAGCTCATGGAAATAAAAACTCCAGTATCTCAAAATGTATAACAATTTTAGAATAAAAATACATTTTTGTATTATAAATTATATAGAAATGTCAACTGGAGAAGAGCTCTCTAATCAGCTAATTAACTCAAAACACCTGCAAATGTTTCTGAAGCCTTTAATCTCTCAGTCTGGTTCTGGTGCTCACAATGAACCTTTCCACGGTATTAAAATTTTTTGAGATGGTCCTCTAAAAGATGCCTCAGTGTTTTAATGTTGACAGCACTATTATGTCACATATGTGGGAGAAAATGGAACAAGGGAGACGATCTTTAAATGTTTTTGTGTTGTCCTTTTAAGACAGACAATTTAATATCAGCTGTCAAATGTCCAGTAGCCAAGACTAGCCTCAAAGTTTAAGCTCTGAGTAACTTAGCAGATGTGGAGGCATCAGATCCTCAACAAGAATCTTTTGACAAATATAATACCTTTCCCTCTCAAATGTTCTTTTCCAGACAATAATCCCACACAGCCCTGCCGACAGCGGCAACGTTACTCAAAATAGCGGTGTGGGGAATTAATTAACGTGATAGCAGCCATAGCTAACGATTTACAATTTATACAGCTTCCATCATGTAACTAAGGACTCTACCGCTAGCTTATAACAAGTAACATATAATCAGGTGAAATTCAAATAAACGATTCGTAACTAACGCTATAGTTATTTAAAAGGGTTAATTGATTTGCAACGTAATTAATAACTGATTCATAATTAACTGTTAACGTTGCTCTCAACAAAGTCTAGTGCTGCAAAATAACGTTACCACATTTATATATTAAAAAGCGTTTTATACCTTGTGAAGTATAATGTCAATAACAGATACTTAGTTATTTTAATATTTTCAGGTTTCTTACCTCGACTGTAAGCTGGTAACGACCATAGACTGGTAACAACACGGCCACTGGTTCCAACCTCCACCATACAGCCCCGAAGGTTTAGAAGCTACCTCTGCTAACGCAGAGTAGCATATAGCATTAGCTCCTTAGCCTGAGCTAACTCAGACACGTCGTGCTAGGCGGGAGTGGTTTCAGCAACATGTCACCTCAGCTCCATCTACGACCCGCTTCTTTGACCATTTTTGGCTGTCCGGGAATGATGCACAGTGACACACTGCCAAGATGGCAATGACCGGCTCCGCCCAATTTGGGCTTCAAAACTGCTCTTCAGAAACCAACGGTTGACGTCATGGACACTACATCCATTTTTATATATAGTCTATGAGTGCGACAGACAATTTCTGATGGTATCATCACAAATAAAGGTTCATAAATCCACTTAGAAATCTTAGACTCTTATAACTCCACAATTGAAAATCATAGAACTGAATATTTCTGAGTTTTGGACAGTTGGTCAGACAAAATAAGTTATTTTAAGATGTCATCTTGGATCTTGGGAAATTATGATGGACATTTGTCACTGTTTTCTGACATGTAATTGACTGATTCATTGATTGACCAAGAAAAGAAAATGTAAGCAGATTAATTGATTAAAAAAAAATTTAAGCTATTGTTTTTAATAGAATTGACATTTTGTACTTTTGAGTTCAAAACAGCAGCATTTTAAAGCATATAACTATCAGTATATTGAAATAATACACCAACAATAAAAAAACAAGTTGCAAAGCTAAATGCAGAGTATAATATGGTATACATTTAAGTAAGGCAGGCATCAACATTACTGAGTTTGGAAAGGCTCCAAATCCTTGGGAGCTGCATTGAAAACTGACCAGAAAGAAAACCATCTAATTTCACACATCTCTGCAGACGCACAAAAGGGGGGGAAAAAATGACACTGGAAGTCTGTCACTGGGATTACTATGATTTGTGTGTCAATGCGTTTAAAAATCAAAAACAAAATGCGAGGCAGTATTGCTCTGCGTTAGCTGATTGAAAAGAACCCTAAAAGCTGGTGTTTGTCAGGCAAAGCAAACGGCTGAATTATTATTTGTCGCTGGCTGAGAAACTCTCAAAAACAGGCATTGCTCTGTTTGGAGAGATGTGGGCTTGACAATTTTACAAGCAGATTTTAATACTGCTGACAAGAGGTTATTTCTTCCCTTTTCACACAGCGCTGTACTGCTATAATCTAAAGTGACTAGTTCACATCCAATTTAGAGCTGAACATATAACAGAACGTCACTGACAGGGTGCATTACAGCTGATGCTGCACGAAGCATTACGGCTGCACTCATTCTTCTTTCTTAGGACACTGATGGGAAATCCGTCTCTGTCCTGCTCGCGCCAGTAAAAGCATTAGTTGACATCACAGAGTGAGTGTTGTCCCAAATTATGCAGCAGACTGCACGTCTTGCATTTTATGTTTAGGCTTATTTTGCAGATTATTTGATTATGATTCCGCAGTACACCATAAAGTAACAAGTCGTTAGGCTAAGCATCGGAGAAAAGCTGGTTTAAGTCAGAAGGTGTTAGAGGATCCAAGAGACAAGTTATCTGCTTATCTGATACTTAAAATTCTGTACCTGCTGCAGTTAAAATGTCAAACAGCGGCCTGGGAAAAGAAGAAGAGGAAGAGAAAGAATGGGAGGAAGAGGGCAAGGCCATCTGTAGACCTGATTAATGTGACGACAAAAGATATTTGCAGATCATTAGTATCACTGGAAATTCACATTGCTGTTCTCAGTTTGTTTTCATACTGTTGTATTTGCATTTTACATTACACTACACACACCAGCTGTCTTTAATTTATTTTTACAGACAAATGATTTATTTTATCCATTTTACATTTATATCTTCTATCTATCTTATCTATCTGACATCTATATCTTTTAGACTAGGATTGCACAATTAATGGAAATGTTATTAAAATTATTATATGGCCAAGTGCAATATCCAAATCGCAGAAGCTGCAGTTTTTTGATGAGGGTAAAATGTGTGACAAAACAGCAATGAAGTACTCTAGTGTTGTGGAGATGCCCAGGCCCTGACCTCAACAAATGTTATCATGTAAATATATCATCATCATGATATAAATTTTTTTTTTTTTTTTTTTGTGAAAATGAAAATTGTGATGCAAAAATGGTCATTCCAACTAATTGTGAATCATTTTGCAAATCGTAAAATCTGTCAAAAGAATTACAATATGATTTTTTTACCATATTTTTTAGACCTATTTTACACTTTCACAATTATTTTCATGACACAAAGATCTCATTTTACAAAGATATAAAACTGAGAGCAGCAGAATATCCTCACATCTGAGAAGCTGGAACCAGAGAACTTAATTTTGACGTCTCATCAAACAATCAACTAATTGTTTCATCTCTAGTTGATATATAACTCCAGTATATACTATATGCCTATGAAACATTTACTGAATATAGATGTAGAATTTTTGGGGGGAGAAATGTGTATCCATTTTATATCAATTATGTCAATTATATACTGATTTCTTTATGTAGATGCATAAAAATATATATAACTACTATTTTTGTTTTTCCCATATTCTATTGCATGTTTTAAATGTTAGTTTTCTTTTACTGAATCCTATTATTTTTTGCTATTGCAGCTATGATTTCCCAATAGGGGCCAAAAAACTTTCATCTTATCCTCTTAGAACAATATAGCTCTTTAAAGGACAAATATAGTTCTTATAAAAAGCATTAATATGTAGGAAACTATCTTGGTTACAATGGTGCAGAGACATATTCTTAATACACACTGACATACCACGGAGCCTTGTGCTGTGAGGCTATTTTATCTCTTCAGAGTGTTACTTTTCGAAGCCACAGAGGCATTTGATCTAATAAGGCTTATTAGACGGGGATGGGTTGCTACATGACTTGTGCTGCATGTGTGTGTTTGGGAGATTTCGCCCAGTGGAGCTTCTCCAATCGGGTTTCGCAGAGCAGAACAGAAAATGTATTTACTGCTTTTGTGGCTGCAGGCTAACCATGATGTCTACCTGCGTTACTGCCCAGCTGGTAGAATAACCAACTTATGTGAGCAGGACGTGATTTTGTTATTCCACTGCAGAGAGGAGACTTTATTCAAACATGCTAGAGAGCAGAGACAGCGTCCTAAACAAGGGTATGACAGAAGGTGTCATCTTGGGTGACTTGTTGGTGATATGAATGCCATTATCCTACCATGGAAAAAACAATCAGGCATGAAATGTGGAAAGAGAAGCAAAAAAAAAGACACAACTGTCCACATAGTTCATGACAATGCCCTCATGCGCAAAAATGCTTTTCTCACTTTGGTGAGGAATAACTTGGCTGGCTTGTACAGAGCACTGACCTCAAATGCTTTCCAACTTAAGTTAAGGTGTTGGATGAGGTTGAGGTCAGGGTGTTGGTGTTGTCAGGCCTTAAGGTGGTTTATACTTGATGCAAGGGACTAACCGTAGTCCTGCTGTCTGTTTTCACCCACTGATAGCATCGCCACAACACTAAACATTCTTGCTGTCTTCACTGGGCTTCTCCACAGCTGACAAAGCCCTGATGTGTGACCTTTTTTCTTTTAAAGGAGCCGCACGTCAGCTATGGCGGCTATGTGTGCAGACTCCAAATCTAAACCATAACCCCTTAAAGCTAAACTATAACCTTTATTGACCAACATCAGTGCCCGGCATATCTAATGCTCATGTGGCTGACTAGGAAAACATCACAATACATCCAGGTGAGGGGAGGCAGCATATTAAAGACGTTCAGCAATCACATAGAGCTGTAATGTCCGGGTGTCCACATACTTTTGGCCATGTAATATAAACAGGAAGTTTTGAAAAAGGAGAGGGGCAAAAAACTAGCAACATGAACCAAAGACCATTGCTAATATATGACTTATTATACTGAGTGATGAATTTCAAGCAGTTCTTTGTTTTATATATGTACATCCAGAATACACAGAGGCTGTGAATAAACCTCTAACACAGACGGGAGATAAAAGGATTTTGTCTTTTTGACACTCTAAATGGAAATCCAATGACCAACCCAATGTCCCTCCTCCGCTAATAGTTTTGCTAACATCCTCCGAGAGTCATTACATCATTAGGATATAAATGCAAATGGACTTTAAGGAAGACGGCACTTCGCCTTCAGCTGACATTTTGCTTCTCTCCCTCTGCCTCATTTCTCTCTCAGACGGGGTCACAAGAACACAGAAAATGGCGAGTCGCTGATCCCCTCTTCCTCTGGGAGCGAAGACTGTGATGACTTCCTTGTTCTTTTGAATTGGCTGGTTTTGACCTGATGAACAGCGGACCAGAATGCCGGGTTATTTGTGTTTCAGGGTTTTCGGTGGCTTCATTTAATAAGTTAATTACAAGCTTTCAACCCAGATATGTAATGTCATTACACGCTTGCTCAGTGACAAATTCTTGGTTAGGATGGAGAGCAACACGCTCAGTATTGATTTTTAGGGTTGTATACAGTGGGAATCATAGCTTCATGTGGAGAGAAACAATGAATCCTCCTGCTAGCTTTTCTTTTTAAATGGCTCGTCATGATAAGCATGAAATTTCAGTTCTGCGGTGGTGCTGCAAACATTGTGTTTCAATCTCCTACACGAGGCAACAGCAACAATCGTATCTGCGGTTTCTTCTCACCACATCCAACACTCAAAGCAATTATATATACAGTCACGTACTACACACCCTGTAAACAAAAGTCTGTGCACCGGTGGGGAGTCACTTGACATTGAAGCTCTCGATCACATCAACACGCAGACTGCATCCACAAGGTTCAGTGATTGGGTGCTTTCTGTCACATTCCTTCACTTTGTGTTGGAATATTTCAGGGTCAGGCAGTAATTTCCAGCAGCTTTGTCTGGAACATCGCACACTTCAAAGCTGCACGGGAATATATATTTCAAACATAAAAGAAAATGCCATCTCTGTTAAGTGAAAGTAGGTTTATGTATCAAGTGTAATTATCTGACCAAAAGTGAACAGTGTTTAAGCACAATGCCCTTACTGAACAGATGATAAAGACACTAAACTGTCTGAGATGAAATGTGTGGAATCATTTCTGATCCAACACCATACATGACAAACTTCTGGATAAGAGTAGGGCTGCTTGCTGGCATTTAAAAAATGTGACTGCCCTACAATAACATGACTCAAGAGAGGCAGTGGAGGCAGTACGAATGAACGTCAAAGTTCCTTTAGGATTGGGCTACGTTGGTTGCAAGACATTGTGGTTCAACAGTGGAGGGATTTACTGACCATCCAGCAGCTAGCTTAGCCTCAGCCACTGCACAAGAAGTCCTGACCTCGGCTGTACTTTTCACATACCCTCCAACTCTAAACCAAACTGGGTGACTCCTGAATGTAGGCGTATCCGTGACTAACTTAGCAAGCCAGCTGGAAACACATAACATATGAAGAAGACAACTTTGGAATTAACTGGGGTCATCAAGGGCAACTGGACTTGGCTGAAGATACTTGAAGATGTTTCACCATTCATGCAAGAGGCTTCTTCAGTTCTTACTGACTGGCAGGGAATCCCGGCCATTTAACTTCTGGGATGTTATCAAGGCGATGGCCAACGCTTGGTCTGTTAGTGCTCCTGGCTGTTGTAACGATAGTCGTTATGGTCGTTTGAGTCAAGTATCATCAAGTATCTTCAACCCAAGTCCAGTTGCCCTTGATTTTAACCTTCCTTTGCTACCTAAGACCTGGATGACCGAGAACCTTCACAGACAACTTAAACTTTCTCCATATCCAGTATCTTGTCAGGATATGCAGATCAATTTTAGGTATTCCACTTTCTAGTCTGACCCGTCCAATCAAATACTTTGAGCATGAAATACTGTCCTTAAAATACAGAAACTATAGAGCCACAACTCAAAACGTGTAACATCTTCAGGAGCAAAGCCTAAAGCAGTTACACAGACAATGAACAGGAGATATTTGGAATACCAATAGGTTTTGTCTGAGTGTTTATATACAAGTGAGCTTTAATTCCACAGGGATGTTGTCAGTTTTAAACCAGAAAAATACTCCACTCCCTCATCCCAAAAAAATCCCTGTGGGTGCTTTCCCCTCTTCTGTCTTTCCCAATTAATTCTCTGTGGAGCACCTCCAGGCTTCTCTAACTGAAAACATTACAAAAGCTCCTCAGATCTGCGACACATGACTTTGGTAAAAAGCCGTTCACATTCACAAATATTGAAGAGAATCTCTTAGACCGTGATTATAACACAGAGAAGCTGTTAAACTGGACTGTTTCATTTTAAACCCAGACTATTTCAGGATGAGTAAACGCTGACTGCCAGGGGTACTTACACTCACATGAAGTGGACGGCTGGAGATTATGAAGCATGATTACGCAGCTGTGACATTCACGCTAATAAAAACAGATTAAAACAAAATTCACCACATATTTGGAGGCCCATAGGAGTGGAGCATTTGTTATAAAGTTTATCTACGAGTACAGTGACTGATGATGAATTGCAGATGAAACATCCATTTTTGGTTCTTTTGTCAGACTGTTACTTAACCTGGAGCTCCACCATTACGCACAGTTTGTGTTTGTGTCACTTTTCTCACTTCTGGTTTGTTGCCACTGTCTCCGGTCCAAAATAATTCCTTCAAATTTAGTCACAGTTCCTTCATTTTATCCTAATTTCATTGTTCAACAGCACAGTCAGCCTACTCTCACCTAACAACCACAGCAATACACTCAGTTTTCATCACAAAATAATCCCTCAAAAGCGCCTTACAGATTGTACTGTCACATTCATGTCTTCTTATTTCCAATGTCTCAACAGGAGTTATGTTTGAGCCAGATGTGATAACATAAAATATTGTACGTAACAACGAGCAATCTAATTTCATGCAGGATTAGAATGACTGGGTGTACTATAAGATGGAGTACAAACAAGTATATGAGCAAATTACCTGCACCTGTGTTCTCCTGAAGTTAAGGGTCACCTGTGGAGTATTTGACCATGAGTTGTGCTTTTGATTCATGCTTTGATGAGTAGGTACTCATATCGTTTGTATCTCGTGCTCTGCTCTGTGTGATGATGCACATGGCCGTGCAAATGTGTGGTGGATGTTGGTGTTGGGCTTGTCTGTCAAATGAACGTCTTCTTATTTCAGATGTCTTTGTTTTATAGAACAGGAGTTAATTGTGAGACAGATGTGATGCCATAAAGTTTGCTCATTAAAAACAAGTAAATGTTCATCTAATTTCATGCTCGGTGTGTAATGTAGACTGGAGTAGATAACAGTAAATGAGCTATATCTAAATGACAAATGACACCTGTATTCTCTTGTATTATCGACCTGCATAATGGAGTCTTTAAACCGTTAGTGATGTTTAATGAGCAGATCCCTGTATTATTTGAATCTTGTGCTATACCACACATAAGAGGGCGAATGGCCGTGAGGGTGACTTGACACTGACACAAATGTGAATTTGTTGTGGATGTTACGGCTGGGTGATTTTTAGTGCATCAGAAACAACAAGCCTTTCTGCTGAATAATACTGACGCCTTTAAGCCCAAATGATACTTTGGGTGGGCGTATACCTTAGGTAAATTTTGTCATCTTCAAGTGACTGTGAGGCACTATAAAGATGCGCCGACATACGTGTTTGATAATGTCCAGGTATTGCAGACGCCCAATGTAGTAGGGGTAAACCGGGGTGAAAGTAACACGGGACGAAAGTAACAAGGCAATTTTCTCAGAGCCCTTGCAGTCCAAGCTGTGACAGCACCTTCAGCACGCAACCCTTGATGGAGCTGCCAAATATCGCATTATTTTACCATTGTTTCCCGCGGCCGTCTTCGGAAAACTATTTTCAAGCATGGCAAGTAAATTTCTGAAGAGGGACTCTTTCAAATTACAAGTTGTGTCTCTCGTTTCATGTCACAGTAATGATTAATCTACAGGTTATTTAGTACTTTAACACACCCTGAAATTTGCCCTGTCAGAGTTTTTCAGTATAAAAATAAATTGTGTTTATATGTCAGAAGTTCCAGGAGTCCGCTGCTAATGTGGTGACTTTCTCTGTGTTGCAGCATTTATTAAAACATGTTTATGTCATATTATACCAACAGAATATGCCAATAGTGTCGGTCAGAAAGACAGAGGTCTGATAACAGCAGATGTTTGAGAAGGCGTTTCTGGGCATCTCTGTTAGAAACATTAGTCTCAGGTCAGCTGATAAAGTCTCATGCCATATGCCATGCGCTTTGTTCGGATAATGCAGGAGGAGGCAGAGATAATTGGGGAGAAGACTAGACCACAGGTACAGATCACATTATTAAGTCTACTCCTTGGACTAGGAAAGGAGGCTGCATGCTTATATTACGAGAGCGGCTGATATTTATTTTGGCCTGTCTCCTAAGAAGGTCAGTGTAGTAGGTGTCATTAAAAAGCACTCAAAATGCAGATCACTTATACTGTTCTTACTAAAACAAATTTAAATTCATTTCAAAATGTGAAATTTGTATAGGCCTATTCTGTAAATTTTTATCTTAATTTTATTGTTTATATTCATTTTTGTCTTATCTTTCTAAATTATGTTTCATTTGTTCACTGTTTCTGAAACTGCTGCAACATGCAAATATTCCCAGTGCAGGATCAGTTTTATTTTATTTTAATCATGTCAGGTTCATAAACAATCTCCATCTAACCATTTCCCCCCTGTTTTAGGTGCACACATTTGCATATTTATATTATACATTTATAATATATGCTTAATGTAATATGAAATATTCTAAACAATTCAAGTTTGGGCTGTCAGGTTACTTTTGAAACTGAATATTTAAAATAAAAATGTAATAAAAAATTTTTTTAAAGATAAGACAAAAGATGTTTGCAGTTACACATTAACAAGGTCACAGTCATGTTTATTTATTAAATACAAGGGTAACACAAAAAATCTAGCTTATATTGTTGTGTTACTTTTGACTCAGCTGACAGGGTCGAAAGTAACAATGTGCCACTTTGTGAAGTCGTTCTACATTTGTACAAAATACCACCTGATATTGATAGACCACACCTGTGAGTTAGTTACCACAGCAAACATTATCTTTTTTTTTAATTAATTTAAAAAATTTTTTAAAAATTAAAAATTAAAAATAAATAAAATGGTCCCTGCTCTGCCCTATAAACTGAACCACGTTTCTGTTCTGTACTTGTTCGTTTTGGACTGTATCCAGGCTTTAGTGTTTGGTGTTTTATCAAAGCTAATGATTTTAGAAGAGCAGAAAACATTTTATCAATTGCTAAATTCATATAGCCTGACATGTTGGTGAGCAAAACTTCCTTTTGACTTACTTCCTCATCACAGTGTTTCAGGAAAACCACAATGAGACAATAAAATAAGAAGAAGGTTGCAAATCCATGTAAAAAAAAACAGGTTTTGAAGCATTACAATAAAGCATATGTAATTGACCAGTTGCCAGAACCTTCTAAAGGTTAAAATAGTTAAAGGAATGTTATGCTGAAAATGGTTTAAAAAACAACCAAAGAAATCAGTAGGTACTCACAGGTATATACAAAATAAAATAAAATTGCCCACGCTATCACACCTGTGAAAACACACACATCGACAAACACGCACATACAAACCTAAGTCCATACACATGCTATTAAGGAGCAGCTGGCTGGGAAACAGAGACCCAGGTCACACAGGCCCAGGTGGCATTGCTGTAAAATGACACTGTGATTTAAGTCCTGTGTCGTGGTAAGGTCTGTTATCTACCGCCGCCAACAGGGCCACGCTGATATAGTCCGACAGCCAACGACTGCAGCTCAGGAGGTAGAACCGATGTCAGATTCAGACTTTGCAACTTCCTGCCGCAGTGAGCATTTACATGAATCATGTTTGTACAGTTGTCAAACACATTTACATCCAAAACTGTAGTCTGACTTTTGTTGTCTTGGCTCCTGTTAGACATTGATTACATTTCTTCCTGCCTATTTCTTTTAGCTTTTTTGTTTGGGCAGTTCACTGATAGATGAATGACTAGATAGAAAGGGCGAGAGAGGATGACGGCAAGCGACAAATGTCCCATCCCTGGCTGGATATGAACCTGGGACGTCACCATGATGCTGTGTCTTAAACAGCTGAGTCATCAAGATACACCTTCTGTTTGTTTGAAAATACAAACACGGACATTTTCCCTGCCAGCAAACAAAAGCAACACACTGAATCCGGTGCATGTAATGATGTTGAATCTATAGTGTGCTGTATTCAATAATTGAGTGTTACAAAGTTTGCTCCTGCAGACTGATGTGTCTATCTGATGTCTGCACATCCTATAAGAAACTATTTACACATTACAAGACTATAGTATGTACTTTGTACACATTTTCATAATATGCTTGTTTTTGTAGTTAGTTTACAATAAATGAATGTACTTAATACTTTATTTATTTTTTATTTTACATTATTTTGTTCCTTGGGACATGATTGTGCCAGTGAACATTAATTACAGTGTGACTACAGAATTACACCTCACAAAGAGAAAACTTTTCCCAAAGATTTATAATACTTCATTGTTTGCTTTCTGAGGTGTTACTGGAGCAGTTTTTTCATTACCACTATCCATTAAACATTTGCAAAGCTATGAGCAGCTCCATTTCCTTTGAGAAATCCATTATGCCATATCAGCACTGACTGTGTCCCAATTCCATACTACATATGCCAATTTTAAGCAGTTTGTTTATACGCCGGAAAAATAGCACACTGAAAAAAGTTCTTAAACAAAACAGAGCTTGATTG
Organism: Micropterus dolomieu; assembly: GCF_021292245.1. Taxonomy (NCBI): domain Eukaryota; kingdom Metazoa; phylum Chordata; class Actinopteri; order Centrarchiformes; family Centrarchidae; genus Micropterus; species Micropterus dolomieu. The sequence continues at coordinate 7,224,069 of NC_060155.1, read as the reverse complement.
TTCAGTGTGAGAGCAACAGAAAAATATATAAAAGCAACAAAAAAGTTACAATAAATCTTTGGAAAAAAACATTTTCTTTTCTCATTGTAAAGTTAAATGGCAATTTTAATCCAACGCTGTAGTGTGATTGACTTCCGTCATTGCATGTATTCTATCATTTCCTGTTTTTATTTAAAAATGTGAAGAAAATACTAACTGCAACAGTATATTGTATACTACAACAATTAGTGAATAATACATATTGTATAATAGGCTTTTCACAGAGGGAATTTTGACATGTCACAGTAGAAATTAAAGTAATAATGGCTTTATTTCATTAAGCCGCTTCAGTTTCAGGGTCCTGGTATTATGCATGCTGGCTCCTTGTTTCACTGATATGGCTTACTGGCCTTTATTAATGTTATATGTAACTATTTTGAGAAGTCAAAAAATCATATTACTGTATAGTTGCTATATACATATTTTCCACAGCAATCACACTCACACAAAGTCAAGCAGAATACTGACATCTTTAAGTGTATTTGATTTTATCACTTTTCCAGTGTAAACGTATTACATACTCAAAATCTGCTTAGAATTAGTACGCCGTTTGGCATCGGAACATAGCTAGTGGCGGTTTAACGTTGGTCTTAAATATCACTTGATGGTCTCGTCTGACCTTTTCGACCTGCTCTGCTCCTTTAAAATAAGCTAGTTCTGGTCATGGAGTTGGGTCAGGCTGAACTGAGGTGTTTAATTTCCTCACCTCTGCCCAGAAATGACTGAGTTTCCTAGTAGGGGTGTGCGATATTGACAAATAGATATTTTCTAGGATTTTCTAGGATAACATAATTAGATGATATTTGGCATCCTTCAAAAATGTGTTTGTAAAAGTCATGTGTGAGCATAGCGAGTGTGTGTAATAGAAGAGATAGAGTGATAGTGTGTGAACGGGTGCACTGGTGAACGGGAGTAGAGCAGATAGCAACGGGTCAGCAATAAACCCTTAGTTTAGCAGTAATGTGCAGTGTAAGTTACAGTGGCCAGTGAATAAAGACTGCAGCTTCTCAAGACTACAGCGGAGCTCCAGTGTGCTGCTTGCCAACTGTTGAAGAAAAAGTGAAGGGCGTCAGCCCTGAAGTTAGCACTGACTTCAACCCTGGAGAAAACAAAGTCTCCCCTGTGCTTTCTGACTACAGTCTGGGAGCAGGAACAGTAAATAGGATATTAATTGTTGCTTATTAATGATATTAATGGAACCAGTTCTTATTTATGTATTTAAAACTGAGCATTTAAGACGATAAACACTGAAAATCACCAATGCAAGTATTACTGACATGAAACAGTGCGAGTAAGAGTTAACCATTTCATCTCACTCTATTAGCCTGAGTCTTTAGTGGCTTTGATTCTGTCATCATCATTGTAGCGGTGTTTGAACCAGAGTTTGTTTTTGTGCCGGTACCTTGGCTGGATCAGGGCTGTCTTGAACTGCTGACTCCCGAAGCTTTTCAAATTCTTGATTTTCTGTGCAGTTATTAGTTGTTGGTCTTTAACGGCAACCGATTTTTGACATAGTTTGCAGACTGAAGTCTTTTGAGGAACATCCGTCTTTTCAAAGCTGAACCACCTCCATGTCAGTGAGGCTGATCCACACCTAGTCTAATTCAATCTAATGATGCAGATTCTGATGGTGTCAGTGTTTTATATTCTGCCGCTGTTTGTTCACTCATTTTTAACTTTAGGCATGAATTTTTCAGCATGATGCAGTGACTGACAGACATGCTGTTTTTGAAAGTTTTTTGCAAAGTGAGTGACGTAGCCTACTCGAGTCGGTCTATTCACACATTATTAAAACAACAATTAAGATAATGTTGTAGAGAATACATATCGCAAACCCCTACTTCCTAGCAAACCCTTTACATCTGGTTTTAAATCACCAGCTGAGAGACGGTTACTCGGTTGACTGGCGAGTCATTCAGTCAGTGCTGCGTTCCACCTGATCAGCTAGGCGAAGCTGAGGCAGAGCGTCTCCTAGACTGCTGGCGGCAATCTAGATAATTAGAGTTGTGTTCCATCACTGTTCCATCTCCGGCAAGCTGATGATTAATCCATGCACCATGCAGCAAGCACTGAACCAAGGAACACACATACACATACAAGGTAAATGCAGACGAGCTGCTCCAGTGTTTCAAGAGTGTGTTATGTTGTTGTGGACTTTAAGATGTTAGTTAGTGTAGTTTGTTTGGATAAGCAGAGAAAATTAATGTAGTTTTAAATTTAGTTATATTGCTGTGCACTTCAAGAAAACTAGTTAGCATGGTTAAGTGACTAACCTAAGTATTTTTTATTTCTGGAGTGGTATACTGTATAAGCTCAACATAATGATAGCAGGATCTCCCTCTGATTACATTAAAATACATTGTGTTACTGCTGACCTTCCGGCTGATTTAAAAGTTGTTACTATGGACACTAATTACCTCTAAATACTGGAATATGTGCAGCCAACACAAACAATGACGGACAGGCAGAGACAGAGACATATAGACAAACCTCTCAGCGCTCATCACATATTCATTATATGCGATTCATTGTTCACCCCTCGAGTTTGGTCTCTGTCACCAATCAGTAATGAATGGAGCACTGCATCACACCCAGGGGCATTATGTCCTGTAATGAGATTCTTCTCCCCGAGCACACCTCCCTAATCCCACGTCTCTATCTGTGCTTCGTGGGCCTTCGGAACAGCTGAGCCAGGCTGAACATAGGCGCTCTACATGAAATTTGTTGTTAACCCTGAATCCTGAATAAGAGCGAGACAATGGAGCTGAAATTGAATGGATGCTACGCCTATTACCGAACATGTTAATCCTCTTAAGAAGTTAAGAGAGGTCTTGATGACATGTGGGAGAGGCAGGAGTGTACAGCTCTGTGGAAATGAGCAGAGGCTAGTCTGAGAAAAGAGGTTCATCCTAAACAATGGTGAGACCGGAGCCTGGTTCTCTTAGTCATTAACCTGCCATTCTTTTGGGGAAAATGATAGAGAAAGGCATTATTAGGTAAGGATTTAAATAGGCGGATAAGACACATGCCCTTGGTGTGAGAGACTCGGGTTCAATTCCCCACAGTGACTCATCCACCAATGTGTCCCTGAGCAAGACACTTAACCCCTAGTTGCTCCAGAGGTGTGTGACGTTGCTTTGGATAAAAGTGTCAGCTAAATGAATTAATGTAAATAACAGAGAGCAGTTTTAGGATATGTTGTTGCCAAATGTCTCCAACAAACAAATACTCTTTCCAACTTTCCATCCCTTGCTGATCTGCAGCTTGAATAATTTTTTCCGCTTCTGCAAATTCAAAATGCACCAAGACACTGTCAGAGAAGTTGTGAGACCATCTGCAACTAGGGTGTTTAGAAAGACTGCCAGAATCTTGCTACCTCATTAACCAGATTTTCCCCAGACCTGCGTTTGCCTGATGTCTATAACCCAGGCAGCCCATGCTTCTGACGCTTCTCATAAAAGCTGCCCTCTAGAGAATGGCCTCCAGTGCCGTATAGTGCCTCTTCAGAGGGACACGTTAAGTAGCTCACTTTCATAACACCTCATGAAAGGGAGGATTTGAGACAAGGAAAGCACAGAGCATTGAGCAGACCATCCACATCGATAAGGTCAGTATTATAGCGGCAAACCTAACAGTGAATGTCAAAGTACTGAGTGGTGAATTTGTCAGAGAGAAAAATTGGTCTGCTGTGGAATGTAGTGACGCTCTGCCAAAAACAGGAGCTAACAAATAAAGAAGACTGTGATCTGACTCACCTGTCTTTTCCCGTCTCCTTCTTGAAGACCATGTCGCAGTAGTTCATCCTGTCCTCTGTGTTGACATAGATTCGTGCATGAGGATAGTTCTCAGCCGCCTGTCGCAGCATGTTGTACACGATTCCCTTCCCATCCTTCCTCATGTTTCGTAGGGGCCCCCACACAACATAGACGGTGTCGTTGCCCTGGCCAAAGAAGTACTGGGGCTTCTGCAGCAGCAGGGGGACGCTGGTGTGCGAGACGACTCTCAGCGTGGTTCTCTGGCCCACGTCATGTTCAAAGCCCCTTGTGGGAGCATTGTTCATCCGCCAGATGCAGGGAGAGCGGTCGATCTGCGGGCCGGCAGCCTTGCCCAACATCTGGCCAGAGCTGGACACAATGCTGCAGAGCTCACAGTGCAGCTTCAGAGGCTGGAGGAGAGGAAGCAAGTCAGATACAATAATTAATCATTATTATATCACAATTGTCAAGTCCAAGTCGAGTCTCGATTCCAAAGAGACAATTTTGAGTTACATCTCAAGATGTCAAGATAAGTCTCAAGTCTCAAGTTTTTTTCCTGTTAATTCTTAGGAGTCTGTCAACTCAAGTCTTCAAGTAGTTAAGTTTCAAGTAAGTCAAGTCCCACAGGAGTCAGGTCCAAGTTAAGTCTCAAACCTCAAGGCTACAGCTGCGGTTAAATAAAACAATGAGCAATCTATAACTTTTCTTCTTCCTCTAGAACTTCTCTCCACAACCAAGGCAACAAGCAGGGCTGCGGTACAGCTCACACAATAGAGGCACTAGATAATAAGAACAGAGACCCAAGAGGAAGGAAATATATCACAGTGCAAAATACTGCAGTGCTTTATCATTTTATAGCTTGAGAATAATGCTTGTGTGTGTTTGTACATACAGATAACAACATCCTCTATCACCGAGAGGCAAAAAATGCAAGTGTTGGTAAGGGAACAGGGGTGGTCTTAAAATTACCATGGGAACACAAGAATACAGACAACAAAATTGGAATTTCTAACTTGCCTTTAACTTAAATCTCTCTCATTTTCATCTTATTATCTTATAGTTTGTGATATACTTTATATGTGTGCAATAATAATATTAAAGTGGTGTTTTGGCAAGGGGCTTGTGTGGTCAGAACATAAAATAAGATGCATTTGGTAATTATTTATAAAAACTATTCATCATGATTTTTACAGCTCTATTTAATGTTCTTTTATTTCCTAAGATTAATGTCACTGTGCCCAGAACTAACATTGATTAAGTTAATTGAATGTGGGACCCCAGAGGTTACAACAGTCTTATTGCGACAATGCAGAAGAGAGAAGCAAGGGAGCTGTGTCATTTATCTTACTGTATATTTTTTATATATCTTATTATACTTTACTGGAGCAAGGGGATTTGTAATGAATCTTCAATAATAGCTCTTAGCTATGCTTTGCCAAGGGAGGAAAGAAGCCCTCTCTGAATCCAAAATGGGAGATTTACCTAATTGAAGCTAATATGCTTGGTTTGTTTTGATGAAATTAAACTTTCTTAAGTGAATGAATGCAAGAAAAAGTTAGAAAAGAAAAAGCATTGTGTCATGACTAAGCCCTGTTTGATCATTTTCTTAATGGAGAATAACTGTAATGCCACTGGTCTGAATACAAATTGCATTTGTGCTGCGTTCTGGCTGCCTGTTTAGGCAGCGAACATGAAACTTTCTATTACATGTTCTGCGTTTAATCAACAAACAAGAGAGCTTTTGTGTGCAAACAGGATCCCACAAGGAAATCCAGTAAATTATATTATAACTACTTAACTTATCAGCACTCATATGACTCATTGCTGTGCAAACAGAAGATGAACTGCTCAGAAAGGGAAAAAAACAGTGTTGATTTTCTTTCTCACAAGACATATTTCTTGGGCAAATTATTCCAACAGATCTACCTGCCATTTGCTTTTTCTCTCATGTATGGATTCAGTCATAGATTCAAAAAATGTCTCTGGACTGGGCTGGTAGCTCTCCGTTCACTGGGTGGTTGAGACACACATCACTGCAGCCTTGAGCTGTCAGCAGCTCGTCCATCATCACCCGCTCCCTTCAGCCCGGCTCATAACTCCATCACGCCTTTCAGCCCACACAGATTAGCTGAGCTCTGTGGGGAGCACTGGCTGTCTAACTGCATGCGAGACACATGCGTTTGCGACTGGAAGCCTACCACGAAGGAGCCCCTGAGCAAGGCATTTAACACGCAACTGCCGCAGTAGAGCTGCTCAGTGACAAACTTCTGAAATTTCTTGCATTAATTAAGGTTCATTTAATAATAAAACAGGAATCTGTGTAGTTCACAGTCACAAAAATAAAAATGGCAGTGAACATTATTAGCATCCCATGAACTCTAATCGCATTTACATGCATTAAGGAAGTGTGCCTCATCTAACAACTAAAAACCCTACTGGGACATTTTTATTTCATTTATAATAACAGGATCTAACTCCCAACAAATCTGTGAACATTACATCCTGTAAATCAAAAAAATTTTACGGCCTCTTCATCCTCTCAGCTGTGATTCATGTTTCAGTTTCATGTTCATGGCGGTGCTGTTTCAGAGTGGCATGCAGTAATCGCAAACAGAGTGCGCTTTTATAATCCCAATAATTTTGGCACTCTCTGATAAGTACAAAATCTACTGAAAGCCTCGGATTTTATTGCAGGAGTGTGTTAAAAATAAAGTGGGTTATTTAAAAAAGCAGGCTTAATGCCGGGAACGCAGTCATCATTAAATTATAGCACTGGGGTGTGAATTTAACCTTGACGTTCATTAAAATGCTCTAAACGCGATGAATTAATAAGAAATAATTATTAACATGCCAACTCCCAGTGTTAGATGTCTCCATGGCACTTAAAAATTCATTGATTAGCTGTAGCTGTCTGCAATGGGGGAAAAGTGATTAATTCCAAATTATACTCTTAGAGCACGCACATTATGCTAAAGGAAAAAAACAGAGTTTATGAATAAGGACTTATTTAACTAAATAAGCTGCAGCCTTTTCTTAGTTTTTAGCGATGCTAATGTCAAGGGTAGGTATTACAATACGAGTTGGTCGGTCCATCTGTCTACCACTTTGGTCCGGACTGAAATATCATCTATATGAACAAAAATTAAATTAAAACACGTTGGTTAGGTTAGCTTAGTCAAAAATTTCCCATTCACTTTAATCCAAAACCACTACCTCACTACCTAAATAATTTACTTAATAGTTAGAGGTTAATTGAGATTCGGACACTTACTTATTATCATTCATCATTACCATTTAGCCTCATCACTGATGAAGAGTTGCAAAACTGTTATTTTCTCATCAGTAAAATTCACACCTTTGTATTGTGGGATTGTTAGTAGGAAGTAGTGCATGCTATGTTGGGCAACATGTAGTGGATTCACACACTCAAATAACATGGCGGACATCTAATATACAGCACTGCATATCTCTCCATTTATGCATGTGCAAATGAAATGTCAACCAAAGGTTTGGTAGTTAACTTTAATCTGTTATTTTTAGAAACTATCTCACAGCTTGGGATGCTAAAGGGACTTTCTGTTCACACAGTTAACTGCTTTTGATCAGATGTTTCCTAACAACTCATTAAAACATCAGTTAAGTCTTTATTAACTAATAAAGACTTAACTGTGTGAAACTTGCTGGCAGTTACTAAGAACACAGAGAGAACACAACACACAAACTAAGTGATGGATTTACGGACAGCAACCAGAGGATTTCTCATTAAAACCATCCACAAAGAAATCCAAATATAGAAGCCCCCCGCCCCGCCTCATATTCTCCGTTTTGTACATTTCAAAGGGCCTGAATTAAAAAATTTCAGGTCTGAATGAAAATATTGAGTTTCTGTCTCCGTCTGTGATAGACCAGGGGCATGAATGTAAAGTGCTACAAGACAAATGTTTTCTATTTTCTGAAAAGCAGAACTGCACAAATTTATAGCACCTGGAGGCAGACTCAATCAAATAGGAAAATAAGGCAGACCATACCCATGCTCCCGGGTTATGCATTATACATGCTCGCAAGAGGTTTATAACACCTCGAATGAGACCTCACTGTGGATCATGTAAGATTGCCTTACTGTTCGGGAGAAATATTACTGCTTCTTAAGGTGTTGCTGTGTGCTTAACAGAGGCTGACAGCTCACACAGCAGGCTTTCACTCCGGATGTAATCATTTACGACACCCGGCACAAGGATATCACCTTGACCAGACCTCCACAATTCTGTCCATCCTTTGTCAGATATGAGCATGTTCTGCACGCTCATGTTAAGGCCAATCACTGCCCCTTCTGATTCGCTATAGCGAACTCACTGGTGGGGGAATTTGAGCCGAAAAGTGGCCTAATACTGTAGAAGCTGCCAGTCTTTCCTATGATTTGCATACATCTCCGTGGGGAGAGGGCAATGATTTAGGCAGGCTTGTCTGGAGGCAGAAGGAGGTTCAGACGTAGAGATTGGTGTAAGACGTGATTGCCTCTGGGCCCATGTTGTGCGGATGAAACTCTCCGGAGGCAGTGGATGACGCGGCGCATTAATCTGCCAATATCAGCCTGCTGAATATAAGGCATCCACTTCTCATTAAGGACCAACGCATCCATCGCTACTCCAAATCTAGATGTATTGCAACCCAAACAGAAAGCACAGTCCTCATAACCTGTCAGCCGGAAATGTTGCCTGTATCGCTGTGAGCAAAAATATAAGATTTTCCTGCGTGACTATCCAATATCCGTCAGTATGAGCACAATTTCAGCTTTCGCCGGCTTCCTCCCCAAACAACAAACACACAGCTTGGTTTTTTACATTTTGATGTGGTGGGAATTAAAAGGCTTTGATATTTCAATTTCCATAAATTGTGCGGGGAATATACAGCACAGAGCTGTTTGAAGGCAGAAGAATAGGATCACAGACACGGGTGTTTGGAATTTCAAAGAAATAATGCACACAAGAGACATCAAACAGGAGTTTTCAGATCCATCACAGAGAACCTGATATAATGAATTAAAGAAATCCTCAAGGAGGTGCTGTGCTTTGCATGAGTGCATTTGAATACGCCTTCATTACCCAGGTGAAGCTGTGAGATGGCAGGTTAATGTTAATAGAGGGTTATAGAATATGAATGCACCATAAAAGAAAAGGTTACATGTGTATGACGTAAGTTACGACACTCACGCTGTAATATGACAAAGGTAAAAAGGTTTGTTTTAAATGTTAGATGTCAATGCTTTCAAATTAAGATTGATGTCATAAGAAAGATTTCAGCAGAGATGCAAAATAAGATGCGTGTGAATAAAGGTTAAAGCTCAAATTCAGAACAATCTGCTTGTTTTGTTGAGCGGTCCAAATTAAGTTGAAATTACATTAAAGCCAAAGCTTCAAGAATTTACATAACATAATTTATTATCACAGTCTATTGGCCAAATTTTAGTCACTTTGTATCTAGCAAAAGGAAGTTTCTCTCTGTTTGCCTCGATCACTGAAACACTACCATTTTGTCCTTTTTTCATTTTTCATTCTCTTTTATTTTTTTTGAATTTCTTGAATCTCTAACTTTTCGCTGCAGTACTGTGTTTTATCGTGTAACTACAACTTGTTACGCTTGTGTAAACTGTGTAAAAAGAGACATCCTCTTAGTGAGAACTCCTGTATAAACAAAGGAATCACTCAATCAAACAGCTAAAGAGTGCTGCGCAGCAAGCTGTAAATACATCACTGACATAAGATCCCCTCATTAAGTTGATATGGGAGCAAACTGTTGTTATTAACACATCTAGCAGATTGAACAAGATTAGCATTCATTTGGAGGAGTTTTTCTGGCAACCTGATGAATATAAGCTCTTTTAGCTGATTTGTTCTTCACAAATTCTGCAAAACATTTCGTAGTTTTCATGCAATATCTCTGTTAGTTAGTTTGTGACACCCTATAATTACACATAGTTATTTGATCCATTGTTAATATGAAGATATTGATTTGAGCACCTTTAAGTTGCTACCCAGAGTGACGAGACTAATAGCAGCTCATACCAAGTCTAGTCAAACATCTATATTCATATAATAATATGAAATTTTAATGAATTGCTGTTTCTGACTGTTGGTATATGTTTGTGTGTTTTGTGTCCCTCACCTCCTGTTTGGGGATGCTAACATAGCCCAGGTGAGGCTTGAAGGCCTTGTAGGGCTGCTTGGAGAACATCCAGTGGCTGCTGAAGGTCTGCCCGAACACTGGCTGCAGGAGGACGTAGGGCTTCTCCGAGTAGTTCACCACGACCACAAAGAGCGACACCGCCACGATCAGAATGGTGGCGATCAACGACTTCCTCTGTAAAGGGAGAGGGAGTGCACTTACGACAAGTCTGAGAAATGTAGCAATCATAGACTAAAGCTGAATGTTTAATCAAATCTTAACTTTCATTTCTTTTTTGTCAGCAGTTTAATAGCTTGAATTGAAGAGTAAACACAAAAGTGGAGGCTTCCCGGTTGCATCATCAATCTGCCTGAAGTTGCAACTGACAGATGCTATACATGGTTTGACAACAACAATTATTCTCTGAAAAGGCCAACGATATATATACTGTATATACAAATATACAACATAACCAGCCAAGACACACAGCATTTCACTGTATAACACTGTGCTTTTAGGACCACTTCAAGGTGTGAGTTGCATAAAACTTTATGAAAAGATAGAGTTACATCCTTAACTTTTAGCACCACTGAGCCAAAAGTAGGCAGGCAGTGGAAATATTCACCAATATTCACTTCCAACAGTGATACGACTCTTTCATCAAAGTTCAATTTATTGTATAATCCGTCCTGTGTTGTACATCACTCGCTTACTGTATTGTTGCATCTGCACTTTATGCAGGTAAACTGGCCAATTGTGATGCTCTTTTCAACAGATTTCAGACAGTAGTTTTATACCGACAGATAATAGTTGATTTTGAACACATCAGTCTCTATTTGATTTCTTTCCATGTTGTCTTAGATCTTGGTGTTCTAATATCATTTACTGTATGATTGCTGGTGCAGATCACTTAATTCCCCAGTTTAGATTAGGAGTTTTGTTTATATTTCTGTTAAATGTGATGTTTAGAACTTTAAAGCTGATGAATATATAAGTAGAAATATATCTTTCTGTCAGTCATCCTAAAGAAAGAAGTCATGTGCATGTGGCAAATAAATACACTTTCAAGAGTAAGCTTTATTCGTAAGATTTATTTATTCATATTTGGGCAAAAGAGCACTCAAATGAGAGGACTGAAATGCAGTTGCGTTTGCCTGAGTTATTTCAGTTCACTGTTTGGCTCATTTGGTCATCATTTTGAAATACAACAAACCAACAAGGGCAAACCAACATCAGTTTTAGCTGTGCAAATGCACATCAAGTGGTTGAAAAGTGGAAAAAAACAACTTTGCATGGCAATTTGAGTGACAGCTTGTGCTACAGACTGGTTTGTGTTTTACATAAAATGTACAGAATGCGACTGTATTTCACAACTTTAAAGAGAAACATACATGTTCACCATGTCAAAGAAGTATGTTAGTGTGAAAAAGAATCTTACTTGAGTCACTTAGATGTTGTCTGACCAGTGAGACAGAGAGACAAGAGCACTCTTACATTGAGAAGACATGTCTGAAGTAGTGGCTTTATGACAGCGAAGGAAGAAACTGTTAAATTCAATCACTATGTTTTCAATTCAACACAGATGACTCACAATAACCCCCTTCATTTTAAATGTATCGAGAATGAAAAGATCTCTCTGAAGTCCTCCTTCTTTGTTAATTTGCAGAGGTTAACACTTAACACTTAGGCATGCTAGCGGCGTGGCTCTAGGGAAGGCAATTCCAGTCAGTCAATCCACCACTTTGGTGCAGATTGAAATATCTCAAGAAGAACTATTGGATGGATTGGCATGAAAATTTTGCAGAGACATTCATGCTCCCTGGATGAAGAATCTTACTGTTTGGAGATCCTCTGTCTTTTCATCTAGCGCCACCAACAGTTTGACATTGGTGATTCAGAGTGAAATATCTTCACATCTAAAGGATGGATTACCATGAAATTTGATACAGATATATATATATATATCCAAGAGGATACATTCGACTGACTTTGATGATCCTCTGACCTGCTGGTGGTGCTAGAGGAAATGTTTTCACTTATTCCGTTAAATATTTCTACATCTAATTGATGGATTGGCTCAAAATTTGATACAGACATCCCAGATTCCCAGATGATATATTCTTATGACTTCAGAGGTGATCCTCCTCAGATTCAGACTCAGTGGAGGAAATTTGTTTTCACAGTCTGTACAAAGAACGTCTTCAACATGAATACTACACAAGCACGTTCGTTACTAGGCAACATGAATGCGCGTGCACGCACGGAGTGGAAGCTGAAAGAGCAAGACCCCAATAGATGCTGTAAATGCCTTTTTATTTTTTTTTTAGCATTTTGATTTTACGATTCCTGGACGAAATTACTTGCCTGTGATCCATAGGCTGTGATCGTGAGAGCAGCTAATGTTGAGAGTACAGCCAAATTGCTGAGTTGCTAAATTATTATTAATGCAGTGAAAAACTCTCCAACCTCTTTGCAACCACAAGCTTTGGTGGTGAACAAAGTAACTTAGGCTTATTCAGATCCTTTAAAAAGAATAAAAGTATTAATACCTCACTGTATAAATACTCTGCAAGTACTGCATTGAAAAAGTTAAACAAAAGTATTTAAGTAGGCTATAAGCAGGAAAATGTAGAAGCAGCCTATTAAAAATAAAAGTGGCCTACTCAAAGCAGAAAGAAAAATGGCCCATATGACTGTTATACTATAATATATTATATCATTAGGTTATTAATCCTTATGCATTAACGTAGGCTAGTTGGTTGAGGTTCAACTATTTTGTATTAGACTGCAATTAATAATTATTTTTATTATGTATTAGCTGTATCCGCTGATTATTTTCTCCATTAATCGATTTTAATAAATTCTGAAAATAGTTCCAAATGTTGTCACAGTTACCCAGGGCAAAATGATTAAAAACACATCAAAGTACAATAATCAAGTAAAAGCAGCAAATCTTCACGTTTGTGAAGCTGGAACCATGAAATATTTTTACATGAAAAATGACTAATACCAAAACAGTTGCCAATTAAATTTCTGTCAATTAGCCTAACTGATGTAGTTCTACTAGCTGGACTGGCATAAACCGTTAAGTAATTTAATTTATATTAAAACATCCTATTTTTTCTATTCATACGTTTTGTGTAAAAAGCTTATTTTTTAAAGTAACCAGTAACTGAAGCTGTCAGATAAAGTAAAACGTACAATATCCCTTTCAGATGTGGTGAAGTAGAAGTGGCATGAAAAGAAAATATCCAAGTTCAGTACAAATACCTTATGGACTTAAGTACATACTTTGTTACTGTCCACCACTGTTTGGATTTGGCTACCTTAAACTAAAGGAAATGACTAGAGATGTTTTTATACATTTTGGCTCTGGACGGAAAGCTATTATGCATCATGATGGTGAAAATGGCTGACCTTGAGCCACAGTGATCTAAGTGGGAGCCCCATACCCCTGTCATCATCACCTGGCATTAAAATGTGCAACAAACAATTCATAAGCTGAAACGTGAAGTCTACTCATACACATAGCCTGTCAACATTGAGCACTGCTGTTTAATAGGCTTGTTTGGGGCAAAATTTCTTTTTATTTTTTATAATTTGTATTTTTGAAATGTATGTTTGATTGTCTGAGCGGCAGAAAGTGACGGTGAACGCGAGCGGAGGAAAATATTCTGGCAGTAAATGTCCTGTGTCGGTTACAGTGTGTCAGCTTCTCAAGACCAAGAAATGTTTGTCTGTTGTTTTCCCACCTGCTGGAAAATTGAAGCCTGTTAACGCTAGCAAACAACTCCCTTCCCCTTCAGACTGCGCAGCTAAGAAGGATAGCTTTTACAGTAGGCTAGGCTGCCTCTTTTGGCTGCAATGTAACTGAACATTAGCTCAATTTATAGAAAGTAACTGGTAGATTTTATTACTGCTTACTTGTCCAATGTTGAGAACATCAGTTACAAACTGAGAGTAAACTGGCGTAGCCTACAGCTCTGTCCTGTACAGACTGATTCCATTATTTTTCAATTTTCAGGTGAGTGAGAAAAAGTGGTTGTTAGGAAAAGAAAGGATGGTGGTGACCGGAGGAGCTGAGGTTAGTAAAGCTAATTAGTGATGCAAACTAGTCCTTTTAAGCTAATGAGGAGACGTTTCTTTTTGGATTTTAATCTGCAAATAAAATGCACCTCAGTTTCTCATGTTGCCTATGTTTTTATATTAATCTCTACAGATAAATGTCAAAAGCTGTAAAATGAAGACACAAAAGGCAAACATGAACAGTCGTATCTATGATGATTCTGAGGTCATATTAACAGGGTTTTCCTGCCGTTAAGGGGTGATGCCCAAAACATGCTGTGCCATAAATGTAAAATCACTGTGGAGAGCATCATAACCAACCAAATTACTTTCCAAAAAATCTAACAGTTGTAGTTCCTCCCCAGTAGACTGATCTTTGGCTGTTGGTTATTTTTTATCTGCTCTAGCTTTTCCAACTATTTGTTCAGAGATGTGGTGAAAATAATGGCCCAATATGATGTGAAATTACATATTTGTCATTGGAAAATGTAGAATTTTCTTGGGGGAGGAACCCCAAAATCCCCGACCATGACCACCACGACCACCACGACCAACACCAAAACATTAATCTGAAGCTCACATTAAACTGGGAAAACACTGAAGTTTTAAGCTATTCTAATGTGCATCGCATGCACGGACACAAGAGCAATGTTGCTGAGACATGTTGTTTTGGGGTTTTGTATTCAGAAAATTTTGTTCTGCTACAACTCCATCCTGTATATATTTAAATAGTCTTTTATCAGATTTACCAATTGTTATAATTTCTATTTTGAACTATAAAATTTAACTGCTAGTAAAAACTTGGGAGAATTGGCTGGGGCCGAGGGGCCGCTGCTACAAATATTTGAGTGGCTCCTCATCTAACAGCTAACTCCAAATTTTTGCTAAAACTTGAAAGCCCTGAGTACACATATATACAAACAATGTACACATATTTACACATATAACACATGAGTGGCATCATTAACTTGTCTCTGACTTTTTATTTCTTCAATACTTTGGTATATATATAAGCACCTGCAAAACTAATGACATTCCCGTCACCCACCGCTCTGATTTGTATTTAATGTTAAATAGCAGCTGTTAGCATGCTAATACTCTAAGATGGTGAACATGGTAACCATTATACATGCCAAATATCACAATTTTAGCGTTGTCAATATGAGCTTGTTACCATACTGATGTTGCCACTACCATGGCTCTAGACTCAGTCTTGTTGAAGTCAGGGGATTAGAGACCTTGTCCACTGTGCAGAAATATAGCAATCTAATTTTCTGTTTCAGCATCTCTACCAAGAAAGCAACAGCCAGGGCATCATTGTTTCATACATTGCAAAACTGCAAAATGGTCGTCTAGAGGTAAGAGGTATTATGGCTTGGCAGAAAGAGCAGAGAGTAATGAATAATGGATAAGAGACGGAGGACGAGGAAAGGTCTCACAGAGGAGAAGCTATTGGCAGAGCTAGAGATCAATGCCCAGAAGAGTGAAAGCATCAGACAGAGATGAAAAAAATCTGCGGTGGGCTACGATATATCTCGGAGCCTGAGGTGATGATAGATTGCAGTGGAGTCAGATACTGGGGTTTTTTTGTTGTTTTTTTCAGGAAACTTCAATAACAGGCTGCTAATCTAACAGACAACCAGTGGGAAACTGGATTTTTAGGAAGATGCTGTTTCGTGGATTCTTTGAAGTTATCAGATGGTGAGAAGATTGGATGTGGCATGTGGTAATGGTGAAGCCTCCACTGCCAAAGCGCCTACACCAACACAAGCTCTGATCTCCAACATCAAACGTCCCAAGGGAGATGCCGTAGGCTTCGCTTCCCACAGACAAGATCAAACATGTGGGGGGGAGGGGGTGAAAAAGACAGTGACCATTTGCTGCCCTGACAAGCCTATCGCATTTTACCAATTGCATGTGTGTTACATCACGAATCATCAAGGCACCACCCATCTTTGATCACAAAGGGAGAGGTCTCAACTTTGATCTTATATGAAACAGCACCATGACGACAAATGGGATATTCTCGATTGCCACTCTATACTTCCAAGTATTTTACAAAATAATAGACCACTTTCCTGAAAGGACTGTCAGTTGTTTCTATGTCATCCCAAAAGACAAATAAATGGCAGGTCGTTTTCTAAAAATGTGCTGTAATAGCTAGTCATCATGAGTCCATTATGAAGCACGAAACCAATCCCTTATAAAGCATGTGGGTTCTTCAGGAAGGGGGGGGGAAACTCTTGACTCAGTCTGCAGAAAAATCCATCTGTTCTCATGAGGACAGAAAAGTTCCTTGTCTCCTTCAACCCCAATCTGGCCACAAATCACAGGGGAAATGATGTGTCAAAGTCTGGAGGCGATTGGACTACCCAGTACTGGAAGTAGCAGGGCGCTGAACCTCCACTAACTCGAGTGTGAGACTCATGACTCCTCTCCTCATTCGCTCATCCATCAGGGTGATCACTAGTTGGCCTGTTGAGCCGTTTGACAGAGAAGTTGAAAGGCTTGATGTTGAGGAAGGAGTACAGTAGGGGAGCGCCAGGCAAAATGGGGACTATTAACACCAGCAGTGAAGAGGCAAAATGGCTATAAAGTTTCAACATCAGAGCTTTCGGTCAATGTTAAACCATTTTGCTTGAGCAATATGACTTCATATGCAGCTGCAACGACCTTGTTTGCGACCATCAAATCAGACAATGATGGCCATTAACCGCAGCGTCACTTATGGCTGTAGCCCGGGGACGTTTCATTTAACACACCCCCACCAAAAGCTTTCACAGGGCTATTTTTAAAGGTGCTAAAAACCTACTCTGTGGGGGTATTGATTTCAGTTCGCAGACAGAGTGTGTGGGATCATCGGGACCCGACACACGAGAGAGCAATGATTTTCTCGAAGTCGCTCCTGCAGTGAACCTGTGTGACCAGTTTACATATAGGAGTTTTTAGCAGCTAGGTTTTTATGGCCACCTCATCCACTTGTGGAAAGGACTTAACTACAGTTGTGGAGAAAGCGAGCAGTAGCCAGTGATAGAATAGATGTAACTGAGTACATTTACAAATGTACTGTACATAAAAATGTAAATGAAAGTTTGGCCACTTGGTGGCAGAGAAAACAAGCGGCTATTCATTCAAATATTTTTTTACTCGCTTTTCCCGTAATAATTGAATAATTCTCTCCAGATAATGAATGTTTTTTTCCTGTGATAACAGAATATATTTCTCGTGATCTCAGGTAGTAGAGAATAGGACTCATACTTTGGAGTTGAGGGTTTGATCCTCACTGAACAGTAACTTTTTATCTTTTTCATATTCCTCTTCCAAAAAGTTCTTATGAAGAGACTGTTTCACATGCTCACAATAAAGCACATGCTGGACCGCGTGCATCCTGGAGATTGCTCCACATCCATCAACCTATGGACTTTTCATTTCCCCATCATTCCCAGGCAGAGGAAATTTCTGTGCATCTCATTCAGGGGAATCAATTTAACATACACATTTCCTGACAGCTATTTCGGAACCTTTGAAATAGCCGTTGGGAAATGTGTGACTGGATTCCCCTGAATCTCTTTGTTGAAGAGAATAATAAAAAGACACAAAAAGAGTTGCTGAGAGCGGGAGTCAAAACTGCTATCCATGGATTACAAGTCCTGCACTCTACCAACTGAGCTAACCAGTCTTAGGGACAGGTGAAATTATCCTAAGGAAATGCACCGGCCGACACCTGTATTCGGCTATGGTTTGTTATGTCAAGATCACAAGAACATCCCGTTATCACGCGAAAACGGAGAAAAAATAATATTTGAATCGATGGCCGCTTAGGGTTCTGTAGAAACATGCTGTCAACACATGACATATTGTCAGATTTTAGGTTGATATGGTGAACTTGTTAGCAAATTCAGCAATTACAGAGCAACATTATCTTTTATTTGGAGTGTTTGAGTCCACCTGATGAATGTAAGTCCGTTACAGGTGATCATTTTCTGTAGATTCATTGTTTTCACACTGTCATTTGATACATGATAGCCATTTTTTTTACAGTGTAGTATCACAACATTGACTTAAGTTAAGGATCTGAATACTTCCTCCATCACTGGGAAAAGCTTGTTCAGAATGAGGATATGACATTTCCTCTGCTCAGTATTTGGTATCTACAGGCTTAAAATATATTTTAACATTATATTTTGTATCAATCACTGCAGCAATTCCCCTAATAATGTACACCAAATAGGCAATACATTTATAAATTACAGAATAATCAACAAGTATAGTGCCCCATCCACTAGTGGGATGAATGAAAACTCTAAGCACATTAGCTGTATATATAGTGCAATCGAAATTTAAACTCCATCAGGCTCTATCTGGGCATGAAGAGAATACAATTTCCCACAAAGACTTACGCTCCAGCTCAGTAAACAACAGGACCACACTGTAGTTCAATTCAAAAAGATAATCGCAATGGGTATTGGAATAATGAGAGGTTCAACCTGAAGTAAAATGGCTCATGAAAAAACATATCTGGTAGCTATTTTCGATTGCCTCGTGGGCAATGGGCAAAAAAAACAACAACAGAAAATTACATTTGCAATGCAAAATCGCTACCTCCCTGGCACCTGATTCTTGCCACCACGGTCCAGCGAGCAGTTAAAATCCAATTTCAATTAAGGCGTTTGAGAAAATGTTTACCGAGTCTTTCTCTCACTCTTCCTCCTTTCTTTTTAAGCCTTAGTTTGTTCTCCAAGGCAAAGAGACAGAAGCACAAACAAAGAGCCGCTCCAGAGATTGTGAGTGGGGTCCAGACACATTACTTAATTCGTGTCATATTTCCAGCAAAGGTCTTACTTCAAAAATGATCCAAGCACAAGATAACAAACTATTCTTTTCTCAGGAGGATGAGGATGAGGTTGACTCTTTGCTGCTGGTAACACGGTCACGCACAAGTTCCCCTCCAAATTTCTAGGCTTATTATTATTATTATTATTATTACAATAATACCACAAGGGCACATTTTTGTTTTCTTTGTATTTCAGTCACAAGTAAAGTACAGAAGCATTATCAATGTCCTTTATGTAACCTAGGTGAAAGTACTGGTTATGCCAAATGGGCCCTTTCACAGTGTTACATATACTGTACTATATACTGTAAGATTATAATAATGTGGAGCTACCTGTTTTTAATCTGTTTAAAATATGTTCTGGGAATATGTTTGTGTCTTGAAACAATAAAGAATAAGGGATTGTCGCTGCCCTAGATTGAAATAATCCTAATACACATGCGTAGTTTTTCACTTTCCATAAGACACTAGATACTTATTTCACTAGACATAAGAGGGGAGTGTTTCTCATTGAACAATTCATCAGGCTTTTGAAGCTCTTCAAATGTTTTGTATGAAAAATAAGCTAAATAAATAAATAGTAACTATGTCAGATTCCCTCTAAAATGTGGTAGAAGTTCTATTAAGTAAGTACTATAAAATGGTAATACTAAATGTTACATTGCACCACTCTCAGTTTTTTCTTTAATCATTTCACTGCATTAATGAAGTAGAGATGAACTAATGCAAAGAAGAAGCAGTGAGTGTCTCTATACATGTTGCATTCATTAACAGTGAGAGGGATATATTAAATGCTGAACTCTTGCATGAATGAACAAGCTGCAGCAAAGTTCCTGCCTCATCTGGGAGGTTTGTAGCCTGCTGGTCCCTGCAGAGCCCAGCAGAGGGGGCAGTCACCTCACACAGCTGCCATGTGGCACTCACATTCTGACTAATGTTGTGTTCTGGAGAAACTTTCCAAAGATTTTTTTACCCCTCGAGTTATGGTGCGTTAATGGGCCAGATCTCAGCAGCAGGAGGTTTATTTATTTTCAGGTGTCTCCAGCAACCCCAGGGCAGTCACATGTAAAGATGACTGAGAAGTGTTCACTCTGCAAATACAAACAATCCAGCTCATTCATTTTACATTTTACTTTACAGAGTGTTTGTCGGTAGTCTGGCTAGCCAATAACATATTTCTCATAATTCATCATCTCCAAAAACAAAATCACTTTTTGTTGTAAGCAGTTTGCATGTTGGCAGACCCAAACGGCAGCAAAAGCTTTTAAACCTGAATAACAACAGGGTAAAACTTCCCCATTATAACATCTTGTACTGTGGGATGATAAGATTTTAGTGCTGAAACAGTTTTGATAATTATTAATTATAAGCTGCTTTAGAAGGAAATTTGGCATTCATTCACGGATTCCAGCTTCTCTTCTCTCTTTTACACCATCATAATTTAATACAATTGGTTCTTGGACTGTTGGTCAGACACAACAAGACATTTGGAATACTGGGAAAGTGTGATGGGTGACATTTTATTGACTAAACGAGCAGTTAATCAGAATCAGAGTTAATCAAAATAACCAATTAATAACCAATTAATGAATAATGAAATATATTGTTAGCTAACTGTCATGTCTGAGATTTAGCCATACTGTTTATACCAGACTCTCCTCCCCAAAAATATGGCAGTAAAGGTCATGTGCAAACTGCAAGCATCTTGTTAGAACCAAGCGGCAACTCCCCGGGGGCAGAAGTGCCAGAAACTGTAGTTCCTTGAGTGGCAACTTGAGGCTGGCCCCAAAAGCAAGTTAATCTGGTAGACCCCCATGTTAAAGAGGTGGTATTATGGTTTTTGGCTTTTCCCCTCTCCTTTATTGAGTTATATACCTTTTTTGTGCATGTAATAGGTTTGCAAAGTGAAAAAGCCCAAAGTCCACCCCAAAGGGAGCTCCCATCTCCCACAGAAAACTCTGCTCTGAACTGCCTGAAAACAGCTCGTTTGTAGTCCAGCCTTTACTTCCCTTTCTTGTGATGTCACAATGAAAATACTTGTCATAACGCTCGCCAAGCGGCTACTCCGACACGCCCTCAAAAACATCGGTGGAAAAACACAGAGCTGCAGCACACACCTCCTCTCCCTTCCAAACACTAGCTACCCTCCAGGCAGTCAGTGGACATAAAGTTGTTACTGTGAAGTAGAGACAGAGCTCAGTTAAAACTTTATGGATGAAAGATACTTTTGTTACAGATTAATAACTCACCACTCTGAAAGTGGTTCCAGTCCATGTTGCTAAGCTGGTCGGCAACATGTAGCCTACAGCTGAATCGAAGCGGTTTACCGGCTTCTCGCTGACTCGCTCCCTTCTCTGCTTCTGATTGGCTAGTAGTCCTTAACTAGGAACTGCGCATGTGCAACTCTCAACAAAGATCATTTAGAGACAAGATGTATCACTCCATAGCTAAAACAAAGGCTTCAACACACAGGGTGAAAAGAGGAGCTCCAGCAATGTGCAGTAAAACAAAAAATATGGTGTTTTTTGAAAATTTAAACCATGTAAACCTGTTCTGGTACAACCCCTAAATAAGATTTTTAACCTGAAAATGAGCATAATACTACCTCTTTAAAATGCTCAACTTTCTAGAGCTCAATAGTGACCGCCCACTTTTTTCACGGATCAGGTTCCGGAATTAAATTGCCCATTTATTTAATCCGCTGACTTTTCCAAAAATCCTTACGTAAAGAATTTTAAGCCTTGAACAGATCCAGCCAGCTACGATATCAATCATGACCATAAAACATATTAATCGGAGCAAAACATCTACAAGAAAAACGGCAAGGTCCAAGACTGTGTACATAATAATTCTGAGTCAAGGAACTACTCATCCCATGAACCACTGCCACTGATATCTTTTTCAAGGACTTCCAACCTAACAATTATTTAGCGCGCTTTTTCTTGCTTTGAATCCTTCTCATAGTGTTTATTTTGGTTATATATTGTAGTTTGTGTTGTCATCAACATGGTACAGTGCTTCCTGCAATCCCCACTTGGGTGTACAGTAGCATCGGTTCTACCGATTCCCCACGAGTGCGACAGGGAAGAACCGGTAAATTTACTTGTTTTGTGATCCGGCTATATTTGCGTGACTAACGTTATGCTAATATTACGTGATTTAGTCCCAAAGTCCCCAAGATAACTCAGATCAATCAACCAATCAGTGCTAGCAGTAGCAGTAGTAGGGATTTAAACATTTCCATGGTAACAGCGAGCTCCACCAGTCAGAGACGTTGCTCTTACACATGAGGACTGTGGGTAGTGTAGTACTTCTCCGTCACATCGCAAATAAAACATATTTTTCTTAAAACAAGGTCGATATTATACGGAAGAGCATATACTATTGTATTAAAAGCTCGTAGCTAGTGGTGAGTTTACATCAGATGGTTAAATAATGGCTCATAATCAAAATCTCAATACAGAATATAAATGGGATGTTTTGAAACCAAAAGTCAACGTTGACTTATTTTAACTAACTACATCACGTGGCCATTTCACAACATTAACCACATTTTTATTATTGTTACCATGAAGGAAAAGGTCCAGTACACCTGGTTCTCTCCAATGGCCATCTATGTCATTTTGGCAAATCAATGCTATTGGATTTTTATATAATTACAGCATCATGTGATAAAGTACCTTAATTTATCAGGCTTTTTAAATAGCCAAAATGATAAACCAGTCTAGTTATTTTATCCATAAACAGTTTCTAAATTGCTTAGAAAAATTCACATCTACAGTTCTTGGCAAACTTGGCAAACCCTTGCACAACTACCAGCTGAACCTTATAGTAAGACCGTTTTCTTCGTTTCTAAATTAGTTTTTCAGAAATTGTACTATTTCACACAACATATATTGATATTGTGATATTTACTGTATATACAGTACCATGGCAGATTATTTCAACCCCTATCCACTGGCCAACCGAAGATGAACCGATGAGACCTAATGTTGGATTCCAGCTTTTATATTTTATTTTCATTTTGCTCATTTCAAATTAGGAAACTATTTGTAGGAAAATAAGTGTTCACACCAGCACCAAGAGTTTCTGTAAATAGGCAAATGTGACAAGTTACACTAAAATCATTGCTTAGTGCTGTGCAGATGAAACTTTAATTACTCCTGATGTGATGTAATTGACCGTGTTTCTTTCCTCCAGTACATTAACAAAATATCCTGATACTGCGGCTTTTGGTGCATGCTACTTTCGTTGTATCACCCTTACCACCGGTGATATATGAATAGAAAATCCTTCAATCCAGGTCAAATGAACACTAATCTGCTCTGCGGGCATGACACTGCATCATTATGGTACAGAGCATCACAGAGAATCTTAATCTGCCCAAAAAAGAATCTGCAGGGGCTACAGTAAGGAGGAAACACACGATTTAATTTCTTCATAGCTAAAAACATCGATACTGCAAATTGTAATTAGTAGATGTGAATGTAAATGTGTGTGTGTGTGTGTGTGTGTGTATGTGTGTATCTGCACACGTGTACTTGTATGCGTGACTGTGACGGGAAAAACAGTAAAAACCCATTTGACTAATGCATATCTGATATCAAATGGAACATAATCCCCACAAGTATAAAGGATTAAACACTACAATATTCACTTCCCCATCTGGATCCTGCAAACTTTTGGGACGGGTGGGGGGGGGATAAAAAACACCACCATATGTTCACAGACACAGTTTGGTGAAGCTCCGTGCTCTGCTGCGTAGGTTGCTGCTCACTCACTTGAGAAAGTGAAGTATTTGTCAATGTGAAAAAGGAAAAATGGCTTTTTGATAAGCTGAGAAACCTGCGTATCTGTGCGAGTCGAATGAGTCTACCTGTCAGAAAAACAAAACATATTCAGATTTTATGTTTGACTGTAAGTTATCCTGCTGCCATAAAGACTCTCTGCTGTTTGGAGAGATTGACATCACTGTCATTTCTACTTCACAGCACTTACAACAGTTTGTCCCTGGATAGGGTTCCTTGTTTCATTTGATAATGTCTCAGGTTGTATTGAATTATTATTGAACATTCATGTAACCCTCAAAACACATCTGTGAAGACTCCAAATGAATTATGATGTTACTGGTGTATGTGTAAATCAACAACAGTTTGCTAACAAGTTCACCATATCAGTCAGGGGTGTAAAAAATCATTAATGCAGGTTTAAATATAAAGTGAAGTTTGATTTTCAGCACTACATGATGGGAAAAAATCCAAACTGCAATGTTGTTTGACAGCGGTTTCCAAACCTTTTTGGCAACGCACCCACTTCTACACCCCGAAGAGGGTTGATCCAAGGGCTCTCGCGATAACCGCAAAATTGAAATACCGTGCTATTGGCCAAGCCAACCGCAGTGGATGGCAAGCAATTCCAACAACCGCAATGTTCATACTTTCTTGCTTTACACTTTTACACAGTGTGTGTTAAATGAATAAATTGGTGCTTAAAAAAAGTCCACAACTGTAACGAGCTCTGTAACGGTTCAAGGACGGATCACCATGGGCTGGACGTGACCTGACTTCAAACTTGGAAGCTGTAAGTTTTGTCGTGTTCTATGTTGTTTTACTGTTTATTTAGTAGGTTAGCTAACTTATTGCATGGAGCTAATGTTAATGTTCCTAGCAGGCTTGGGGATGTTGGACTAATGCTGGAACATACTACTGAGGGACAATCAAGAGAAACAGTAAACCTCATTTGAAGCTTACCAAATGACGAGCGTAGTATGTCAGATGCCTGCAACATGTTGCTTTCTGTGGAACTTTAGTTATAACGTTACTACAGCACAGTTGTTAGTTAAAGTTGAAGGGAAGTCAATTGGTGTGTTAATGTGTGTGCATTTAAATTTACATGAAAGACATGCCCTGAAGTAACAATATAGCTACGTGTGCAAAAGACATGGTCAAACTGCAGGAATGAGTTTGCTTGGCAATGTTGTGTAGCTTTGATTAGCACCTGGCAGTGAGCTTGCTCAGACCATAAAGCTGCAGTTAGTGTGAGATGAGATCCTCAGACACACTTACAATGCAATGCAATATGGCACCAAACAAAAATGGCAATAATACTGCATACTGCGCTGTTGAGCCAAAACAAATCCCTGCAGGGCAGCCCTAGTTGATCCCCCACACCTCAAAAAAGCACCATTGCCTTTCTATAGCCACATTTAAGGCAAGTTTAAGCATGCAAAAATAATCAGAAGACATGTAACAAAATATTCAAGAGACCCCAACAATGTGCTCTCACACTGTGCTCCCCATTCCTCCTTTTCCCCGTCTCATCTTTCTTTGACTCACGCTCACTTTCTTCTCCCAGTCTCACTCCAACGCATCTCTCTGTGTTTCTCGCCTCTGATTCCTCACTCTCTCTGTCTCTCTCCTCTTTCATGACTGATAACTTTAGATGTCCCGCCTGATTTTAACCGGTCGTGCATATTAGCATGAATGAACTAGGGTTGGGCCGATAGACGATGCCATCGTCCATCGGCGATGGCTGAGAGATGGTCGATGCTTGATCAGGCATTGTGATTGTAAAACCCCGCCCCGCTGGCAAAAATAAATAAATAAATTTGTCACATAAAACGGCCTTATGAAAGCAGGTTTTAATCACCACGAACATTATTTTTAGAAATCGTCACGGAGCGTTTGTAACATTGTACATAAATGCTTTGTCTTGGTTTAGTTTGACATTGGCCAGAACCTCAGTTGTCTTTTTATTGTTTTCCTTATCATGTAATATGCAATTGGGACTGTTTTCTAATTTCTAATTTATGTCACTGTTTTTTTGTGTTGAGCTGATTTATGTATGGTTGTTAAACTAGGTTGAATCTCATAAACTGTAAATCAAACCATAAAAAATGAATAAATACGGCTTGAAGACAGGGACAGCCTGGTTATAAAGATACAGTAGCTCCATGTATCTGACCACCTGCTCCACTCACTTGTCTTTTATGGGCAAATGGAGACTGAGCATGTTCCCTCTTCTATAATATCTATAACTTCTATTGTCAAGTGTTATATTTAGAGAGAACAGAATGTTTAGTAGCATTCAGCCAATCAGAAAATGAATTCTGATGCTCACTTATAAGAGTCGTTTCAGCTTTATCCTACTGTAATATAGGAGTTTTAAGTGCGGGCTGTTATGGTCACAGATGGCCAATGGGAAGGGGAGACCGCACTGCCGGCCAAGGACAAACCTACTGTATAGTAATGAATCAGCTGCTCGCCATTCATCAGAGTTGGGACAGCAGAAATTCGGTTTGCAAGATAAACTTTAAAACACAATTAAATGCAACAGCAAATGCAATACAGAGCAGATGCCGCACATCCACTTTTGAATTTCTATGGAGTACTTTACAGCAGAACAGCAATTATTCTTCCCGTCTCTTTGTGTCTGAAGGGCGAATGCAGGGGGGGAATCTGCCTTTTGAGAAAAACATCGACCAGAGAAAATCTATTTCAATTTGCCAAATGCCAGTGCAGGATTACTGACATTTAGCAACTGATATTTTCCCTGAAACTCAATAGTATCCCTCCATAACGCCATAATAGAGCCCCATCTCATTGGTAGTGATTACACACAGCATGACTGCTCACACAGAGAAATGTGTGTCTATATATATATCACCAGTGCAATACATCAGAGAATCTGAAAGGATTACACAGACAGATGCAGTACATCATCTGCAGGATGAGGGAACAAACAGCGTCGCCAATTTCCTTCTCCACTTGACTAAACAGACATGAGGCCTCTGCAGAGATTTTCCTAAAGGTGTTATTTATTAAAGAAATGTGTCTGACGTGGAAACTTCTCAAGGCTGCCAGAGACAGAAAGCAGCACACTGAATTTTCAAGTGGCTTAGCAATAAAGGAATTTGTCCTGTTTGGAGCTCAGCCCTTGAGAGGGATGATGACTAAGATACCTTGAGATCCCAAATGCATTGTTCCAACTGCCAAGGTTATTTGCGTCTTCAACTAATTCAGCACAACAAAATTTCTCATCCAACTGAAGTGGAAGAAGAAGCAGTAGAAGAAGAAAAAGATAAACAGGAAAAAACAGCTGAAACAATTAGTCGATCCACTAATTATTCTCTCTTATATGAGAGTTATTTTGATTCAAGCTCCAAAAATGTAGCATCCTACATGTACCATGATGCAATTTGACAGCACAGCTCAAACTATACAGGATTTTTGAAGCTGATACTGATGTCAATATTTTGGAGATCACAATATTGGTCAATACTGAGCGGGTGTGGCACATACGTGATGGACACACCAGGTTTTTAGTGCTACTCGCCATGTTGGGTACACTGATTTCCACATGTAAAATTGGTGAAGGGCCCCTTTAACTGAAACCTATCATTTTTCAAGCAGAAATGCCCAACAGCTTCTCAAATGTGAGATTTTTCTGCTTTTTGGGCTTTTTATATGTGCTATATTTGGGTTTTAGACAAGAAAATAATCAACAGACTAATTGGTAATGAAAATAATTGTTATTAACACCCTCTGCTGAACTAATGATTAATGATGATTCCCAGTATAACAGCCAAAAACCTTTTCTAAAGGTCTGTCAGGTTACATGGCAGTCGGTGCCAAACATAAGAAAAGACAGAAGTGAAGGACTTTGCAGCTGCAGAACAAATACATATATGACATGTTGGATCGGATAAAGGACATGTTGCATTTAAGACATGGTTTTAAGTCATGTCTTACTATGGTCTGAGTTTTTATTGAGGGAGAGAAAATCTGAGTCAACTAAATCCTCTTTGTTCAAAGTGGCAGCCATTTCTCTGAGATTTCTAACCACTAAAACAATCAAATGATTTGCCAGAGCAGCTTGTTGTTCTTCATTAATCCTCTTAGATTATGAAGGTTCTCCCAGAGCTTGAACAACAGCATTGTGAAACTTGCACGCAATAAACAAACCAGCCAGGTGAAACGAAGGCCACCAAACAGCCCCGCTATGCGGCACACGCTGGCGTTCATGCTGGAAAATAACAATAAAGTCGTTACTGTCAAAGCCTCCGTGCTGCAGAAATGAGGGACTGGAGAGAGAGTGACGTTCAATGGGTCTGTGTTTGTGTTTGTGGGTGTGGGGGGGTTAAGGAATGGGGAGGTGGTAGCAGTGTCAGTCAACAGTACAAACAAAAACAGCAGCAAACACCTGCAGTCGTCGATAAGAAGCCAAAATACAAATCTGAACAAACAAAACAATCACAAAACCACCTGTGAAACCTCAAACACGGCGGTGTGACTCGGCAAAGAGCAGCGCAGGTTCCTCACAAAACATCAGCAGGACCAGTGAGCAGATGCAACATTACCCAGAGTACACCGTGGCATTTTGAACAGCTGCTCATTTCCTTTTTTTTCGTAACGACCATAACGACAGAAAGTTCCAGGGCACAGGCGAGCATAAAAGCAGACGGGGGGATTACATTTCATGAAAAAAAATCGACTGCACTTTATTTAATGCCCTCAGTTAACCGACAGCCTCTATTTGTGTCTGTCAACCTCTTCAGCTCACGGAGGCAATCAGCCTCCCGGTGCTGGCGCCCAGAGAACCGACAGGCTTCCACTGGGGATAATAACAGAGGCACAGAAACCTTTTATTAGCTGGCTTGGTCAAGAGCCAGGAGGAAGGGGCCCATACTATGACCACACCTGGCTCCAACTGAGCCTATCACTGACTTCATAGAACCACCAAGAGAAAGAAAAGAGCAATCAAAGCCAGGATATTTGTCAAGGATATCTGATGTTGTCCGCAATGCTGCAATAGGATGAAAATAAATCCTGACATGTCAAGGCAATAAATCAAGCTAAAAAGCCGGTCTGGAGGGAGCGGGGTGTGGCACAGTTGGACAACACTAATGCAATTACAAGGATTTTCTGCTTGCTCAGAGGCTCAGTTCAAGGGCGGAGCACATAAAGCTCATGGCGAAGGCGAGCTGCACAAACTCGGCCGTTACTCAGGGTAACAACAGCCAAGCCTGATCTTGAGCCACCTCACTGTCTGGAAAAGCTGTTGAGAAAATACATACAGGATTACAGTAGCGTAGTTCTGAGATCAAGGGCACTCTGCATTACTGTTGGGTCCAGCCTGGATCAAAATGATGATGAAATTTAGTGTGGCAAGAATTCATTTGTGACCTCAGACTGTGTTGATACTGACTGATACTCCAAAGAAAGATTTTACTTGCCCCTTCCCACAAGCAGCTAAAAGGTCAGGGTCAGGTACAAACTAGCAGCTAAACAGGATTTAGTGTTTTGCTTAAGGACAAAGCAAAGTCAACACTTGAAGAGTTCCTTTAGGTTTTACTCTCTATCTTCCCACTCAGTCTGATTCCTCCTGCTGCTCCTTTTGATTCTGTATGGCCTCTTTTTATGTAATCTGGACAGCACTTCTAAGCCAAGTCCACGGAGACCGTGACTCTTTATCAAACATAGCCTCTGCTGATCTATTTCTTATGAGGCTTTGGTTAGCCCATGTGCAATGGTGCAACCTGTTCAAATGCATACAACTGGCTCTGAGTTCTATGAATCTGTAACTACTTAATGTTAGGAAATGAACAAAAACTGAGGACATAATGCTCTTAAATTGATAAAACTGCCAAAAAACGTGTGATTAAGAGTGCTGAAACCCAGAATAGTAGGAAAGTAGAAATAATAAACAGATTAATCAATGGTGAAAATAATTGTTAGTTTTGAGTAATGGCTGTTAGAGCTGAAAGGACTGACAACTATTTTGACTGTGCAATTGTTTGTCATTTTTCAAACAGAAATGACAAACAATTTCTTATTTCAGCTAAGATTTTTTAACGGTTTTATATATTTTCAAAATGAATATCTTTGAAGGTTTTGGGCTGTGGGTCAGATAACATGGAACATTTAAAGACGTCACTTTGGACTGCAATTGTGGAATGTAACAGATTTTAACTTAAACATTTACTTGTGAACTGTACTTCATTACAATTTTGAGCTACTTGTATTTTACTTGAGAATTTACATTTTATGGTACTTTGTACTTCTTCTTCACTATATTTTGGAGGCAAACATTGTATGCATCAATAATTACAATCAAATCATATAGCATGTATAAATTTTAAATAGACCATTCTTTCTTATACTTTTGGCACGGACCTGCCCCACGATCGATTTTCACACAAAATGCTAATGGAAAATCCATGGACGATCCTAGTATTTTCTCACCCTATGCATGGCACACACCTCCGTGAAGCTAGGAGGCTCATAGCATCTCAAACCAACCATTATTATCCACACCAAAGACACATCAAACACCAAGCATCTAAATGAACTTCACAACATAAATCGCTCTGTAATCACTGTACATGACTGCATTTACTGCCATCCAGATATCTCTCATCTCATCCTACACTGCAGTCCGACCGCTCTAAAGAAAGCTCAGCTCCATCTCTGATCAGCTGTGTAACTCATTTCACTCAAATCACAAAATTCACAGAGTAATTAGCCAACTAATAATAACAACAAACACACCAATATATATATACTTTAGCCGTTTTCGATGTTTTCAGTCTAAAGACTGTCCCGGGCCGCCATCTTGGTATTGCACAATAGCTGAGCTCTTAGGTTTCGTTTCTCTCATCAAAATGAAGGAGAGAAGAAGTGTTGCTTTGGAACAGACGGTCTTTATCATTGTTTACTGGCCGATAAAGCCCTCTTACAGCCCTGTAGGACTCTGTTCTCAAGCTGTGGGCCTGTAAAGCATGGGAGTGTTTTGGGTCACAGGAATGTTGATCAATAGTCACAGTTTTTATCAATATTTCAATGTTTTGGAAGCTTTATGTTATTTGGAACATGGCTGTATGGACAGAAACAGTGTTTTGAAGAAAACTCCCAATACCAGTGAACATATAAACAGTAAATGTGGCCCAAACATTGACATTCGGCTGGTATATTTAAGAATAATTGCGTAATAACTGTTCTTTTCATTAAATTTACAGTTACAGTTGTATTCCAGGTGTATTAGAAGATATTCAGTTGCATTATAATGAGTTGGATGATGGTTTTGATGGTGATATTGCTATTAAAATATAGATTTTATACGAGGCGAGGATGAAAATATCATATTTTCCTTTATTGCATCTCCATTTACTCTTTCATAGAAAAATAAATAGGCTCAGTTCATATTCCTTACCTTTCAAACGAAACCAGAATTATGCATCTAGGCCTAATGCTTGAGGAGTTATTCCTGATTCATTTTGAGTATGTTATTTTAGGCATTTTTCCTGGAAATAGGTGTGTGGGTTTATTAAGTATATTTTGATGCTAATGCATTTGTAATTTTACATAAGTAAAGTTTTAAACACAGGACTTTTACTTGTAACAATATTTTTGCTGTGTGGTATTTCTACTTTTGATCCAATAAATGTTTCTGTTTTCTTGCCACCTTAGAATTTTTTTAAATTCCCTTCTCCCATAGGTCTAACGACACATATATCTCAGGTTATCGCAGCATTAACAGGTTGTTCAACCCAGGTTGGTCACACTATGTCACATCTCACACAGACTAAGCAACAATTGGTCATTTCATACATACACAATGTGAGGTCCATCTGGTATTTGTTATTTCCTCGCAGCAGTAAGTTGGCAGATCACCTCCTGGATGATCCAACCCTAAACTCGTGAGTCCATCCGGGGGAACTATCAGGGCCAGATGATGCAATCTCCGCACTAACGATCTGCCATCTTGGCAGCATTGGCTCTGACTCACAGATTGTACTAACGGCACTTAGTCAATCACTCTGTCTTCATCTACGAGTACAAGTTCACAACTGACTGGAGAGTGAAGCGTTGAGGCCGGTCTTAATCCTAAAATAGAGTGTGACCCTTTAATCCCTCAAGAACAAGTGTGCGCTGCAGACAAATCAGCTGAGTATCTGCAAATTATCCTTCCTATAAACACCAAGAAAAACAATGATATTAATACAAGAACCCAAAGAAAATGCTGCTGAAGGGAAATTAAACAATAATTCAAGCTGTTTGAATGCCAGAGAGAGACCAAAGATCATTTAGGAGCAGCTTGAGATGATTTATGAAATCTGAATGCACAGCTGAAAATGTCATTTTTCTAAACTACAGGATTTAAACGTCTTTTCTCATAAAGACAGAACACTTAAGCCTCCAAACTAGAGCTGAAACAATTATTCAGCGCTACATTTATCTACTGGACCAGAGTTACAGGATGGTGCTGTACTAAAACACAGGACTTCATGCTAAATGTTAATTAATATGTCATGTCCAGTTTTAGGCAAGTTATTCAGAAATTGTAATATATTACTAGGTACTTCCTTTAAAAAGTAATATCATTACTTTACTTATTACTGGGTGATAAAAGTAAGTAGTTACGTTACAAGTTACTTTCCAGTGTTTCCCACAGAATGACAGCGGGGGGTTTGTGCAGCGGTCTTCAGGACAGAGAGAATACGCCTAGCCTAAAACAAATTAGAAAATCAACGTGTGGCGGTCAGCGTTGTTAATTATCATCAAATTATAGGCTAATTATAGGAAACACTGCTTTCACTACCACCCCCTCCACCCCCAAGCAAAGCAGTCTCTCCCTACTTTTTAACTAATAATTTAACTAACTAATATCATATTCAACAGCAACAAGGAGTAGGTTTTTACTAAGCATATAGCCTAAGCCTAACGTTTCTTAACATAAAGAAAATAAAAAAATAAAGCAAGTAAATCCAGACTTTTGAACTACTGTTTTTCTGCACATGTAGGCAATTTATAAGAGCAATCTTCGGTAGTTACAAAACGTTACGTTAACACCACTCTCTCCCGACGAGACCAAGCATCAGTGACAGAAGCTGCTAGAGTTTCCTTCTGTCAGTTTGACGTTGCTGTGAGCAGATGCTTCAACAAATCAGATGTAGAAATGTTCGCTGTTGAAAGCATTTTGCTGGTTGCACAGAGTTTAGAAACAGACGACAATGTTCTTTGCATCTTAGACTGTGACACAGTAATGGCAGTAGCTACTTACAGCTGTGGAAAGAACGCCTCTCTCCCTCGTTCTCCATTCCACCTTTAGTTTTGGCTATCAGCAACATGAACAACATAAGTTGCCGCTGACCTGCTGCACAATCGTGGATTTACGTCAACGATGGTGCGTTCAGTAACGAGTAACGCAGTGTTACTTGCCTTAGTAACTAGTAATAATATTACTGTTTTAGAAAAGTAATTAGTTACACTACTAGTTACTGGGAAAAGTAATATTATTATGGTAACGCATTACTGCCCAACACTGGTCATGTCTCATGCTTCAAGTCACTGAGGACATTTTCTGTTTTAAACCAAGACTAATCTTATTTCAAGATCAAATATTTTGGCGGAAAGTTTTTCCTACAACATTAACAGAAAACATAGTTTTCTATCATAACGTACTTGCTGTTGTCAATCCAAAAAATCTGTTAAGCCATTTTTTAAACCAAAATGCTTAACATTTTCTAGATCCTCTGGGTGCTTTTCTTCTTCCTAGAAAATTATCTTAGGACTGTTAATTTGACAAAAAAGGCATTTCAAGACACTCACTTTATGCTTTAAGAAATTTTTCTAACCATCTTTAACTATTTTCTGATATTTTATAGACCAAATTAGAGCTGCAGTAATTAGGCGATTAATTGACCAACAGAAAGGATTGTTTCAGTCACTCTCAATCAAAAATGCCACATATTCTCTGGTTTCAACTTCTTAAACATTAGGATTCGCTGCTTATCTTTTGGTTTTGGACCACTGATTAAAGCCCACTGAAGACATCACCGTGGGTTATGAGAGATTGTGAATGTCATTTTATACATTAAACAATTAATCAATAATATGATTGTTTCTTGCAGCCTTACTCCAATCATTAATCTACTATCAAAAACCACCATTTGGTCCCAGAGTTCACCTACAGTATCACCAAAGACAAAGGGAGTAGAAAGAGCTATGAAGGCATAGGAACAGGGATTTCCCCCTTTCTGGTCTATATATCCCTGCCACTGCTGAATTATTTTTATCCCCGGTGGGGACAAAATTCAACCCCCTCAAATTTATTTTTATTTCAAAAACATTTCAACATTTCGCTCTGTTTTTTCCACAAATGGCACCATGCATAGGAAGATAATGTGGGAGCAGTTTGAGATGATTTATAAAATCTGGAAAACTACTGGCGGTATAAAAAATAACTCACAGTTACAGTTACAAGAAAGTCAAATCTTGAAAGATTAACTTAAGTAAAGGCTGGAACTGTCCTCTTTTGAAAGTCGAGATTTCATTCAGTCAATGAGGGCAAAGAAATCTTCCCCTTTTAAATGAAAATGCAGCTTAAAATTCTGCATTGGTGACAATGTGTCTGCACTTTCTTCTGATGTCTGGAAGAGCGAAGGCAGATTA
Source organism: Micropterus dolomieu (assembly GCF_021292245.1). Lineage (NCBI taxonomy): Eukaryota > Metazoa > Chordata > Actinopteri > Centrarchiformes > Centrarchidae > Micropterus > Micropterus dolomieu. Next base: position 7,189,762 of record NC_060155.1, on the reverse strand, counting down.
ATAATTCTTTTCTACGTGAATATTGGCTCTGTCTTCTTGTTTTAGGGTAATTAAAGTACAAAACTTCAACCTTGACGTTACAGCTACAGAAAGCTCCTTTGTGAATGCTTGTACAGTAATAATAGGGGTTATGGCCTAGAGGTTCTTTGTGAGTGACATTTAATTTTATGCTGCTGACCGTGACTGCAATTACAGAGTGGAACTTAATTTGTAGGCTGCCATATCACCTCTTTCATTAAATTCTGGATGTCTTTTCTTTGTGTTTTGTCCAAATGGGGTTGAAGAGGGAGCAGACACACACAAAAAAAAAAACGGCAAGAAAATGACCAGTCCTGGCGGCAGAGTTCAAGCTCCCTGAATTGGCAGTGGCACATGATTAAACCACACAGGATTAGAGACTACCTGAATACGACCGCCGACAGCTAGCGAGATCAAGTAAAGCTTTAAGTCTTCCCAGATGCTGATAAGATGTTATGTGTGAGTTCAGCCTGCTGGCCCACTTACTACTGCTAAGACTGCTGCAGCGTGGATTAATGCCAGATCTGGAGGGAGGTTATCACCCTTGGTTACCACTGTGAATAACCTAACCCTTGCACTGGCTTCTGCAGCAGTGAGTGTGAGTGTGTGTGCATGCATGCGTGTGTGTTTGCACAACAGATGTAGGTTACATTACCATAATAAAGAAGCCACACGCTTAAATGGTACCCTGTTGGCTCAGAAGGGTTTTAGGGAAAGGATGGCAAAGTTCAAGACAAAGACTTTCTTTTAGGTAATTCAGTCAGTTAAATTCAAACTGAAATTGTAATTTTCTGAACTTTTTGTGTGTTAGGAAATAGAAATTATGATGATAGTTGTACATATTTTTCCAATTTTCAAAACGGTGTTAAAAAAGTTTTTGGGACATATTTGCACAAACTGAGTCTTAACTGTGTCAGTAGAATTGGAAGAACAGCGAACCCTTCTGATACTACAACTTGAAAGTGTCTATGTATGGTTAACCCCACTGCCAACCGTGTAGTCACATCATTTGAATTGCATTTGAATTTAAATTAGCTACTTTTAGCTCCTAGCCAGTGAAACCACATGCAATCAAGCTGTGTATAGCTCATTTTAAATTAGCTATACAGTGATACGATATATGTGCAATTACCTTATATCAACTGATATATCGGCCTGACTGATTTATCAGTCTGGTTAACTGCCTGTGTGGCTGTCGGAATTTAAGTGTTATTACGAACAATTTTTTGTGCACACCCATACAGACAGATAACTTACAGTGACTGACATGAAAAAAAGAAATAAATTCACGCCCCCCTGGAGACTTTTTCTTGAGGTAGAGGGCTTTATGCCTTTTATTTGATAAAACGGCTGAAGAGAGAGAGAGAGAGAGATGACATGCAGCAAAGGAATCGAAACTAGACTTGTATATGGTGTGTGCTCTACCAGGTGAGGTAGCTGGCGCCCCAGAGGACTGATTATCTTCATCCTTACTCTATTCAGTACTCTGTCTGTTCCTGCTTCCTAATCATCAGCTGAGTGAGGGCATTTACTCTTTTAGTTTAAGCAAACAGATTTTCTCGCGGCCTCTGTAAGCCGATCGTCTCCTTGCAGTCAAAGCTTAAAAACCATACTTTCTCAGCTGATGCCAGCTGTCATTTCATTTCATCCCATTCAACTCCGGACTTCATCCCAGCCAGTCTTCCCAGTTCGTCCTTCCAGTGAGGCCATCAGAAGTCCACTCCATCCTCCACCACTGTCTAGACTTCATCACTGGGGAAATTCCTGTACAGCTCACAGCGTCTTAAAACTACCCGCTCAAAATATGGCATCACGATGGAGTCTCAGTAATCATGCTTTTATCTTGTATTGTTTTTGTATTATTGTCTTTACACTTGTTAAAGCACTTTGTAACTTGTTTTTGAAAAGTGCTCTACAAATAAAGATTATTATTATTATTATAATCGCCAAATGCTTCCTTTACCCTTCCTATGATGCAATATGGCAAAAAAATATTAAAATTAAAAAATCAAAAATTATTTTGATTATTATTTACTCATCTATCCAATTTAGCCAGATTAAATGTAGAAGGTACTAAATAAAATTTAAATGTCTTACTTTTGGTAATTACAATTTTGACCAGTAATTCTTAGAATATTAATTTTCATTTCAGTTTGACTGTAATTGTTAATACTCGATGATCATAGTTAGATTTTTACATTTCACATACAACTAGCAAACTATGGTTTTGGACTCCTTTTGTATAATTATTTGGGATGGATTTTCATTCAGCATTGATTCCTATTCAGCATATTTATGAGTACAACTAAACTTCTGCTATAAAGTGACTTGAAAAGTACAATGACTTATTGAATGAAGGAATCTATTAAACTGTTACTATTAACTGGTTTACTTCAGGACCCGGCCCCTGTGCAGCCAGCTTGCAAACTTTACAACAATGGATTCCCAAAGATCACATGTAATCTTCACACTCTTGAAGGAAAAAAAGATAAAAAGGAGAGAATGGCACAAAAAGAGCACGGATCTGATAAAACTCTGAATATAAACCGGAGTCTCAGCCTCATTCAACATCCCGCCAGTGCCCTCATGCGCTTTCTCTAAAACTGTGGCGGGGCACTTTTTATCAGCCTGCCTTGTGCTGTAACACAATCACATGGGACAAGGGGGGCTCAGAGAAGCGCCATTCATCCCTGAAACTCTTAAGAACTGGGACACTCACTGCATTCCCCGTAGCTGCTCCAACACCTCCTGACACACAAATGGTGATTAATTAAAAATCTCCTTTGTGTGTTTGTGTGCTTTCTGCATGTGTGTCCCTGCATGAACCCGCCACAAAAACCTGTTTGCTGGCCTCTTGTTCTGCTATGTGCAGTTAGGAGTACCAGCAGCATTGCCGTCTTTGTACGAGACGTGAGGGAAAGCTCATCCTAAATTGTTATGATGGCAGCCGCAGCCTTTCCCAGCTAAAGCAAAGTTCTTCACGGATGAACTCACTCCAATTAAAACACAAGCTAACAAAGGGAGAGGCCTGCATGTCAAAGCTCTCTCTGCAGGCCTCTTTTAGAGAGTTAAACAGTTCCCAGTGTCATGAATCATACTAGGGCAGGTTAAGAAATGCATCCTCTCATGCACCTAAACAACACATCATCAGACATGCACTGTGCATACTGTATGACAATGTATATTCACAGTAGAGTGACAATTTTAAATCTGGTAAACCAAACAGATCAGTTGGCTGACAGAAAATAATGTTTTCCATGTTACTGTCTCTCTCTGCAAAATCATACAATACACTGCGATGGAAAATTGATCATAAAACACCAAAAGTCAAATTTACCCTGCCAATATTTGGGACAGGCGTCCATATGAAATGTGAAATTATCCAGTAATATCAAATACATGTCATTTATTTGATCTAGCTCCGACAGGCAGTTTATGCCCTTTTATTTTGGAGGCAGCAACGTAACGTAAACAACAACACGGTGCAGGATGAGAGAAGTGTGGCAGAAGTTAGCAGACAGAGAGCGATGGACTTTACATGACAGGATTCACAACTTGGATACATTTTTATTAAAAGCTGTTTTGATCGGTGGACCCTTACAGACTAAAGGAATAATAATCAAGGAATGGACACATTCGCACTTAACAAGAGCTTCAAAGGTAACGTGAGTCTGCACTTTTCTTTTTCTTTTCATCTCTTGTACCATGCATGTTACACTGGTAAATCTATAAGAATTAGACTTTGGTCATTGTTGCCGTTAAATGAACTGATCGATTGAATTGTGGAGAATCTCACTGATCTGACGATGTGTAGCATTTCCATACTGACATATTGATCATACTTTAAACATTAATATTTGTATTAACGATCTAAGCAGCTTAAAAGCAGCTAAAGCAGGCGACACGGCGTTGTTTAAGAGGTTTTATACATCTAAAGAACTTACATAAAAACCAGATCAGGTGTTTAACAGAGACCTGCATTTACTTGTCATAATGTGTCCCCACACCAGGCCAGTAAACGGGGTAGGCGGCTATTGGGACTCGGCTATTAATTGAAGTTTTACAGTACGTGGTTTTGTTGCCTTAGCCTAGCCAAACTTCCACAGATTCACAACGTTTACCACATTTTAAACGTCACGTGACTTACATATTCTACATACGTTCATAACAGGTCTAGTACACCTGTCACTGGACTGGTACTTTGCAGCCGTCATACAATCAAATTTGTCATTACACTTTCCAACGGTCTTATAAGTCGTTTTAGGACACTTCAACCTATTTCGTTATTTATGTATGAGGAAGTGTTGAACATCGCAGAGCCCAGTGGTTCCCAACTTTTTTGTAAAAGATTGGATCATTTTACTTCTTTGGCTCTCACCAATTATTCAAACGATTAAACCTGAAGCTTTGAAAGGAAAATGGCCCACTTTGGTCAAAACTTTACACACACACAAATTCTGGTACTTGAGACACAATGACCACAGCATGTAACTCATTCACCAACCCCCTGAACCAATTCTGCTAAACTACAAGCACAATTCCTGCTTTACACTCAAGGGCAAACACCCGTCACCCAGTTTTCCAATTAGCAATCAGAGCTTTAGCATAAAAGGGCAACAGGTGAGCTCTTCAATGGAGCAATGGATGCCAACGTGTGTTTCAGAGAGTCCTTGAGCTAGAGGTGGCTGCAGTGGAGCACCAGTTCATCTTCATTGATGAGGTCGGGTTCAACCTCACAAAAAGACGAAAGAGGGGAAGGAATGTCATCGGCCAGCGTGCCATTGTTGAAGTCCCTGGCCAGCGCGGAGGGAACATCACAATGTGTGCAGCGATTACCCACCACGGCGTCATCCATCACCATGCTACCCTTGGCCCCTACAACACCGCCCATCTGATCACATTCCTGGACACCCTACACAACACACTCATTCCACCAGATCAGGTAGATGGTTCAGAGCAGCTCAGGTACGTTGTCATTTGGTACAACGTAAGTTTCCACAGGTCTGCTCTGGTTCGTAACTGGTTCACTGCCCACCCACGCTTTTTAGTTGTTTATCTTCCTCCATATTCTCCGTTCCTCAATCCTATTGAGGAATTTTTTTTCTGCTTGGAGATGGAAAGTGTGTGACCGAAATCCACAAACGCGTATACCTCTTCTCCAAGCTATGGAGGATGCATGTGGAGATATAGCAGCTGATGCTTTTCATGGCTGGAATCGCCATGCTAGGCCATATTTCCCCCGCTGCTTGTCCAGGGAAAACATTGCTTGTGATGTGGATGAGGTGCTGTGGCCAGACCGCAACAGAACAGAGGATGCAGCATAGTTTGTCTTTAGTTTTTTTTTTTTTTACTGTAACTGTGTACAGTAAATTCTTCTGCTGTTTTGTATGTAGTGTATGTACAACTTTGTGTTGGTTGGGAATGGGATGTACACTGTGTACATTGTTTTTGTGGGACAAATAAAATATATTTGTGTGTTCTGAGTATAAAAACAATATTCTCAAATATTTTACAACACACTTATGTATGTACTGTCTGTAGTAAGTGTAACACTGAACAAAATAAAATGCCTAAGTCATTATGATGAATGGAGAAGAAGTGTTTTCCATTCATCATAGTGTTTTCCATTGAGCATATCAGTGTTCAACTGGTTCTTATGAATGTCTATTCATATGATGGTTTGAGTGTCATTTGAAAACAAAATACCATTTTGAGAAGAAATAACATTGTTTTGAATGTAAAGTTTCATTTTGCAGGAGAATTGAGGGGTTTTGCCCATTGTGTGTTTTTTGATTTGTGTGTAGAATTCTGAGAATATGAGGCATTCTTTCAGAAAATGTGTCTAAACAATCGAGGAAAAACTGTAAGAAACATAAAATCTGTGTCAAGAGGTCACAAGTAGACAGTGAATCATTTTGTTACCATTTTGTAAACCCTTAATTAAATCAAATTAAAGAGTTGTGATCAAGAAATGAACAAAACACAACGTTTGAAAACTAATATTTTTTAAAAATTTTAAATGAATTTCTAAGTTATTAGCAAGAACATTTATTCCATCAACTTCATAAAAAAGACTGCTAGCTAGCTACGTTCGTGTTAAAGTTGTTGCCAGCCCCCCGAAGCGCCCTACCCTTACCATAACCATCAGAAATGTTAGCACTTGTGGTTGTGGTGCAGTTTGTACCATGTAGTTACATTTTCCTTTTTTATTAAAACAGCGCCAACTCTAGAGTGAAAATAACTCCTGACTCAGATAACAAAAACAGCCTGAATAAGTTTGTGAAGTGAGTAAACTCTCACTTCTTCTGGGTGCTGGAGGATTGACAGGAACCTTAAAGTGTCTTTACAGTTTTTTTCAATTGCTAAGATGCAATGGTCAAAACTAAAGCCACTTCAAAACTGTTCACACAGTCTGCATTAACAACATGCATCTTGGCCAAACAATTAATCTCACCTGCAAAAGTCACTCAAACCACCAAAACACTTCATACAAGTCTCAAAATGAACTTGTTCAACCAAAACACTGGCAACAGTTCTCACTCAGAAAGCATCCATTGTCACTCATAACACACTGACCTACAAAAACACTAACAACAGGAAGCATTATCTAAATTTGATTAACTTTATCTTCAAAATGTGACAGATCTTTCATATAAATCAGTATTTCATATAGAATACAGTTGTTCTCAGACACTTTGGTACATTTCTCAGATCAGAATTGAAATTCTACTTGTTCAACCTCTGCATCATCTAGTCACGTGTGCACATCATATGTAAAAGCAATTTCTCAAATTGATCGAAATTGCAAATGGCAAATGCTTTGACACATTTATGCAAATGATTATGTACAATTGCCTGCTGTTTCCTACATTAGCAGTTGCTTACTGTATGTCATGTTGATTACAATGTATTACATAAGTTCACTGCATAAGTCGCTACATGCAAAATGGTTGAACATGTAACAATATGCAAATAATTTTTTCTACATGTCTATTACTGTTATTTTGTGTATTACGGTAAATTGATGAAGATATCTGTTATGATGTCAATAAGAATCAGTGAATGATTGCAGAAATGTACCAAAGCAACTGAGAAAAACTGCATTCAGCAATTTAAAAACAAAAAAAAAAAGTTCCAGAAATTTCAGTGCTGCAATTCAGTTTTTCTCAGTTGTTTACACAGTAACACTGGTACGTGAGACACAATGACCACAACTTGTAAAAGAAGCACCAACCACTTGAACCAATTCTGCTAAAATACAAGCACATTTCCTGCTTTACACTCAGCTTGCAGTTTTACAGTAAAACCAATTTCATAAAACTACAAACATTTCTCTACGCACATAGATGTAAACATAAAATGTACGTAAATGTAAAAGATTTTCTATATATTTCAGACTGATTGCTGCAAAAATGCAGGATATTTGCAATAATTCTGTTTTGAATGTGTTTTTCACAGTTTTGGACAAAGTGTGTTAGCATTTGAAAAATGTGCTGCAGATATATAGAGTTTTGCAGGTGGTGAAGTAGTGATGAGAAAAGAGTTCATGGATTTTGGAGAAAGTAGTCATTGAATGCATTTTGTGTGAAAGCACAAAACACGAAGTCTGACAAAACCAAACTAAGACTGTATGTTAACTGTGACAGACTGTCTGACTCTGTAAAATATACATGTGGACTCTTCAGAAGAAGTGATGCTTGTAATATCTGCAACTACACAGACTGTTTGCAGACGCCAGCAGGATGAATGAAGAGAAAAATCCTCAATTAGCACCGCGTCACATGCTATTAATCTGTCATTTGTTTGATTCCAAGCAAGCAAAAAGTGTTTTACACTTGTTGTTTTTTCGTGCTCGTTTTATGTGATTTTTGCAGACATTTGGCATATCGAGATATTTCAACACCTGTGCCAACTAGGCGCGAGGACGAGATCTTGCAATATTACAGCATAACAATATTTCTCGTTGGGGTGAAAAGCTCTCTCACAATTCCAGCATGACAGGGTGAAATTAGCATAGAAGATGCCCCGCCACTTTTAAATCATTTGTGCGGCAGGATTTTGGGTACCCTTTGGAAACAACAAACTGCGACAGAGTGACAGACAAGACGCAAACAATATGAAAGCAACATTTCCAAATGCACTTTTGTTTTGCATTTTGTGACTTGCAGTCGCATAAAAGACTATTTTTGATGTTGATCAGGAAAAATAATCTGCAGCTATTTTGATAATTGATTTATCATTTCAGTCATTTTTCACGCAAGAAATTTTCTACGTCTTAAGTGAGTGAGACTAAATTCACCTTGGACTTTAAGAAGATATGATGGCCATTTTTCACTATTTTACTATGGTTTACATATACAAACAATTGACAAATTATTTGAGAAAATAATCAGCAGACTCAGTTATGAAAATGATTATTATGCCTCACATTAAAGAATATAAAAAAGTGTTCCTACAAAACCCTTTTTCATTTTTCATCATTCCACAAAATAAGCAGATCACACAGAAATTTCTGATCCAAGAATTTGGACCAAGTCTTTAATGCCAATGTTTGGTACCTAAAAGTATCTCAGTTTGATACAAAGCCTGTATGTAGCTGATACTATATAGTCAATATCATGATAATGATTTCAACCATAATGTCCCTTTGTTTTTAAACTACTAACAAACTTCATAAGAGAATGTAGCCACTTGCAAACTGTGGAAGAAGGTAAAACACAGATGACATGTAAAACAACATTTTCGTATGTTTGTAATTGAGTGTGTGTGTGGAGGGGGGGAAGTGGCATCAAGTGGTGTGATGGTGACATGGTGTGAGTGTGTAGGGCTATGTGCCTGTGAAACACTGACACACACACACTTACTTTCATACAGAAATCCATTAGAGCTGAAATGATTAGTCAATTCATCCATTAGTATTCATTAGCACTATTTTCCCTCTCTGATTCCACTTTCTCCAATATAAAGATGTGCTGCTTTTCTCTGTTTAATGTCATTGTAAAAGGAATATCTTTGGGTTTTTGACTGTTGGTCAGACAAAACAAGTTGATCAACAACAATTTTGATCATCGATTAATTCTTTAAATCAGTTCTAAAGGAGAAAACATGTGCTGGCTCCAGCTGCCCACATGTGAGGATTTGCTGTTTGTTTTATCTTGTTGGGAAATGGAGCAGATTTGGTTTTTTGAATGTTGGTTGAATATAACAAGCAATAATAATAATACTAATAATAATGATGATAATAATAATAATAATAATAATAATAATCTTTATTTGTAGAGCACTTTTCAAAAACAAGTTACAAAGTGCTTTAAAAAGTGTAAAGAATACAATGCAAAGATGTCACCTTGGACTCTGGGAAACTGTGATTTATTTATCACAATTTTCTGACATTTTATAGCTAAAATGCATAATTGAGAAATGAATAAGCATTTGAATGGATAAAAGAGCTGAATTTGCCAGTTTCTTAGTTCAGCTACATATTTCACTAATTACCAGTTCTGGATGGATTAAACATTTGAGTCATTTTCCCCAAATTTGCTCATTTCAACTTCTCAAATGTGACCAGTTTGGGGTTTTAGGACTGTTGCATGGATAAAACAAGCTATCTGAAGACGTCAACTTGAACTCTGCAAAACTGTTACTGACAATCAACATCTTTTGACATTTTATACACAAAATGATTAATTGCAAAAACAAAAAATGGATCTCCAACAATTAATTTTTAAGACATTTACAGAGAAACAACTATCAGTCATTAGTTTCCAGCTGCTCAAATGTGAGGATTTGCTGCTTGCCTCTGTTATCAGTGTTAGCTCAATACCTTTGGGTTTCAGACTGTTGGTCAGACAAAACAAACTATGTCAAGATGTCACCTCGAACTCCATGAAACTGTGATGGCCATTTTTCCCTATGTTGTGAAATTTTATAGAGTGAAATTGAGAAATTAATCAGGGATAATATTAGTTACAGACCTAACTGACACAAATGCAGTGTTTCGTTGTCCCATATTTGACCAACCACACATTAAGCTCTTGCAGTGATGTTGATGTCAACTTTCGTTAATCACTGATTTTAACTGAAAAGAAAAGAAGAAGAGGATGAGAGTCAACTTTTTGTTAACTTTCCCCCGCATCTGTTCAGGCAGCTCTATAGGCCAAACTCCTCAAATCATGTCAACACCTGAACATATCATGAGGGATGTTGTGAAGGGAACACAGCTGGCAGGCTGGCTGGCTGGCTGGCCTGCATCTGACTGCTTTTTCCACAGCAATAAACACAAGCATGGACTGAAATCAAAAAATAAATAAAAACACAAACACGAGGGCCTTGCTTTCCCATATGGGCAAGAGCGAAAATCACATTTAGACTCCCACAAAGGAAAACAGGCAAACAGAGAGAAACCAGGGGAGGGTTAATCACCTCCACGGACCATCACCACCACCTCCACGCCGGCTCACATTTCACCTCACATCCGTTTAAATGCGCAGCCAGCCACGTCAGGAGCTCCTTATGTGTTTCCCCCTTTTTGGCTGAAATGTCTGTGAGAGAGAAACCTCCACTTACCTTCCACATCCAGGCCATTCTTATTTCTACGCAGACAATGGTGGACCGCTTGTTTTCGTCAGCCCCCCCAAAAAACGCCGTTCACCGCGTCCGTTTCCAAACACTTTCTTTCATGTGTGCATCACAAGAGGACACGCAGATGCGGTGCGGTTAAAGGCAGACTACATAAAAATTGGAGTGTACCGTTATTCGTCTCCTCTCACGGTTTTTTTTTTTTCCCATGGAACTGCTGGGACCTGGGCCGACGCTGCGCTGCTACTGGCCGGCGCAGACGCAGAGCCCCGCCTCCAGCCTGCGTCACGTGACCGCCTCTGGTTTCCTGACTGCTGCTTTTTACAGCGTGCCTGAAAAGTGGCAGCAACAGTAGTGGATAAAGTACCCAGATCATATACTGAAGTAAAAGTACTGTACAATAAGTAAATGGTATGCATTCAAAACCTTACTGAAATAAAAGTATGTAAGTATTGTCAGCAAAATGTAGGCTACTTACGCTAACTAAAGTAATAGTACTTTAGTCCCTATCAGTGTTGTACTATTATATGATGTTTCTGGATTCATATTCCTGCTGCATTAGTGTGTATGTTGCATTTTACTGCTGTAGATGTTTGAGATCATTTAAACTACTTTACTGTTGTACTGTTACTGTTTAATGTACAACAGGGGTTTTCAAAGTCACAGACTGTGGTTCTCCCGTCAGACAAAGCTTGGGAGAATGAGCCCCTCCAACCCCCTTAGTTTACTTACTTAGTTTTGCGTAATTCCTGGATGCCTATTATTATGATATTTCATCCCATAGACACTTAACAGTTAAGCCATGGTTGGCTAACATTGCTGTTTGACATAACTTCAGACTAAACCAAATACATAAAAGGTCCATCCAAAAGCCCTGTGTGATGGAAATTTGAGTTTTCAAATAAACAGCATAGGCAAACACTTCTCTTTCTGTGAATTTTGTTAAGTTATTAAATTATAAGTCTTCTGCAGAAGGAACTCACTGGGACACATCACACATCAGAGTATCATCCGAGTGAGCTGCAGTTTCTCAGCACATGCAGCTTTTATCCTAATCTCAGGGTCAGCAACATCTTACCACTGGAACATGTTGTCTTTAAGAGGTCCTCTGGAGGACATTCAATCTAAATCTGTCGCAAACACACTCAGCCCTAGTATAGCCAGGTACATGATGTAAAACAATGAAAGACATGATCCCCTGGACACATCACTTACATTTACCCAGTACCCGATAAACCAGAGGCCGTCAGTGAGTAACGTTAATTACATGACTGTGTTTGGAGATGGTACTCATGGATTTCCCAACAGTAAAAATCCCCAAAACTCCTGTATCTCTGACCTCTGTCTTTAACCAGACCACACACATTTAGGCTATTCTATGTGATCTCCTTTTGATAACTAATGTAATATGTTTTACTTCAGTTCACAGAGGCTGCCCTAAAGATGTTTGGATCCCCCCTGGAGGGGCCCACCTCCCAGTTTGAAAACCTCTGATCTACAGCAATGCATCATATTCTATAAGATCATCATATGTGTATTTGTAGTGTCGTCCTGAAGTGTAGCATCCCTAAAGACTGAAAATTTCATGAGCGCAGAAAGACAGATCAGAAAAAGTCTAATTCAAAAACACCAAATTTAAAGATAACACAGTTTTCCCTGGACATGAAGGGTATGCCATATTGTAATCTCAAATGTAACTAGTAATTAAAGATGTCAGACAAATCTAGTGGAGAAAAAAACATATTTGCACATGAGACGTAGTAGAGTATGGCAAAATTTTACTTAAGTACTTAGTAAATGTACTTAGTTATATTCCACCACTGGTTGCCAACCGGTCAGAGGCTCACGTACAAAAACATAACGAAAAGCATGCAGTGTGAATTTTAATGATTATATAAGAGCCAAAAAAAATTTACATAACAATCTTGGATAATTACTCAAAATATTTAAAATCTTAAAGAAGCTGAAGAAGTACAATTTAAAATCATCCATAGACACTTTCCAACTGCAGAAACTTTAAAAGAAGATTTCAGTTTGAGGTTGACAGTCTGTTTCGGTTGTGGGAAGAAATCATGGTGTAACGAGACAAACATCCCAAAAGATGGTATTTTTTATCTATGATGTTAGGTACAACATCCGTATATGCTGTTCTTACAAATGATTCCATTACGATTGTTAATTTTTATTATTAAATTTTATTGAACACATCATGTTGGAACAAGATCAATGTTCCAAACAAAGGTACTTTTTATCTCATGAGGACAAGATATTTTCTCATTGTTTCGATGTGGTGAAAACAAAGCTATTGTCATATGGGAAACAGAATAATACAGAACCTGTGGAAACAAGATATTACTTTGGGATCAGTTTGAAAAAAAATTGTCCACCTGCAATTAAAAAATCATTCAGGTTCTGGCTGTGCATGCTGTGTTCACACTGCAGCTGTGATGGTCTATTTGCCACAGATCTCAGATTTGTAGTGCAAAACAAATTTTCTGATGCAGTGGTTCTCAAAGTGGGGTCTAGGGGCCAGCAGGGCTCCCTGTTAAGAGGCAAGGGGTGTAAAGGAAATGTAGAATAATTCAATTTTACTGGTGTCTTGCTCCTGTGACTCTAACAATTCAGGTCTTTTGGGATGCCACACTGCTGCCAATTTCACAAAACAATACACAGAGTCAGAATCCAGTCGACAGGGTTGACTCATAAATACAAATTCAAAACAATAACAAATGTGTCACTCCATTAACCCTCCCTGCAATGTAATTATTCAGTTTTGCTTAATAAACCAAGTACTTTCTTTTGATCAGGTGTTCAGTTTAGAAAGCAGCATTATAGAGTACTTTCCTTACTCATTTTTGCATTTTTATTTGAACATACTGTTTTCATATTTTGTCCTATACAGTCACTTTCACATATATTTTAAATCACATTACACAGTAAACTAACAGTAAACAACACCATAGATCTCTGTCTTAGTAGATCACACAAATTGTGTTTTGTTTATGATGCACAGAATATGCAAAACATATGAGATATTAAACTACGATAGGCTTTTAATGTATGAAAAAAAGCAGTCATAATCATGTGAGACAGAAATACACATTCATTGCATTATCATGTAAAAAGGATTTATTATCCCTGCAGCCATTTAATATACACATGTATCTTTTCTTCCAGTCATGCTGATAAAATGAAAAAAATAAGTGTTGCATTTAGGCTTCTGTGCTTGTAGGATGTCAATTGTGTTTTTTTCCTATCTGAGAATATTTATGTTATCTACTCTGGTGGGGAGACAGGAAGAGATAAACCTGGGTCTGCAGATATATGTTTTCTTCGTGATGCTGAATTCACATGAATGCAAAAGTGCTGCAGTAACCAAAATTGATGTCTTGGAAACCTTTCAGGGATCCTGATAGAAACCGTGTTTGTTTGTTTTTTTACCTTGAAGAGGTGCATTCAGGGTTGGAATTGGGAAACATTTCTGAATTAAATCATGAAGTAGCCTTAAAAACAGTCATTAGGAGCAAACAGGTGGGATTGTGCCCATGCTTCTCTGTTTTTATATGTCTGTTATTTCCTGTTCAGGGTCACAGGAGGACTAGAGGCTTCCTCAGCATGTCCTGGGTCAAGCAGCTGTCTGTCACACAGTGGGGAAAACACATTCACACTTCTGGCAACTTGGAGTATTCAATCCACCCTTTCTACATGTCTTTGGACTGTGTAAGGAAACCGGAGCACTCAGAGGAAACAGGAGCCGATAAAGTGAGAACATGCAAACACCACACAGGAAGAATCCAGCTGACAGGATCCGCTGTTTGTGCAGGGCTAACTGACTCTGCAGGAAGAGAGGTGCCGTATCACACTAAATTAGCTGATGAAATCGTCAGTGGCTTATTTGTAAAATTGCATTTTATTACATTTAAAGTTTGGCAGGGATGGCAGGAAGTAAACACTTAAAACGCAGACATGTTTACCTTCTATAAGGAGAAAGAAGGGCGTGTGCACTCACTGTTATGGTCAGTGTATAAACCCGTGTCACAACCTTTAATAAAAAAATGAAACGAATTATGACCGGTCATAACATAAAATCGGCTAAGTTGGTGATCTCTTCTTAGTAAAGTGATGATTCTGGCACAACCTGCTACAAGATGCATGATGGAGAATGTAAACAGTCTGGATGGGTCAAAAGTCCAGCAACACACATACATAATAAAGTTGCTATAAATGCTAATAGAACATTTTTACACATTTTATACTGTATCAGATGCGTGATAATGTTAGCAGCTGTATTAGTCCAGATGAAGTTGGTGTGGATTTTGTTTTTGTATATGTTCACTTTAAAAGAAAAAGTGCTGTAAAGGTGTAAAAAAGTAACCTGTACACGGGGTCCTTCACAGCACTGTGATTTAAAACACAGAGGTCATACTGACTATTAGAGCATTGAACCAGAAATAACTTACAGACCTCCTTCTTTGTCCGTATTCGTTTTTCAAGTTTAAACACAAGTTGAACTTGACATTAAATGTTTGCAATTACTACTAACTGGCACCACTACATATTACCAAAAAGCTAAGTTGGGTTACATACATGTAACATGCCTTTCATCGAATCATATTTAAAAACCATATAAATGTAAATTAAAGCTCTGTCAGTTTTTTTCAAGCTGAATATGTTTTGATTATTTTATAATCAAAATACGAAATCTTTTTGCCATCTGAAGCTCAAAGTTGGTGTACAAGAAGAGCTAAAATTCTAATTTAGTGCTTCCTGGTTGCTCATTTAACCTCACAGTCAGCAGTGCGAGGCGAAGTGTTAGGAGACTGGTTCAACAACAGTCGGAACAAGATAAGTTGATCTGATATCTCCAACTACTTTTATCTCATATTGTACGTGGAAAGAGTCATGGATGCAATTAAGGACAAAAGCACTGGAGTTTCAGTGAATGGCTCCAGGATAAGCAACCTTAAATTTGCAGGTGATATCACACTGGCAGAGATCAAAGACAATCTCCAAGCAAATCTGGAGAGAATTTAACGAAGCAGGAGAGGCGGCAAAGCTAAAGATCAGCATTGGCAGTCTACTGAGCTGGGATAATGACTGCAGGAAAGGAGATAAGAAAAGAATCGCAAATGCTATGGTAGTCATGGCCAGATTCAAGAACATCTGGAAGAGCAAGCACATCAGCATACAAACAAAAACTTGACATCATTAGAACATGTATGATGAGTGTGGTATTGTATTCGTTTGAGACATGGACACTCACATGGACAAAGATGCCCTGGTAGCATTTGAGATGAAGGGCTACAGATTTCCACACATCCACTAGCAACAGAAAATAGTTAGGAGAAGAGTGGGACATACAAGTAAATTTCATTCAAATCATCAAAAAAAGGAAACTTGGCATGACCGGTCTGTAGAATGGAAGACAATCAACTGGTGAAAAACATGGTGTTTGGCACAATGAATAAATCATCGAGGAGAGGAACACCGAACAGAAAGTGGCGGGACAATATCAAGGAATATTGCCAGACAGATATACACACACTCAAGTGGATGGCACAAGATCGTGATACATGGAGGTGGACTGTCAGGAGTGCACTGGACACCAACAGGCGTGAGCCCATGATATGATATAAAGATAGATAGATATGCAGTTAAAAGAAAACCTTGTTAGGAGCAGAGTAACACTATAGTATACACAGATCTGCTGAGAGCATGTGGTCCTACAATCTAAATTGTATGAATGCAGAGAGGTGAGAGGATTAAACTTTGCTAAAAGTGTATTACGATAATTAAAGGTAAAAGTCACTATCAAATCCAGTTTTGCTGAAATTGAAAATTCAGTTTTCACAGTATCTTGACAAAACTGCATTTCTCTCACTCCTTTATTGAGAGAAAACGCTTTGTATAAATGGTATCATCCATTTTTATGATTCCAAGGACACAAACGCAAGGTCTGGCCACACACCTAATCAGAAAACATATTTGAATTGAATCTTCTTTAATAAGATATATTTTACGTGTTTTGATTTATCATATTGATATTCTGTATATTTTTACATGAACTGTTTAAAAAAGTGAAGGAAGTCTCGATCGTGTTATTCAGATGCTGCCTTTGTGTTTGGCCTGCTTTTATGGGAGGCGGTAATTGAGTTCAGCTGCAGTCTGCCTTGCTGGCAGATGACCTGACACCTTGAGTAAAAAAAATTCCAACATGTCAGTCTTGTTCGCAAATGAAAGAAACCAATTTGAGGTTGGGTTTTTTTTTCTTACACAAAATATATTTGATATACACCATCTGTAATTACTAGGACACAAACAAGCATGAATCCACTGTGGTACAAACACTTGGTGGTGGAAAGAGGCGCACACAAAAACACACACACACACAAACCCTTCAAGTTGGTAACCACGGGCTGCTGGCACATCTCACTTCTTTTGATTAGCTGTCGGCACATTGATTAAACTTCTCAGCTATTTTCTCTTTCTTGAACCTTGCCAGGTGTGAAGCAGGTCCTCACACCAAATCAATAGCTCTATCGGGACTATCACCAAATCTCCCTCTTCTCTCTGTCTCTCGTCTTTTAAGGCCTTTCAAACAGAGCATGAAAAAAAAGTAATCCTCAAACTCTGAGAGTTCACGGATTAAATTCTCAGGAGTGAGCACCCGGCTCAAAACGAGAAAGTGAAGGTCATCTGCAGGGCGTGCATCTGAAGTTACCTCTGGATGATTAAGAAACTTTGGATATCCCGCCACCTTTTTTTTGGGATATGATAACAAACTTTCAGAGCTCAGGAAAGCTGAGGAACATAATAATTTCAAGATACCTATTTTTCTGTCTCAGGTCTCAGGTGACAGTTTTAACCTCCATGAACATCTGGAAGCAATTAGTATCATGGTAAATGAACTGTACTTGTACAGTGTAGCACCTTCCAACCGTTCAAAGTAGCAGAAGCTACCATGCAAGGTGCCAACTACTCATGAGAAAGAAACTAATCCTACACATACACACATACTGATCACAGCCTTAGGGGGGCAATTTGGGGGTTTAGTATCTTGCCCAAGGACACTTCAACATGCAGACTGGAGGAGCCAGAGCCGTCGATTGGACCGCCGTTCGAACCAGCGTTCAAACTGCCAAGCTTCTTATTAGTGACCTGCTCTACCTCTAAGTCACAGCCGCCCCTCATGTCAGTTTCATTTCAGTTAAAAACATATATTTTACATAATTGTCATATTTTTTATTGTAAATTTCTTCTTGTCTTTTGCAGTTTTTGTACTTTGTTTGTTTTCTCTTCTCTTTATATGTTTATTGTGACCCAAATTCACCAAAACACCAAGCCAAGTTCCTTGCATGTGAAAACTTGGTAATTACCCGTTTTCTGATTCTGATAAAATGACCAAACTCCAACATTTTATACTAACAGGAAATGATACAATAAGTGCACTGATAAGGAGGGTTAAATCAAGGGCAACTCTTCAGTTCTGAAGAAGCCTCTTGGATGAGAGGCGAATTGTCTTGAAGTTTCTTCAATCGAGTCCAGTTGTCCTTGATTTTAACTTTTGATTTTAACTACGTCCTGGATAATTGAGAACTTTCACAGACATCTTAAGTACACTGATACCTTTTTATATACAGTCTATGACTGATACATGTCAATCAATCAGCGACTCAGGAGTGTGACTAACAATTAAACTTCACACATTTTGACATCAAATTGGATACCCAAGGATTTGTTTTTTTTCTGTGGTGTTATTTCACCATCATGCACAATATGTTTTCATTTTCTGCAGCTGTGAGCAGCTCCTCAAATGTCTTTGTGCATGAAGGTAAGTGTCAATTAACAGCGCACTCAAAAATCAAGCTTTTTTATTGTGAATACTGGCTGTTTTGATTACACTTAATATATTCACTTTTCGAGTGGGAACACAGGGCATTCTCAAAACTTGCTTGGATTTAGTGGGTAGTATGGATTCGGGACACAGCGTCTACCTAGTCTGCAGACACACTGGCTTTGAGCTAAATGCAAATGTAAGCAAGCTAGCATGCTCGTGAAGACAATGCTAACATGCTGATGTTTAGCAGGTATTATGTTTATGTATGTTCAACATCTTATTTAAGTACATTAGCAAACTAGTAAGTACAGCTCAGACAGATGGGAAATGTCATTAGTATATCCATATGATAGTGCTAGAAGAAAACTCAGAGGAGCGTCATAGTTTTAACAATCATGTACCCTGAATGTGTGCACCACAATTTGTGACAATGTGTCCAACAGATATTTCAGTCTGAACCTCAAATATCAACCTGTTGGCACTAAAGGAAAAGTCAGAGGATCAAAGTCACTATAATGCATCCTTTGGAGACCATGAACATCAGTACAAAATTTCTGGCAATCGATCCAACTTTGGTTGAGACATTTTAGTCAGCACCAAAGGGGTGGACCAACCTACTGCAGCAGTAGGTATGGCAACAGCACTGCATCCATACAGCCAGTTAGGCTGAGGTGGGGTTGTCGGACTCAAGTCCAGAAATCCGACTCAGAGACATGGGTTGGTGAAGCAAAACAAGGTTTTATTTACAAGATACTAAATGTGCAAGACTGGGTTCAGGGATGGGCCCACTGTCCCGGGCGTACAAGGGCAGGAGTGGAGAGAAGAAGAACAAGGTTGCAGGCACAATAATTAGGCTTAGTCTAGAATGGCTTGAACATGACTAACTGGAAACATAAGTCTACTATCTGGTGCTGAGTGGAGGCAAGGTCCCGGTATATGAAGCAGAGCATAATGAGGCTGATGGCTGGCAGCTGGTAACAGGCTCCTGCACACCTGACTCTACTCCTGCAAAAAAGGCACACAAGGGGAGGGGGGGGTCCCTACAAAGGAACAGGGGACCTAACACAGCCATACCACAATGACAAATGACTTAAAGCACCTTAGCACAATTGAAACAGATGTTCCAACTACCTGATTGGCAATGTAACACAGTTTTGTCTGTATTTTTTAAGACTCAAACAGACATTCATAAGAAATTCATTCTCCTTTTCAGAGAGCTTCTTAACATCTAAAAATTAAAAAAAACAACCTGCAGAGACCAGCAACATCATGTCTGAACAAAGTGCTTTGGATCCTGATGAAAGAGATTCAAAAATTTAAACCATAAATTTTATTTAGTTTATCATTTAGTTTATTTAAAAGTGTATTGTTTAATGAATAGGATAAAAAGTGTAAAAATGCTGGAAAATTTAGAGACAAATGGGCTGTAGTTATTCACACAAAGTGCCATCAGGTTCACCTCATTTAAAAACTTTTCTCTCATCAGTGAAGAATATTGTTTAAAGAAAGGGACAAACAGTGAACACGTTTCATTACAGACTTTTCTTCCTTGAGCTTTTGTCTAAAAATACTGGACACCACGCTGTGAAGTAGGGCTCTGATTTCAGTTTCAGAGTACCTGCTTGATGAGAATTGGTCATCATTAGTCTGGTTCCCAGGCTTGAGTACAGCGAGCCCAGTAAGAGGATGCCTGAGTGATGATGCCCTCGCTGCTCCCTGAAACCCTCCTCCTCTGCTGACAGACGCACACACAAAGACACTGGTGGAGGTTCCCAGCTGACGGCGACAAGTCGCTCTTTACAATTTGTCAGTGTGGACTGGAGCTGATGATCTGTAGAGTTGTGGTTAAACATTTTCATATTCTCAAACATAAATAATCTCATTAGTGGATGTAAACCTTTTATTTCAGTGGGTTAGAGAAGAAGATGGGAACTGCTGAAATGAACAATAATAATGATGTACATCACTGCATCCCTGTTTCACTTTCTTGGATGTTTAACAGCTGCCACAGCTATTGCTCATCGCTATATTGTACAATAATTATATAATAAACATGACAAGCTTTGCTTTCCTGTAGGTAGGTATGCTGTAGAGTTTTTGACCTCTTGTAGCGCTGTGGAGCATCTTATCAGACAAATTGGCATCTACTACAGCGCTTGCAATCACAATCTGTTTCTAATTTTGTCATCCTGATTGTCCATACTGTATGCTCCTGGGAAAGGGAACCCTCCTCTGTTGCTCTTCCTGAGATATCTTCCATTTGCAACCTGTTCAAATGTTTTGTGGGAGTTTTTCCTTAGCCGAATTGTCAATTCATGGATAGAGGGTGTACCGATTGTAAAGCCCCTTGAGGCAAATTTGTGATTTGTGATATTGGGCTGTATAGATAAAACTGACTTGACAATTAGAATTCTTTTTTAAACAGTTACTTTGTGAGGATAGAAAAAAAAACTACAGCTCCAATGATTATTTAATAAAACTCACCAAAGCTCCTCTCTAAAGTAATTGTTTTCTTGTTTAGGTGTTATCTCTGCTGTCTAAAAACTTCTCTTCACTCCTCTTTTTTCTGCTGTTATTACACTCACTGAGATAACTGCAGCCCCTCAGCACACTCGCCTCTTTTGTCCAGCCAAGAACCCAAGAAAACAATTCAATCTAAAAAGATATTTTTTAAACCTCAGCTTTTCTGCAGACTGTTACTAATACTTTATTTATAATAGTAGAATTTCTGTAATTTGTAGAATAATACATGAGTGACTTCTTAATTTGCGAACAAGTAGGTCATGGGTGTGTAAAATAAAGGATATCTTAGTTCCTTCTACATACTGCACAGATTTTTACAGAAAAAAACAATGATGATCAAATCATCTGCAGAGATCCCAATGAAAAAAGGTAATGCACAAATAATTTGACTTTGACAGCTTTTTATTTTCACTTTCATGTAACTAACCTCTTGAATAGCTTTTAATTAACTATTTAAAATTTGGTTGTAACCTAATAGTCGCTTTCTAGAACAGGTATAGTCTCACTGTGACCTGAATAAAGTGTAACTCAAGCACTCTACTTTCACACAAGTGGAGCATTTCAGACTCTGTACAGAGGATGCACTCGCACATCAGATTGCCTCCAGCTACAGAAACAGTGGATAAGCTCCTGTCCCAGGTTCCTCTCTGCTTCTAAGAAGGCTTACCAGAATGAATCATTTTGACTCAATATGACAGATTTGTCTCTCCTGCCACTGGAAAGAACCATAAATTGAAATCTAATTACCACGTGTGCTTCTGCACGCTGTGTAATTTTGTTATGTGTGTAATGGCTCATCTTAAAACACAAGATTCATTAATATTTATAAAGTACGTGGAACTATGACTGAAATAAATGACCAGAGCAGTTAAAAGGTTTCCCCTTTTATTTGCCCTTAAGCTTTAAGGTCATTTCATTGTGTCTTTTTGACTGTCTACTAAAACAAACCTTGCATGACTGTCACCATTATCATGTGCTGCAGGCTGTACAGTATGTCAGTGCAACATCTGTGATTTACTGCCTCCTAGTGATTAGAACAGTATGTTAATGGGAGAGACAGAAGCTCACATTGGGTATCATTATATGGCAATTTAAGGACCTTTTAGTAAAAAGTCTAATTTCTAAAGAGTTCTTCTGAATTACCTCCATTCATCCATTCGATGAATATAACAAAAATTATGTTAGGACGGAAACCTTGTTGTGGCAGATTGCTGAGCCAGACGTTTGCAATGTGATTTAATAAGTTATATTTAGGTCTGTTGTTATTATCATTATTGTGCATGACACACTAAATAACATAACTAACTACTGTATTAACATCACTGCAGTGCAAGTTTTGTAAATAACATACTGTATATTAGGTGCTTCACTATTATATATTTCAGTGACAGAAAATTAAATTACAAACAAAAATATAGAAAAAAAGAAAGAAAATATGTGTTACTGCCAGGTTATTAGGTATTTAAACTATAGTCTTACCTTACCATCTTACCTTCATGAAGGTCATAATAAGGTAATAGGTTTTACTGAGGTGTTAATTCAACTGTATGATGATTTTGGAGGCTGCAGTGGTGCTCTAGTTATTACAGACTTACTAACTTATTTCTGGTTTTTCTATTATTGTGTCTACCCGTTTATATCCCTGGGGATAATTAACAGAAACACCTCTTTTGCATTTTTCTGTACTTTTACTGTAATTTTTAATACTTTAAGTATATTCTCTAGATACATACTTTTAAAGGTGACGTTCGCGTACGTACTAAAGTGAATTTGAACCGGGATGCGTTCTGTCACTGAAGCGATTTTTAAGTCATTCGGGATTTCTATTTTAAAGTTACTGTATGTCAAGGCTATGTCCCCAATTTGTTCCCACCGGCAAAAAAAATCAGTGCTGAGACAAAAGCTAAAAACACATTCAAATAAACAATTTGACATTTCATTATGGAAATTAAGACTGATGTTAAAATATGTAAATCAGTGTCATGCTTGTATGAATTTTAATTGCTGAGTAAGTGGTGTCCAAATCTGCCAGCCAAGTGTTTTTCAACTGGTTTCTCCAGAAAAAAAATTATTGAGTAATTCAGGAGAAAAAAACTTTTCATCCCTGAGTTACATTTACACTGAAAGGGTCAGTGAGGAATCCTAACTGAAACAGTGAGCCTTCCTGTAGAAGTCGAAGTAGTAGAAGATTTAGTCTACTCATCGGCACATGATGCCTAACATGGAGTTAGACTCTCGCAAATCTACAGGTAGGACAATCAGACAGGACACATCATTCATCAGCCTCCTCTCATGACTGAAGTTACACCAAATATCTCTCAACACTAAATACAGAAATGCTCTGTGTGTCTACACAGGCTCATCATGTGGGAACATCATAGTGTAGCACTGGGAAGGATTTCTAGACTCACCACTGATCTCAGCAACAACAAGCAAATGGAAGAGCTGTAGTTATACCAAGAGCTAAGTGTAACACTGTTTACACCAGCCACAATATTTATACTGTCATATAAAATATTACTCCTGGCTGAAATTTAAGATAGGGGTTATATTTTTCAGTGTTGACTGCAGCATTTCTCTTCCTGCTGTATCTTCCGGCTCTAATCTTCTCCATCACATCTGCTCTTCCGGTCAGGGTTTGCTCAATCACAAATGTATATCTGTCATCATATCTGGTCAGTCATCTGAAAAACAAAATACAATCGCTCTTAGTCATTTTGAATCTTTTTTAACAGCACTTTGCAAGTGAACTATACCTCTAATACACTGCTGTTTGCTAAAACAAATACCTGCTCCTCATAAAGCTTCAGATTCACACAGTATACATAATACTGTTGGATGTTATATTAAACATAATATGAAACCATCAGCAAAGGAAACCTGTGGTGCAGGTTCCAATTTCTGAAAAGCAGTCTCAGTCTCTACTGTCAATGGTTAAATTCTTTTACTAACATCAATGTAGGTTTTCTGAAGCTGAAGTATGCACTACACAGCTGTTCCAAAAAGTAAAAATAAATCATTATTTGATCAGACTTAGTATTGGCACATTACCAAGATTAATCAAATCAGATGTTTGTCACATATTTCACAATTATTCAGGTACACAACATAATGTGTAGTGAAATTCTATATTGCCATGTGCTGAAATAATTTACTAAGGATTGGGATCAAGACTAGAGTATTTACTGAGCCCTTTGACTTTCCAAAAAGGCCAGCCAATGACAGTCACCTCAAACTGTCAAGGTGGGTTAAGCCAGATAATGGGCATTGGCTCTAAACAGACAGAACAGGCAGACTGGTGCAGCTCAATTATTTATTGTGCATAATTGAGCTTACAGGCAGACAGATCGGTAGGCAGGCAGGCAGGTACCACAGGCAGGTAAGCAGATACAGATATAGGTCCAGGTAAAGCAAACAAAGTATCTACACTGAATAAAATTGTAAAAGTAACGTTTATATTTTTGCCCCCATTCATTATGACTGAAGTCAAAGATCTGAGACTTTGTCAAAAGGACTATTTCTCTCAAATATTGTTCACAAATCTGTCAAAATCTGTGTTAGTGATCACTTCTCCTTTGCCAAGATAATCGATCCACCTCACAGGTGTAGCATATCAAGATGCTGATCAGTCTGGCCACAATAAAAGGCCACTCGAACTTGTGCAGTTCCATCACACAGCACAATGCCACAGTCGCCGCAAGTTTTGAGGGAGTGTGCAGTTGGCACGCTGACTGCAGGAATGTCCACCAAAGCTGTTGCCCTGAATTGAATGTTCATTTCTCTACCATAAGCCGTCGCCAAAGGAGTTGCAGAGAATTTGGCAGCACATCCAACCGGCCTCACAACCGCAGACCACGTGTAACCACACCAGCCCAGGACCTCCACGTGCAGCATCTTCACCTCCAAGATCGTCTGAGACCAGCCACCTGGACAGCTGCTGCAACAATCGGTTTGCATAACCAAACAATTTTTGCACAAACAGTCACAAATCATCTCAGGGAAGCTCATCTGCATGCTCATCGCCCTCAGTGGGGTCTCGACCTGACTGCAGATCGTCATTGTAACCCACTTGAGTGGGCAAATGCTCCCATTCGATGGCATCTGGCACTTTGGAGAGGTGTTCTCTTCACGGATGAATCCCGGTTTTCACTGTACAGGGCAGATGGCAGACAGCGTGTATGTACAAACCGCACATTTTCGAGTGGCCTTTTATTATGGCCAGCCTAAGGCACACCTGTGCAATACCAATGCTGTCTGATCAGCATCTTGATATGCTACACCTGTGAGGTGGACCTCGGCAAAGAAGAAGTGCTCACTAACACAGGATTTGTGAACAATATTTGAGAGAAATAGGCCTTTTGAGTTACGTTTATAAGTTTGTTCAATATAGGATGAACTGACAAGGAATGGAGGGAAAGTCTGAGGGCATCTGGGTGTGGAGTCTTTCTTCACATCTAACTTTCTGTAGGAAAGGAAATAGACGCATTTTCCTAAATGTTGAACTATTCCTTGAAAGTAAAATGTCTTAAACTAAGATGTAAACATATTTATCCTCGACACGATCTGCTTTATTTGACAACATTTTCTCTAACAGACAGGAGGCCCATGTGGCCAAATCTCAGAGATAAGTTTATTATTAAGTTATTATTAATTACTCTGAGTTCTGCGGAGTTGGTTTAGTTATGGGATTTAAGATCTATATTTACACCTGAATGTGTGACAGGTATGTCAGAGGAGAGCAGAACTTTGACCAAAGCAACCACAACAGCAACTGCTCTGCAGAAACGGCAGTAACTCGATGGGTTAAAAAGAAAACTCCACAGAGACACAAAGTAAATTATGAATTAAGAGAAAACTAACTTTCTCCAAATAAAAAACTTAAGTCCATGCCAGAGTGTTGAGCTATAAAATCAGACCTTACCAGAGCTGCTGGGGACAAAAACTAACAATGTGTCACACTGTGTCTAATAACTACAAACAGGGTGAAAAGTTTAACACAAATCTGTTGAGTAGACTCTTTTTTTTTTAAAGCATTTCCATTTTCCACCAAACTTGTGAGTCACCTCTACATTCACATACAACACTGCAGTGGTTTAATTAAACATTTTTAAGTGATTGTCTGCTGTGCCCATGGTTCAGCAGCATTTGGCTGCAGCCCCTGTGGCCTGCACTAATCCTCAGTATTTTGTGCTGAGAGATAACAAGAGGGTGACAGGACTGAGAATAGGAGAGGGAGGGAAATGGGTTGTGGCTTTCCCTGCAAACAAACAAGACTAAGAGGTGAAAGCTCTGATCCATCCATCTGTCTTTTTCTCTCTCTGGTTTCCTTGCTCTCTGCCTCTATCTCTCATTCACACTTTTTCTACCCACTTTTTCCCCCTTTCTCCCACCGTCTGTCTTCTTCATCTCTCTCTTCCTCACTAATGAGAGCCGGTGGGGTTTCTCAGTAGCCTAACAACCAGCATGTTTGTCTCTGCCCAGACACCAGGGTCCCACAGCTTACTGCTCCCACATAGACTAAATAAATAGACAAATAAATACGAAACTTGCAGGGCTGCCAGTATTATTTTTTGCAGGTCCATGCTGCACTTCGAATATCACATGATGGAAAATGCATGTAGCTAGAACAGAGATGGGGCCAGAGCGGTGGCATGGGAATGTGATTGGCCCCTTGTTGCCCACGCCAACCAGTGCAGGACAGTGATAGGTAGTTGGCTTGTCGGTATCATGGATGGATTACTGATCAGGCCTACATGGTACAGGACCAGGGGCCACTGGACCAATGACTCTGCATTAAGTAATTATTAAACATTTTTGCCAGCAAGTCAATTAAACAAACAAAAAAAGATATGAAAAACGACCACAAAGACATATACTACCTCAAAGAGACAGAAATTGCTACAAAACATGCAAATTGTCCACAAAGAGAGGCAAACCGACTAAAAATTTATGCAAAATGACCACAAACAGACGGAAAATGACCACAAGATTCCCAACCTCAGAGACACAAAAATTGCTACAAAGCATGCAAAACGTCCACAAAGAGACACAAAACGACTACAAAGTGAGACACAACTTCAAAGAGACAGAAATTTCTACAAAGCATGCAATATGACCAAAAAGAGATACAAAATGACTACAAAGAGGCGCAAAACAACCACAAGGAGATACAAAACGATCTCAGAGAGACAACTTGGAAGATGCTCATCCCCACCTCCATTCAAAAGTTTGTAAACCTGCCCCTGAGCAAGAATACAGACTGCATCCGATTACTAAAACGGGCTGCATCTGTCACTATCATGATGCAGTAATTAGTGCACGGAATAACACAAATAGTAATGTTACATACAGTTATTGTTATCATTTGATCAGTTGTCGAACATTTTTTTAAAGCCATTGTTGTTAAAGCAAATTGTTAGAGGTAAAGTGTCATTTTCTTATCAGGCTGCACAGAGCAGGGGATGTCCTTATCTTTATACCTGAAGGAAAACAGGTAGGAGAGAATTATCTGCCTCTAATTACTTATAATAAGTGCATCAATCTTTACGCTGCACCATTATTACAATCTGCCACTGCTGTGAAACATATCTAATTCAGTATCATTTGTGGCATTTTTCGGCTGCCAGCATTATTACCACAGCCTCCTGTGTGAATTAATATGGATTTGATGATGTAGCATGTAAAATGCATGAGGTGAGTGTTTGAGGTAACGTAAGTATCGGTTACACACAGTTACACTTTCTATGGATTTACAATTCCCACCTCATTGTATTGTTGCAGTTACATTTTTGTGTGGATTCACACACCAACCCCATTATCTGTGGATAATCTAACCAGGTTACTTGATGAGAAACACATGTTGTTTGCATCAACTCAAATGAATAGTAAGGCTGCCATCTACTGGCATCTACTCAAACCAGCCACAGAAGTATATTTAATTGGATTTTGTAGAAATAATCCCTACATGTGAAGATAACTTTTTAAATGATACTTTTGTGGATGCAAGTTTGTAATTTTGATGAATATTCAAGCTTTCCACTACATTTGTCTCATAAACTTCGACTGAATCCATACTATCTCTATCTAAAGTTCTATCCATCTCTTTATATATTGAGAGAGAGCACAATTCATGACTTGTTATAAAACAAGTAATTAGTAAAGAAATGCAATAGTGGAAGTGAAAAACGCTCCTTTAGTGGAAAAAAATAAGTGAATTACAGTTGAAGGGAATCATTTATTGCCAACCAAGATAACAAATAAGTTAATATACACACATACAGTGGTGCAACAGTAAGCAGCTTTTTGGATTAGAGCTGAGCCCACAACACAAGACGTAGTTTAGCAAGTTGTTCAGTATGTAGTTACAGGTTTGAGTTGTGAGAACTGTGATTTAAACCCTATGATCACAATGTAGGCTTTTGTTTAAGTAATGACTTTGCATTAAGTTTCCATAATAATAATAATTAATAAATTTTTGCGTTGTCACTTAAATTGGGTACAACCTCAGAACTAATAGATTCAACATGTGACTTTTTTTATGTAACAATGTCAACACTGAAGAGTTATCTAACAACAGATCCAATTTGCATTCAGTAAGACAACCCAAGTGCAGCAACATAAAGATCAGTTATTTCTGAAAGGATAAAAAAAGATTCTAAAGAGTTTTAACCAAATTAGTAGTCATGAATCATCAAAAAAGTAAGACTGGAAATATTTCGCACAGCGTGTCTGCCTACAGCTGCATAACTAAGCTGAGTAACATGGATTTAAATAAATAGTGTAGCTGACACTGTGGATAAGACGTTCAATATACTTGGCAAGAGACAACACTGCAATGTCTTCTACTGCTTGGTGTCTCCAGTCACAAACATAACACTGCCCATTCCTCCATCTGAACTTTAAACTGACATTATTCTAATGCAGGGACATCAATAAAACTAGCTGTTTGCTACGAGCCCTGTCTTGCATCTCCAGTTGTGATAAGGACAGTTTGCCCTTCGCATGCTCTTACTTTTCAAATACAGAAATTCGTTTATTTGAAATAGCAGGTGCATGAATAAGGTAAATATCCACCAACAAAATGAGAAAAACAAAGACATGTGATGTCTTTAAACAAATCTAGTGTCCCGAAACACAATCTAAAATCACAGAGCACACAACTTGATCATGCATGTCCGCTTCACACATAGATCTCATTCGGTTTTTAAACTCAAATGCACAAATCTGTCACGTTAAACAGAATATTCCTCAAAAAAGTAGAGCCAATCACTGCCTCTGTCCTCTGGCCAAAGAAATTAATTGCAGTAATAACTTCTTTTGCTGACTGACAAGTTTAAAAGGTGATGAGAGCAAGAAAGAGATAAGAAACTGATTTCCACAACAGTTTCTGTTGCTGACAGCATACTTTCCCTCATACAAACTTACATAGTGAGTAAGTCAAAAACTTCAGGAATGTCATTTAATGGTTTGAAACATCACTTCAACTGTTCTCCTGCAGTTAAACCAACAAAAGTGACTTCAAAACAACATGAGTGGTTGCGGGTTGAAAGCCAGGAAGGCTCAGAGGAATCGAGTCTGTGTGACTGTATTTGTCCTTGGTGAGCAGAGACCAAAACCTGCATCTAAAAGGTGTCTGTCAGCTAACACTAAGGTGTGTTTTGGTGGGGTGCTGGGTGTCAGAGGGCTAGCTGAGCAGGTCAGGCTGCAAGTTAATCCTCTGTAGGACATCCTCAGGCATGCACAGAACCGGATTCACGGGCTTGATCTGTTCGTCTCCGAGAAGGGAGAGACCTGCAACTCCGAACAGAGTGTGGAAAGGATCCACCTGAATGCAGAGAAGGATGGAGTTAAAGAGTATCACAGAGACACCGCACTAAAAACTGGGGTTGTAATGACACACACACACGTATCAGAACATCTTAGCACAGCTTTTAGGGATGCTAGAATATGAAGATGTGCATTAGAGAAGACATCAATATGTGTGGGCGTTATGGATTGAAAGCAGCAGAGATGAGGTGTCCTTTGTTCATTAAAGATAACTTGTATCTAATACCCTTTGAATGAAAATATACGTGACAGAAAGACAAAAAGGACGGGATCATGGAGGCGCAGGTTTACAGAAGATGAAGATAATAAATGTTTTGTTGAGTTTGACAGCTCACCATGTCTCCTGGTCTATCAGCAAAACCTCCGGTCTCCTCGTCTTGACAGGCCAGAATAAACCTTCGGAGCTTGGCCTTGTCGATCCAGTGGATCCTGCCGATGATTTTCAGCGACGCCAAAACCCACCACGAGTAGCACACATCTGGAAGCTGAATGAGATGAATAAAACCAGAGCTGGAGGGTACTGTAAGGACATCCATTTAAAGCAGCTAAGGTCGGCTTCACTGAGCTTGTAGTGAGTTATAACTCCCTCTCTAAGATGTCACAACTTTACTGTTTTGATTCTCTCTCATTGCTCTCACAGCTAACTTCTCATAGCCTTTCACAAAAATGCTCTAAACCCACTGTACGCTGCTCAGCCCAGTTACATACACATACTCAAAGAACATGCATGTCATGGCAGTAGGACTGAACTTCGGGAAAAAATGTAATTGCGATTTTTCTGCCAGATACTGCAATTATAATTTGATTAGCGATCCTTTTTTTTTTTTTTTTTTTTTTAAGTTAAGCCCCGTCAAGCAGCACAGAGCAGATGAACTGGGCAGTGACAAGTCAGATAAAGAAGGGAATAGAGAATCTGGTCAATTTTTAAAACACCCTGTGCACACTCCTGATCGTGTATCAACAGTTAAAACAGACAAAGAAGAAACAATATAACTATGTAGCCTGCTTAACCATAGTAGTAACACAAAAATCAAGGACAACTGAACTAATAATCAAAATCTGAACAAGTCAGCAAAATCAGGCAGGCACAACGCTCTAATTTTCAAATGCTCCATGTAGCCATGCAGAGAGCGGAACAAAGCCGGTTCAGAGAGCTGTTATCCGTACTTGAAGCAAACAAAATGACAAATTGGGTTGTGTGAGTTGACGCTGGACAAAACCGCGGTATAGCCGCCACCTGTGTCTGTTCTCCTGAAGCCATTATCCCACGTTTTCCTCTAGTTTAGTTTGTTGTTGTAAAATGTACACGGCCTGTGCCCACTCTGATTGGTGAGTAGGACTGTAACAGGAGGCGCATGGTGCTTGTGATTGGTGAGTAGATCCATCACACAAGGATGATAACGGAATGAATTTGTAACTGCATGACTGTTTAAAACCGGTCAGGTGCGCTGTATAATTAACCTACATTTTAATCGCCGTCTTCACGATTAGCTAATCAAGTTCTTTCAAATCGCAATTTCAATTTGAAAACGATTAATCATTCAGCCCTACATGGCAGTTTGACTTTTTCAATAATTATTGCAACTCTTATTTTTCTGTGATGGAATGAAATATTAATATTAATTTATTATGAATCTTCTGAAAATGTGACCAAACCTACTGGGTCAACAACATACAGCAACGTTAGCATTTGCTTAAATGTCCCTTGGTCATTATCACTTCAGTTAGACGCTTTTGGAAGCAATCCACTAGCTTCTGGTTGAATGACAGATTTGTTGCAGTTCACCTATATTTGTTGGCTTTCTGACACAGACTTGTTTCTTCAGCATAGTCCACATGTTCTTGATGGGGTATGGGGTCAGACTTTGGGAAGTCCATTCTAAAACCTTATTTGTAGCCAGTTCTTTACCACTTTTAATGTGTGTTTGGAGTCATTGTCCCATTGAAACACCCAACTGCGTCCTAGACCTAACCTTCTGGCTGATGATTTTAGGTTTTCCTGAAGAATTTTCAAAGTACTCCTCCTTCTTCATTTTTTACTGGTGCACCAGTTCCTCTGGCAGCAAAACAGGCACGGAGCATAATACTAACTCCACCATACAAAATTATTTCCTGATACTGAAGAAATAAGAATGAGCAGAGCACCACAACTAATTTAAGAATCACTCTGTCCTGTCCAAGTGAAAATGACAAGGTGGCATTTGGTTTCCCAGTGCAGCATCTGGTGAGCACAAACCTTCTCCGGTCGTCCATTGAGGCCTCCGGATGGCAGCTGCCTCTCGCAGAGCCACCAGCCCAGCAGGTCAGCGTTCACCTGGTGCAGCTGACCGGTGAGCGACAGGAAGCCAGTGCAGCAGTAAATCTGACAGACAGGAGGGAGACACTTGTATGTGATGTGTGAATAATAATTTAACTGTCTGATAGCATGGGAAGTAGCAACTTAACACTTGATTTCGATTTCAACTTTAGTTTAAATTTAACGGTTTTTGCTTTTGTGTAAAAAGAGACTCTCACAGCGATTGTCCTGCACCATACCAGTACATCAGTGGACTCACCTGACCAGCATGAGACTCTGAACCAGGTCTACACCCAAAACCTCCGTCAAAGTTCATACAGGACAAGATGAACTCAACAGCTTTGTCCACATTTATTGCGTCCATCTTGCCCTTGGAGGAGGAGAGGGCAGAGGTTCATCTTCAAATATTACAATATATATGTAATTATATTATAAATTGTTTCAGTGTTAAGTAAAGACAAAAGGTTGACAAAAGCCGCACATGATATACATACTAGTAATGCAAGTGTAGCAACAGCACAGAAGGAAAATCTTGTGTCTATTTCTCCTGTAAAGACAGAGAACTGTAATTATAACACAACATTATACTATAATATTATCTTTACAGCAAACAATAATTTAAATAAATGAGAACTAACATTTTTTTTCTGCAAGCCCCATCTGACAACACATTTAAGTTGTACGTTTGTAGATATATATTCGAAAAGACACATACTTTATTATATCTATTATTTATTTATTATATGTACTAAAATGCTTGCGCACTTTTCATTCTCTCCTTTTTAATTTTCATCTTGCTCACCCCATTTGTCCCCTGCAAATGAGCCGTCTTCCTGCTGCAGCCCTTTGATGTATTCCACCACTTTGTCCACATCAATCGCATCCACATTATCATACAAGCACAGGATCTGAGGAAGAGTTTTTGTTTTACCAAATACAGTAATTGAACCAAAAATTTTAAGTCAAAACCCCAGGAAAATAACCAACACAAAATACAAGGGTTGAAGAACAAAAAGATAATTTACAAACCTAATGCTAACAGACAATTTGAGAAGTTTAGATGGGGGTTTAATAAATTATTGTCAATTTAATCAAATCCTTCAGGAAAAAAAAAATGTAAATAAAAAAAAAAATATATATATATATATAATTCCAACCTCTTATGGCATAAAAGATGGTGAGAAAACCACAATAAGTCGATCAGTCTGTCAAATTTGACTGTCTAAGGGGTCACCTGGACGGCGCTGAGGGTATAGAGTAGGTGAGGGTCGTGTCCGATGCTGGCGCTGATGCCGCCACACTCGTGCTGACAAGCTTTGATGAAGTCTACGATCTCTTGCTGGTTCATCCGGGGCAGCTGCCCCATCAGGTCCATCACAGTCAGCCCCCAGTAGATGCCGCTCATCCTCAGGTACTCTGACAGCGTGTACTCCTGGACAAACATAAACAGGATATGAGTGAACAGAAGGAGGAGGATTTGTTTTCTGTACAGCCCATGAAAAAGATTTTCTCCCTTGTTTATTCATTAAAAGATATCTTTGTTGACTTTGTATAGAGAACATAGTAAAAGCTTTAGCAATAAAGAAAATGATTAGAGCAATGGGCCTATTGTTTAAATATTTACATTTGTAAAATTGAAATTAAACCATTAATACATTCTTCTGCTCCTGGAAGCAGATTTAGTTATTTGGAAATGTAGTAATTATAAAGGCATACAAGCATTTTCAAAATGTCTTAAAATTGCAAATTCAAACTTTGCAATCTTGTACTTTTCACAAAATCTTGGCATCTGGCTGCAGATGGATTTGCTCCCACTGGTGAGGTGGGCCACTGATGTTGGGCAATAACGCGTGGCTCGCAGTGGGTGCTCAATTCATCAAAAAGGTGTTTTATGGGGTCGAGGTGAGGGCTCTGAGTAGGCCAGACAAGTTCTTCCACACAAGTGGGAAAACTATTTACTTCTGGACCTGGCTTTAGACAGAGGGACGCTATCATGTCCCCAAACTGTTGTTATCAAGTTGGAAGCACACTTTTGTCTAATATTATTGTTTGCTGTAGCAGAAATTCAGTTTCCTCTCTTAGCCAAGTAATATACCATGGGGAAAGTAAGTGGACAGAGGTGTCCAGGGTAGTAAAACACATCTAGAAAGCCCATGAGAGAGCCTTTACTCACATAGTCATCCTTTTTGGAGCCGTAGGCAGCGATGTAGTCTGCATGTTTGTCCAGCAGCAGTGTGCTGGGAGCGTCAGGCTTAATGACGACATCTTTCACTTGGGTACCCTGACATTAAAACACACCGACATATTTAAAACATGCCACAAATCTTAACTGACCGGGTTTGAATATAATACATTTATGACCTCAGCCCTTCCGCTGTCAAACCAGATACTCAGTTAATTCATATTACGTAGCTACATGACTGACAAAAGAAAAGGAGTTGTTGACAGGTTGTGCTATCAACTAGCTACATGCTAACACCGATGCTTGCTACATTTAGCCACTTTACTGGCTGATTTTACACATTAGCGGTCAATGCGGGGCAACATTTGGACAGAATGGAGGCAAGTGGACATGTACACACAGTTCGGCTATAATGTTAATATAACACACCCTGCATAACTATAACATTTACAACATGACGCCAGTTACCATTCTGAAAATGTTCGCATGATCAGGCTGCTTCTTCTTCTTCTTCTTCTTCTTCTGCTGCTGCTGCGACTTCTTCTTCTTGAGTTTTGAGTTTTTCTTAGGCGCGCCACCTTCAGCTTCGGAGTGTGGACCGCAGGCAAAATCCTGGTGCTTTACGATTCTGGAATAAAGTGGAATATCCACTTCTACTGACCCAGGCTTACTTTAATGAAGAGGACTCAACGTCTTCTTCCTGTACTAAGACTGTACGACGGTGTAGACCTCTACAGTCAAAGACATTGCAAACCAACTCCACTTGAGATCTTGAGGTAAAACGTATGTGGGGCACAAATGAAGTAAAACAGCTTTTGATCAGCAGCACTTGAGTCAGAACAAATGCCATTTTGTAGTTAGTAACCTCATTCTACCACTATACCAGTGATACCAGTTGGACACAGGCCCTTAGTGCTGAAAGTTAGCCACATATTCCAAAACCTGTTCCACAAACTGGATTCTCAAACAAATAAGTTAACATCTTCAGAAAAGCTCTCCAAAAGGTTTTTGTCATTGACCTATTCTTTGCTTGAGATGGTACTGCACTAGTAGTTTCTGTACTCCATTGGCCATGGGTACTGTGTGAATACTGCTTGCTTTGTAATTTTAGTTTAATTGCTCTTATACAGTTTCTTTTTTTATTAAACCACTTATAGTGATTACGTTTACAGTGATCAACCGCTTATATGGATCAAAAAGTGTGTGACAAAATAATTTTAATACAAATGGTGTACAGTCATTAAGTAGCCCATTTACAGAAATCATTTTTGGTCTATTTCTTGGTGAAAAAATCGTAATATTTAATGAATCTTTTTATTTTCAAAGCCTGTTAATAAATTTAGAAATGCACTGAAACCAATGCCAAGCTGTGGCTAGTAGTTGCACTACTGACATTATTGTTATTGTAAACAGCACAATACTGTTTTAGGCTATAGCCTAATTATAATTTGGACTACACTAAGCTATATTTTAAATAAAGTACTGCACTGTATAACTTTATAGTGTATTTGAATTATACAGAGTATAGTAGTACTAATTTAATTTGTACAGTAATTTGAAAAGCTGTACTGTATTTTAAAACAGTTAATAATATTTAGTAAATAGCGAAAGCTGTCTGTTTCATTTTTCATTGTAATAAATGTAAAATTAAAATAATAAATAAAAATTATACATCTGGTGCATATTATATTCCTAAATCTAGGACACTGCAACACACTGATTTGATGAGGCAACAGTCGGTGCCAACCACTGAGCCATGATGCTGCTCATCTGCATGACCACAGGATCCATAGACAAGGCCCCTAATAAACTATCCTCCTGGATTAAATTGTGGAGTTGTTCACCTATATGCAATAATAACTAATACCTCCAGTCTACTATGCTCAGTGATAGTTGGATCTCGCTGGATTATGACGCCTGACAGCAGCAGGGTATTTAGGCTGTTTGAGGGACAGGGGCGAAAAAAAGGGCACCAGCTATATATGGTGCAGTATATTGCACTGTATCACTTTATCATGTTTTTTTCACTGGAAGTGTCCCCTAGAGGACCCTTGAACATCAGCTTTGTCGTCTATTTTGCT
>NC_060155.1:7095281-7153321 GCF_021292245.1 Micropterus dolomieu | reverse complement strand
TACGATTCTGGAATAAAGTGGAATATCCACTTCTACTGACCCAGGCTTACTTTAATGAAGAGGACTCAACGTCTTCTTCCTGTACTAAGACTGTACGACGGTGTAGACCTCTACAGTCAAAGACATTGCAAACCAACTCCACTTGAGATCTTGAGGTAAAACGTATGTGGGGCACAAATGAAGTAAAACAGCTTTTGATCAGCAGCACTTGAGTCAGAACAAATGCCATTTTGTAGTTAGTAACCTCATTCTACCACTATACCAGTGATACCAGTTGGACACAGGCCCTTAGTGCTGAAAGTTAGCCACATATTCCAAAACCTGTTCCACAAACTGGATTCTCAAACAAATAAGTTAACATCTTCAGAAAAGCTCTCCAAAAGGTTTTTGTCATTGACCTATTCTTTGCTTGAGATGGTACTGCACTAGTAGTTTCTGTACTCCATTGGCCATGGGTACTGTGTGAATACTGCTTGCTTTGTAATTTTAGTTTAATTGCTCTTATACAGTTTCTTTTTTTATTAAACCACTTATAGTGATTACGTTTACAGTGATCAACCGCTTATATGGATCAAAAAGTGTGTGACAAAATAATTTTAATACAAATGGTGTACAGTCATTAAGTAGCCCATTTACAGAAATCATTTTTGGTCTATTTCTTGGTGAAAAAATCGTAATATTTAATGAATCTTTTTATTTTCAAAGCCTGTTAATAAATTTAGAAATGCACTGAAACCAATGCCAAGCTGTGGCTAGTAGTTGCACTACTGACATTATTGTTATTGTAAACAGCACAATACTGTTTTAGGCTATAGCCTAATTATAATTTGGACTACACTAAGCTATATTTTAAATAAAGTACTGCACTGTATAACTTTATAGTGTATTTGAATTATACAGAGTATAGTAGTACTAATTTAATTTGTACAGTAATTTGAAAAGCTGTACTGTATTTTAAAACAGTTAATAATATTTAGTAAATAGCGAAAGCTGTCTGTTTCATTTTTCATTGTAATAAATGTAAAATTAAAATAATAAATAAAAATTATACATCTGGTGCATATTATATTCCTAAATCTAGGACACTGCAACACACTGATTTGATGAGGCAACAGTCGGTGCCAACCACTGAGCCATGATGCTGCTCATCTGCATGACCACAGGATCCATAGACAAGGCCCCTAATAAACTATCCTCCTGGATTAAATTGTGGAGTTGTTCACCTATATGCAATAATAACTAATACCTCCAGTCTACTATGCTCAGTGATAGTTGGATCTCGCTGGATTATGACGCCTGACAGCAGCAGGGTATTTAGGCTGTTTGAGGGACAGGGGCGAAAAAAAGGGCACCAGCTATATATGGTGCAGTATATTGCACTGTATCACTTTATCATGTTTTTTTCACTGGAAGTGTCCCCTAGAGGACCCTTGAACATCAGCTTTGTCGTCTATTTTGCTTTAAATGTGACCTTAATTTACTTACTGAACATTATGCTGTATGACCAGTATAAAAAGAGAAGAAAGTTACATGACCAGGCAAGGCCGAAGGCATTCAGCGCTGGAGAAATGTCAGAGATTTGAAATCTGGGTGGCAGAGCGTGAGAGAGTATTTGGCAGTGGAGATCAAATCTCAACAATCCTTCTGCAGAATCATTTACTCTCCCTTTAATCGAACTTCAAGATGAAAACATAAAACACCTCTTTATATCCATTATCAATGTCCACAAAAACAAACCAAAAAAACATCAGTTCTAGATTGGATGGCATAATTCAAAACTGGATGATATACAGACTTAAAACCTTCAGATACATATTACATCTATACATTATGCAGAGGTTCTCCATGGTTAAGTGTATATTGCAATTTTAAAAGACCTATTTTGCTAAAACAGACAAAACCATTTTCAGACAACATGCATTTTTAGTTGTTAAATCATTACACAAAAGCCCCTTTTCAACAGAGATCCCACAATAGTGCTTTAAAGTCATAATGCCGGTTTTGCTTTGTGGTGATTCTCAAGAACTCATTAAGGCCATACTCCTGAGCTACACTTTTAAATGTGACAGGTCTTGTTGACAGGTTTTTAATGTTTTGTTCTCTTATTAAAAAGGTGGACGGCTGTCTACCGATTCAGGGTCTGGATCAGTCTGAAAAAGCAAGGCAGGATGAAGTGATTTTAAGGCAAACAATGTTTTACAACTTTATCCTGAGTTTATGTAACCAGATCTATTTCCAGGAACACGTGTATGTGTAGAAACTTTACAACAAAGTACATCTGAATGAGGGCAAGGTGTGCAGAGTTCATTTCTTGTATCTTCCCAGGTGTTCTCGGGCAATGATGAGTCTTTGGATTTGAGCTGTGCCCTCGTAGATCTGCAAAGGAAATTAGAAACATTTTTTAAAAAGTTTAAAAAGTTTTACCAAATGCCTCTGCTAGCAGTGATTAGATGCACAACCTAACCCACCTGGTAGATCTTGGCATCTCTCATCAGCTTCTCTACGGGGTATTCACTGTTGAAGCCGTTGCCTCCAAATACCTGAACAGCGTCAGAAGCCACCTGATTGGCGATGTCTCCAGCGAATGCCTTGGCGATGGAGGCGTAGTAGGTATTTTTACGGCCCTGGTCCACTTCCCAGGCCGCCCTCTGGTACGCCATCCTGGCCAATTCCACCTTCATTGCCATCTCAGCCAGGAGGAAAGACACAGCCTGATGCTGTGAAAAAGGAGGAGACAGAGGGACCTGTTGATCCTGTACTCATCTTTGTATTTTTAACACTGTGCAGCTGTGTGGTCACCTGACAGTCAGCCATCACAATAGTTAAAGTAATGACAGTATTGCCATTGCTGTATTTTTTTAACTCAAAATGGGCTTTATCGGAACATGTCGGTGTCTACTTGCAAAAACATGAAGCAAACAAACCTCAGCAATAACTTTGCCAAAGGTCTTCCTCTCCAGGGCATAATTGGTAGCTTCCTCAAGTGCCCTCTGTGCCAGGCCTGTAGCTCCTGCTGCCACCTGCATTGCATTAATTATATTAGTAAACATCATACACAAAAATCTTCAGTGACAAATACTATTAAACATGACTATTCCATTTACAATGTTTGTATTTACAAAGCTTAAAATTGTTTGGTTTTAGCAATGGAATATCAGTGTTGAAAGATGTACAAATGCCTTTTAATTTGATGATGTCTTTGATGCTCTGTATAAACCTATGAGCAGAGGTGAACTTATTATTAGTCTGTGGACATGAAACTCCTGGAGCATATCAGTTTAAAGTTAAAGTTTTAGATCAAAGTTTTTTCGTCCACACAAATCCAAATGGTGCATTTTCTGCTTTGACAAGGCCAGCTCAAAAGATGCATTTTTAATAGACATTTAGGAAAGATGTTTGGGAGAACAGAGCTGCTGATTACGCACTAAAAGTCCTGTACTGTAAATATGGACAAACTGCAAGAGTTTTGCACTTCAAGTGTTTTTTCTGACACAGACCCAGATATCTGTACTCCGGGCCCATTTTAAAACTTTTTTAATAAACATATTCTTTTAAATAACTGAACGATTGTTAGTGAGCCATCTTTGGAGTAACATGAGGCATTTATGCATGGTATTACAACTGATCTACAGTTAGAAGACTTACTGGTGGCCTAGTGTTGTCGAAGGCACCCATGGCAATTTTGAAGCCAGATCCCTCTGCAATCAGGACATTCTCCTTCGGTATTCTTACATCCTCAAAGGTGATGCCTCTGGTGTCTGAGCACCTCTGGCCCATGTTCATCTCCTACAAACACAAAACAAACACAAGGACATGCTATCTTGTGATGCACATGGGGCACTTGTGTACTCAGGGCGGTTGTGGCTCAGGAGGTAGAGCGGGTTGGCTGTTGAAGTGTCACTTGGGCAAGATACTGAACCCCGATTTGCCCCTGGCGGCTATTCCGCTAGTATGTGTGAATGTTAGTTTCTGTTTGAGCACTTGTGTATGGTACAGATGTAGTGTAAAAGCGCTTTGAGTGGTCGAAAAGACTAGCTATAAATAATTACATTTGTGGGGTAACTCTTGGCTGGATATGGAATATAACATAATTCTATCTAATAATAATTTATACAGCACTAATCTGAA
Source organism: Micropterus dolomieu (assembly GCF_021292245.1). NCBI lineage: Eukaryota > Metazoa > Chordata > Actinopteri > Centrarchiformes > Centrarchidae > Micropterus > Micropterus dolomieu. The sequence goes on along the minus strand of NC_060155.1, from coordinate 7,149,193 downwards.
AGCAGTTTTTATAATAATAAACTTCACAGGGAGACAGATAATATTCCTCTCAACTCCAAGTCTCAAATCAGAGGGAGATTCAGCAGGTTTCTGTGTCTAAATCATATGGCTGCATTGTAAAATTATAAAAAAAATTATTAAAATAATTATGTCATTGTAAAATTATCATGGAGATTATTCTTTTGAGTTAATTGTTGTACTGATTATGAGGTTATTCATCATCTATAGTGTTTAGCACTTAATAACTTTTCATATAGCCCATACCGGCCTCTAAGAAAAATACTGACCTTAATACAAAACCAGTTAATGTGAAAAAAACAAACAATTCAGCTTTATCTTACCTTCCTTCCTATTTGAATTCCTGGAGTGTCAGTATCCACAATGAAGCCAGTAAAGGCTTTGCCAGCTGGACATTTCGGATCAGAGTTAGTGCGAGCCAGGAGGAAGTACCTAGGAATATTAAAGACATATAAATATTCAAATAACCATCAGAGCAGAAATATGTTTGTGTATTCATTACCTTTAAGGATATGTATACCATACCTTTCATTTGCTAAAATCACTGCATTGACCCTGCCTTTATTTGGGACAGGTGTCCATATGGGACAAGCCCTTAATTCCTCTTGCACAAAACTGAAATAAGTTACTATGAAACAGTATTTATTTATTAGTCAAAATGTGTCAAAATACACTCATTTGCAAGTTTATTAAGTGCACCTTGATTAAACTATTGTGGTCCAATCTGGAAGTCCTGTAATAAATTCTACCTGCATGAAAGTTGTAATCAAATCATCATAAAGTTGAATCTACGTAAACTTGCTACAGAGTGTGTATTCTGAGTAATGGTAGTGAGTACACACCAGTTAGCTTTCCCACCATTGGTGATCCACATCTTCTGTCCATTAACAACATACTCATCACCCATCTTCACAGCTCGGGTCTTGATGCCGGCCACATCAGAACCGGCCCCGGGCTCTGTGACACAGTACGCCTGCCGAAAAGTCAGTAATTAAGACTCTGATGTCATGCATGATGGAGAAGTAGGTTTCCATATTAAATGTTTCTGCAGGTGTAAGTACACAGTAGTAAAGTAGTACTATGATATGTCGGAGTTTATGTTCCTCCCTTTACAAGAAGGTAATTGATGTTTATTACAGAAAGTGCTGAAAAGAAACTTGCACTGAGATTATATCTCCTTGGCAACAGTGCAGCACTATGTGGCTAGATTCAACATTATTTTAGCAGCATGTTAAGGAGTTGCTGGGAAACTTTCTGTTTAGTGGGCCTGCAAACCCAAAGTCGTTCAGTTAACTATCATGGAACAAAGAATAACCTCAAATCCTGTCATTTGAGAAGCTGGAACAAGCAAATACATTTTGCTGCAAAATGGAATGAAATGATTATTTGATTATCAAAACAGTTAGCTTATTATTATTATTGACAGGATGGTGATGGCACGGTGGATAAGATACATCCCTTTGTTGTGAGAGACCCAGGTTCAATTCCACACTGTGACACATCCACCAATGTGTCCCTGAGCAGGACACTTAACCCCTAGTTGCTCCAGCGGTGTGCGACCACTGACATATATGTCGCTTTGGATAAAAAGTGTCAGCTAAATGAATAAATGTAATGTATTTTGACCTCTTCAGACTTTTTTCCCTTCTCCATGGAAGTAGGTGAAGTTGTGCTTTAAATCCCTACTTCGCTTTTACCAAATGTAATACTTACACACATAAGAGGCTCCTCAGTCAACCTTCCCAGGTATTTTTTCTTCTGTGTGTCACTGCCAGCTAAAATAACAGGCATTTGCTGTGTGGGAGAAACAGATCAAACTTCATTCAGACTGAACTTCAACTACTGTTATTAATCATTGTTATGACAAACCAAAAGGGCTTGCACATCATACTGATCAAAGAAAATTCTATCAATAATCAGTCAGTAGCATGTTACATAACACATACGTTATCGTATTATGGCCTTTTCACACGGGAAGCGACTCCGCCTGCGTGGTCGCTTGGCCCAGCGGGATTGCTCTGCGCCTCTCATGTGAACAGACAAGGAGACAAGCGCTCCTAAACGGCAGGCGCACTGTGCATAGTAACCATGGCAATGGCTTCTGTGTGCTTAATCGATGCAGCCTAATTAACTTTAGTTAATAATATTAATAGTTAATAATTATACATAACTTTACCTGATACATTCAGTTTTGCGGGTTTGCGCTGCCATGTGAACTCCTTCCTGTTGATGTCCTAATAACTATTTAGTAAACAGTAGGCCTAACAGATCCTGGAAACTCACAAACAGCGAGGATCAGTCTCTCTTCCAATGATTTGAGCTGCGCGTCGCGTCCAAAAAGCTGAAGACAATTCAACTGTGGCAGGAGGGGGCATGTGCGTGAGACAAGCACAACCGGGAACACGCCTGCTTGTCGCTACGCCTGTCGCAATGCCCGCGCCTCCCTTCCCACACGCTCGCCTCTCACTGAAAATGAATTACGAGGTGCGTAAATCGCTTCCCGTTTGAAAATGCCTTTAAAATGCATAACCTTTGCTATGTTTATGGCTAGCGTTCACATTACTGCGGAGTTTTCAAACCCCTAAAACCGAAAGACGCTTTTTTTTTTAGTCTGGTCGGGCGAAAACTGAGACGTTTGAAAACGATGACACAGATACCCACGTTCGCTTCCTGTTTTGGTCTTATCTAATCTCTATACAGATATCTGCATTTGAATGTCAAGCGTCATTACTCTAAAAGTAGACTGTATTTTTTGTGATTTGAATGAACTGACTCTAAAAAACTGGTGAAGAAGCTACTGAATGACTTGCAACATTGATAAGTGAAAACTTACTCCCAGAGAGTTTGCTTCAATAGCAGTCTGTACACCTGTGCAGCCATAAGCCAACTCTTCTGTGATGAGGCAGTTGTCAAAGATCGACAAGCCCATTCCACCTGAACACAAGAGGGACAAGCTTAACAGGGTTTTCTCCACCGTCTTTTCAAATAAAAGTAAGCCAACTAGCCACACTGACATAATACGTAAGCAGAGGTGCAACTTTACCCAGCAAATTCAATATGAACATATTAAGTGTGGCTATTATTTACAATCACATACAAACTAAACTGATGTAAGAAAAGATGTGTGAGGATCTGCCTACCACTACGGGGGAACCCAGCGTAACGTTATGCTAGAGTTTAAAACACGGCAGGTAATTCAGAAATAATCAACGAGCAAGAAAAGAACGTACCATATTCCTGTGGAATGTGACCGTTCATCAGACCAAGCTCCCACGCTTTCCTGATGATGGGGACAGGATACTGCACAATGACAGGACATTCAAGAGTTACTCAAACTTATTTAAAAAGAAAATCCTAAGCCCTAATTAAAGAGATCTCTTAACTGATCCACCGAGGGTACATTCAGTTTACAGCAGCAGAGGCAGGCTGAGATGTAAGTAAACAGATAAAAGAACTCTTTGAATGAAGTAAAAATAATGATTTGTTTAAATGTAGAGAGACGACATCATAAAGCTATATACAATATATACATTATAATACTTTATTCATAAGTGAATTGTGCAAAATAATTCCAGTAGCAGCGGCCATGATATATTGCATAAGCACAAACTGTGGTAAAAGACAAACAACCGATCCCTTGTTGGCACAAACAAGTGCCTAAAGTAATTTGTCTTGCTCTTAGAGGGAATTAGTCTACGACAGCCAAATTTCACCTCAGGGCAGTGCTTTTAAACCTGAAATCTCTTATTAAAATCAGGGAGTATCACTGTGTATACACAGAGATGTATTTATTCAGTCTAATAGCACTGACATCCATAAACTAACAGTTAGTTTTACAATATGTTTGGTTCTCACTGTTTAACATTATTTTTGTACAACCCATTGTACTGCTGTCCTATGTTCATATGACACAGTAAATATTGCATACCCTGAAAGGTCATGAGGATTTGAGGCATGTGCACCTACACAGACACAAAATCTGTTGCATTTTGCAGTTTTAACGTCAGTAATTTAATGTCAAAGTCAAGCTGCATTTACTCTTTCATATACACGTTACTGTAGTCTAATGTCCGGGCTATACTCACTTCACCGCTCCTGTCATATTCAGGTGCAGCAGGGACGATCTCTTCACGTGCAAACTTCCTCGCCAGCTGTTGGAACTCCTTTTGCTGATCCGTCAGCTCTGTAAGATTTTAAGACTTTGAAGATATAGGTCTGTTTAAAACAATACTCACATGCCCATATGGACACTAAAAGATTTATTGTCCGTGGTATTTATTCTTTCACTCCATATTGGGTGGGTAAAAATCAAGTCCTAAAGCGATTTAGATTTAATTATAAAGCGAATATATTTTTGCACAGAATGAGGACAGTGGGTTTTGTCCCGTCACTTACACTGGAGTCGATTAAGGAAGGGAAGCTACAATTACAGTGACCAATAACTCTTTCAGTGTACATATGGACATGCGAATATTTCAAGTGAGATGTGAAAAATTTACAGTACGGCCTACTCACCAAACGAGTAGCCGAGGGATGCAGAGTGGCTGCTGTGAGAGGCTGCAACGCTTGCAGCAGCACTGGAGCTCTGCAGGCGGATCCCAGACCGCACACTGGCTTTGAGCAACTGTGCACGGACGGGGAAATCAGCAACATACAACAAAGTTAATTTTAAAAAGGGCCCCTCCACAATGCATGATGATTTACTAACTTGTTACTAAATCATTAGTTAACCCTAGTTTGTGCCTTTCATGTATTACCATCACATTTGAGTCACAGAGCTAAACATCTCCATAACAGATTGCCTCTCAAGTGAAGGTCCAGAATCCTTAAAAAAATATTCTGCTCCATAATAAAAAAAAACATCAGGCACATACAGTATGCCCTTGTTCTTTATGTACAACACACACACAAGAAAATCATGAAACAATATTTTGTAAGAAAATATAAAATAATATAAAGGAGCATCTGTATAGACAAATATAACTGATAATAACCTTTAATAATTTGGGTTCAATGTAAAGCTAAGACACACCTGAGAGCCCACTTTATTAGGTACACCTTTACAATCTAATGCAGCGCTGTCCTAACATCTGTCTTTATGAGGCTCATAATGCAGTGTTTAGTGATTTTGTCAACAATGTACAGATTAATATATGTTCATCGTTGAAGGACTACATTATATTGAGAGGTGTTTATAATATTTTGTACTTCCGATTATATACACGAGGGGGGCAGAATTTTAGAAACACCTCTCTTTTATAAAGGTAACTTAAGTTAACTAATTCTTAACTAAACAGACATGAGCTAAACAGGCTTAGCTCTGTCCTGTTCTCACCTCCCCCAACAGCTACAGATGTCCCCCTCCCCTTGGCTGCCATGTCATGAGTTGTGTCACATGCAGTTCTCAGATGACACTGCAATTGTGGGGTGTATTAGTATAGGAGCCAGGTGGAGGATTTTGTGACATGGTGCGGGTCTGTTGGTGGTGGACTTACAGAAACCACAGACTGTATACATGGACATAGGGTTTGGAGCATCCTGCCCATACATCAGACCGACTCAAACGTGAACAGGGCTCGCTGCTGTCAATCATGACCTGAAACACTTTATTTCATCGAATAACTAGTTAAAACCAAACTTAGAATAAACATATTGAACGTGCATCAGCATGATGAGAACTCCCTAAAATGACAGAAACCATCTCTGTGGAAGAAAAGGTTCAAGTGTACTTTTTTAGTTTCATCAATGTCCCATCTTCAAATATGGAGGAATTTATGACTTATACTGCAGCCAGCCACCAGAGGGCGATGGAGACGTCTTGGTTTTACTTTTGTAACGCTGTCATGTCGTCCATCTTTAGTCTATGGTTTGCGTTCACAGATTTGTCTACACATTTACAAATCTCACATACACTTGCGAATCTGAATACGGATTTTGAGATGTTTATGATTGATTACGCGCACACGGGTTCTGATGTCACATTTGCAGATGCATGTAACCTTACACATGCACAAACCTTAGTAATTACGCATTAAGGGATTCTTTTACAAAAATTGAAACAAACACGGAGTTAGACAACGTTTATGTCAGTTACGCAAATCTCGACTAACATGTGTAAATAGTTCTGCATATAGACGTTAATGTATAATATACAAGTTAGTTAGCGTGAATGAGAAAGCGTCTTCAAATGTGTTTTAACCTTTGAAGCTGTTTGCCAGCTAACGTTAGCAAAGGACGTAATGTTAGCTAGCAAAGCTTCACTTCACTGACTCAAAAAAGGGAAATGTAACGTTGAGTAACGAGGACAACGAGCTGCGACGACCAATCATTGATAACTACAACTATCAAAATATGCTCAAGTATTATAGCTAATATTAACCCACGTACCTTGTTGAACAGCATCTTTGTGTCACCAGCAGACAGGACGCATAAACAGACTTCACCACTACCTTTGCCCCAATTATTAGTGTATGCAGTCTCGGCCAATCACAGCAGAGGGATTGATCACATGTCATTTCTCTGCATCCGGAAAATGACTTTTGCCCAGTTTGTTATTGTTACCCAACCTAACCTCTGTGTCTTACACGTCTCACACTCATAAACTGAACTGTTCCGCTGCTACTACCAATACTACTGCAGATACTAGTGGTAACACTTCTGTTTATACCCCGATACTATTTCTACCAGCAATCATGGTAATGTTTATGCTTATAAATCATAGATATCACAAAGGTTGTAATATTGTCAATGACAATGATTACACCTGGCTGTAATTATTTTAAAATATCACAATGGTTTGTACTCAGATGACTAAAAGTAACAATACAACAGTGAAAAAATACCACATTGATTACAAGTAAAATACCAACATTGAAAAAAATAACATGTTTAAAAACATAATCAGCTAAATGTACTTGATGTTTCAAAAGTACTCATAATACAGGAAAACATTACCCTGTTTAGTGATTTATTATTATTACATATTATATTACTGAATTACTATTACTGATGTATGAATGTGTACTCAGCATTTTACTGTTGTAGTTAGGGAGATTTCTAATCATTATACACACACACACACACACACACACACACACACACACACACACACACACACACAGTGGTGTCAAGTAGTGTTATTATGGTAAGGATGGTCTCAAGCAAGGAGAAGGTCCTGAACGATACATATTCACATTTTCTTTCGTTTTCTTTGTTGTTTAAGTGCATAATACTAATAAAATAAATTTAATAATAAAAATAACAATAGTAATAGTAATCAATGTTATTATTATTCGTACTGCCTTACCTGCCACCAAACTAATTCGTCAAAATGCTATAAAGGCAAAAAAAAATTATTTTCACTGAGGGGTAATTTGTTGCACAGCTAGCAGTACATTCAGCACGTTAAACAACACATAAACCACACACACACAAACAAACAAATAAATAAATTACCCACTGCTGTTCCGAAGGCTGATGGCAGCAGGGACAAATTAGTTTTAGTTTATATCTACAACCAGATGGGAACAATCTGAACTCACTGAACCAGAGTTATACTGCTGTGTTATAGCAAACGTGCTAGTTAAACTATTTCAGTGACTGAAACATGGAAATAGGCCACCGTTATTACCATTCGACTGCAACAACAATTGAATTATCTTTATTGCCTACAATCAAGTGCATTCATTTAGTTTATTAGAATCAGAATCAGAATCAGAATCAGAATCCACTCTATTACCAGGTATGTGTACACATACGAGGAATTCGACTCAGGATTATACATTGCTCACGATGTGCTTACTTGTACAAAAATACCATAATACAATAATAAAATAATAATAAAATAAAATCAGACACAAACTACAGTATAGACAACACTAATATACACACTATGAACAAAACAATATAGACATATTGACAAATAGTGCAGTGATCAGAGTGCAAAGGCTGCAAGCGTAAACTATTATTCTCATTATGTACATGTTGAAGGTGGATATGATATACAGGTACACATACACATACATGCATACATGTACACATGTACACAGTGTGATGGAACATAGTGCAAAGGATGCTGGAAAAAATAAATAAGACCTATGACCTGAGGTAGGTGTATTGGTATACAGTATATACAATATGACATAGTATGAACATAGTATGAACAGCACTGAAATAGAGAATGGTGAATAAATAAATAATAAGTGGAAACCAGTAAACAGGTGCTGATTAGAGACAGAGTTACTGGGTTATTGCACAGGAATTGTTCCTGACACTGTGAGTCAGAAATCAGCTGTTCATCAGAGTGATGGCTTATGGCTTGTGGGAAGAAACTGTTCCTGTGTCTGTTGGTTTTGGCGTACAGAGCTCTGTAGCGTCTACCAGAGGGGTAAAGCTGGAACACATTGTGTCCGGGGTGAGATGGATCTGCAGTGATGTGTCCTGCCCGTTTCCTGACTCTGGAAATGTAGAAGTCCTGAATGGAGGGCAGGTTGGCACCGATTATTTTTTCTGCAGTCCTGACTGTACGTTGTAGTCTGTCTCTGTCCTTTTTGGTGGCAGATCCAAACCAGACAGTGATGCAGGTGCAGAGAACAGACTGGATGATGGATGTGTAGAAGTGGATCAGCAGCTCCTTAGGCAGGTTGAGCTTCCTGAGCTGGCGCAGGAAGTATATCCTCTGCTGGGCCTTCTCGATGATGCTGTCAGTGTTGGGCTCCCACTTCAGGTGAGCTGGGTGAGTTTGGTGCTGAGGATGTCCGGGATGATGGTGTTGAACGCCGAGCTGAAGTCCACGAACAGGATCCTTGCATATGTCCCTGGAGAGTTGAGGTGTTGCAGGATGTAATGCAGACCCAAGTTGACAGCATCATCCACAGACCTGTTCGCCCTGTAGACAAACTGCAGGGGGTCCAGCAAGGGGCCTGTAATGTCCTTCAGGTGGGCCAACACCAGTCTTTCAAAGGACTTCATGACTACAGATGTCAGGACGACGGGCCTGTAGTCATTTAGTCCAGAGATGGAGGGTTTTTGGGGACCGGGATGACTGTGGAGCGTTTGAAGGACTTCACACAGCTCCAGTGATTTGTTGAAGATCTGAGTGAAGATGGGGGCAAGCTGGTGTGCAGGCAGGATGGGGAGACAACGTCAGGTCCAGGAGCCTTCCTGATCTTCTGCCTCTGGAAGAGGTGGCTCACGTCCTCTTCACAGATCTTGAGTGCAGGTGAGAGGTCAGAGGGGGAAGGTGACTGTTTGAAGATTGCGTTGGAGTGGGGGAGAGGTGTGACTCTGGGCTTTTCAAACCTACAGTAGAAACCATTCAGCTCGTCTGCCAGTCGTTGAGTACCAGCAGTGTTGGGGGATGGTCTCTTGTAGTTTGTGAGTGTCTGTAGGTATCCTTTCAGCATAGCACCTCTTTGCAGCTTTGACCTCTTTGGTCATTGTGTTCCTGGCCTGGTTGTACAAGACTCTGTCCCCACTTCTGAAGGCCTCCTCCTTGGTCTGATGAAGCTGCTTGAGTTTCGCTGTGAACCAGGGTTTCTGGTTGTTGTATGTGCAGAAGGTTTTAGTCGGCGCTATGATAAGCGCAGACAGAAATAGGTTGCAAAGGAAATGCCCTCCAACACAAAATCCAACACAGACACGTGTATGAACTTTGATCTTTCACCAAACTTATTGCTCAATAGGTCTGTTCACCATTGATTCCTCATGTCTTATTCTATCACAACACAAATTTGGTGGCTAAAGTTTCACAGCACCAATTTGGAGAAATCTTACGTTAAAATCCCATGCAACACCAAAAATTACACAAACACATTTCTTCATGGTTTACTGTTGTCATGGCACCTGCTTCATAATGTCTAGTTCAATGTCGAATTGACATTTCACTTCAGAAACCTGGAGAAATCTCACATCTCATTTGAAACAGAATGTCACCCCAAATAACATGATAACCCATTCATAGTTTACTCATATTTCAACACCCTTTTCATAATCTGTAGAAGTTTACTAAAAAATTTTTTATGATGACCATGAATATAAAGGAGCTCAAAGCTGCAAAAAGGAGCTACTCTGAAAAGCTAAAAAAAACAACTGTGGAAAATCATCATCTGGCTGACGACCTGAATGTGTTTTACTGTAGATCTGAGAAGCCCACATTCACACCTCTCTCCAACATCAAGCAGACACATTCACCCCCACCAAACCCAACAGGGACAGACTACAACGGACAGTCAGGACTGCAGACAGGATCACTGGTGCCAACCTGCCCTCCATTAGCGACTTAAACATGTCCAGAGTCAGAAACAGGGGAGGAAATACCACGGCAGATCCATCTCATCCCGGACACAACCTGTTCCAGCTTCTCCCCACAGGGAGGCACTACAGAACACTGCAGCCTATGCAGTATTTTGATATGGATTGATTTGCATGGGCTGTAAGCTGTAATCATAAAGATTAAAACTAAAAAAGGCCTGAAATATTTCACTTTATGTGTAATGAATCTACAATGTATGAAAGTTTCACTTTTTCACTTAAATTACAGAAAAGAATGGACTTTTCCACAATATTCTTCTTTTCTGAGATGCACCTATATTTACCACGTACTAGCAGTTGAGTACTGCATAATTAGTAGTGCAATACTGCATAATTACCGCACAAAAATATTTATTTATTCCAGCATCCTTTGAACTATTTCACTACACTATTGTCTTGCATTTACAAACGTTGCTGTTTATGTTTATGCTTTTTTGTAGACTGTGGTTTGCGTCCTGTTTGTTTATACTTGTTTTGTGTACACAGAAACTGAGACAAGAGCATATAATTATCAATCGCCTCTACTATGGAACCAGGTCCCAATTTGGGTTTGGGAATCGGACAGCATCACCACTTTTAAGGTTAGACTTAAGACTTTTCTGTTTAATAAAGCTTTTAGTTAGGGCAGGATTGAGCAAACTTTAAAATTTTAAATCATTTTATCATTTTATATTGTTGATTTTATTGTGATTGGAATTTATTTTGTGTTTTATTACATGCTTTCTGTATTTTATGGTTTATTTTATTTAATTTCAATGCATTTTGGGACCATGTCTTTGGTGATTTTGCACTTTAAATAAAACTTGACGGCACTGCGATGGACTGGCAACCTGTCCAGGGTGTACCCTGCCTTTCGCCCGCGACCCTGTACACAGGATAAGCGGTTGACGATGGATAGATGGATGGATAAAACTTGGCTTGACATTGTAAAACCAGAGTCAAATTTCTTGTAGGTATTGTGTACACATAGCTGACCTTTAAAAGTGATTCTGATAAAACCATGTTCAACCAAATCATTTACTGTATGTATTTTGAAAAATCTATAATAAAAACTCATCTGTAATTATTCAGTATTTACTAATACTGTATATCAACTTTCTTAACTTTCAATGGAATCCTATTTAGGATGACACTGAATATAACAAAAAAGATATAAAGTTATTTTACTGTACAGCTTTAAAATGGAAAGTCCCCTCAAATTACATTATAATCTATTCAGATTATATTCATCTCTAATCTCTCATAAAATCTTTTTTCTCAGATGTTTGCTAAATTTTTCTATGGAATCCTGTTCATGACAACCATGACTATAACCATGTACAATATGAAGTAACTTCACTGTACAATTTATTTATATACCAGCTATAGTTGGTAGCAGAAAACTCCATCACAAACACCTTCTGTACAACGCACAGCAACAACAGTGGCATTAACAACAGCAATAGTAGTAAAGTACATGCAATACTACTATACTCTAATAGCTCCATAACAGATTAATTGGTAATAGCAACTAATAGTAGTGATTGTAAATGCAATACAAATAATCAGATTAAGCTTTATTGCCAGGTATGTGTACACATATGAGGAATTTGACTCTGGACAATGCTCATGACGTGCTTATTTATACAGTCATACAATAAGATAATAATAAACAAACACAGGCTACAGTATAGAGAACACATATATACACACTATGAACAAAAGACAGATTGACACAATAGTGCGATGAACAGAGTGCAAAGGATGCAGGAGAAAAATTATTATTACCATTATTGTTATTATTATGTACATGTTGGAGTTAGATGTGATATACTGATGCACATACACATACAAGCATACATGTACACAGTGTGATGAGTGCAAAGAATACTGGAATAAATAAGTAGTATGTGTGGTGTTACGTACATGAGGTAGGTGGATTGGTATACAGTATATACAATATGACAATATGAATGACTCTGACTCTGGAAATGTATAAGTCCTGAATGGAGGGCAGGATGGTACGATGGTATGATCTTTTCTGCAGTCCTGACTGTCCGTTGTAGTCTGTACCTGTCCTTTTTGGTGGCAGATCCAAACCAGACAGTGATGGACGTCTAGAGGACAGACTGGATGAAGGCTGTGTAGAACTGGATCAGCAGGTCCTTAGGCAGGTTGAGCTTCCCGTCCGTGTTGGGCTCCCACTTCAGGTGAAACCTGAAGGATTCCACAGCACACACAGGGCTGTTGAGTATGGTGTTGGGGGACAGAGGGGGGGGGGGCTCCTCCTGAAGTCCACGGTCATCTCCACAGTTTTGAGCGTGTTAAGCTCCAGGTTGTTTTGACCGCACCAGAGAGCCAGCTGATCAACCTCCCGTCTGTAGGCCGACTCATCACCGTCCCGGATGAGGCTGATGACCGTTGTGTCGTCAGAAAACTTAACGAGTTTGGTGCTGAGGATGTCCGGGATGATGGTGTTGAACGCCGAGCTGAAGTCCACGAACAGGATCCTAGCATATGTCCCTGGAGAGTCGAGGTGTTGCAGGATGTGATGCAGACCCAGGTTGACAGCATCATCCACAAATAATAGTGGTATTCAAAGTATTAATGGAGGTTTCCATGGTAATAATAGCAGAATGATTGTTTACGAGTACGATAATAAAGCACTAACGGTTGTTATAACTGCAGACATGGTGGTGAACAACCCGGAGTCTGCACACATTCCCAGCGGAGAGACTGCATTTGCAGGAAAGCACTTGTTTAAAAAGAACATAACAGTATTTAGTTTATGGTGCCAGTTCAATTAAATGTTCTGATGGCCGGGGTAACACTCAAAATTCAACCCATTTCTGTCCAGCCTCATCATAAACTAAATAAATGCCCTTGAATGTATGCTATAAAGATAATCAAATAGCTGTTGTACGTTTGTGAACGTGTTTGCTAACTTACTAAGCCGTAGTGAAATGTTACCAGATTTGTGCCTGTGCAGAAGACATTAAGAAGCTGATGCCATGACAACGGTGAACTAACCTATTGAATTAATTGGAAGGTCAAAGTTCATGTAAATGTATCATCACAAATGTTTACTTGTTGATTAATGTCTGAATAATTCCAGGAGGGATGGATGATGTGAAATGAAACTATTACTGTACCTATGTGCAGTTTTTAAGTACTTTACTCCAATATATTTAAATCTGATTAATAATTTACAGATGGTTTTACATACAAAACATTGTAGTTAATACACTCAACTTCAGCTATGGGCAACTTTGCATCCTTAATGTTAACCTGATTAATATTTTTGGCAGTGTATATTTTGGATGCATTGGTATTTTAGATTTGCACTCTTACTGCAACAGAATTTCTTTCAGGATAGTTATTCAGTATAATTTATGGCGAAGTGCTAAAAACAAAACTATAAAGTAAATAATCTATTAACCTACACACGCAACTCCACCAAAACAGAATTACATTTGTACACTATACAACGTACTTCTTATCAACTGCATAAGCACTTTGACCATTTGGCATACCATGCTGATAATGTCTGTACTGTTAAAAACATTAAAACTAACTTATAATATCGAACACCCTGCTTTTACAAATACTTTGTACCATTTTGTCTTTGCTTCATTCACCATCAGGATGTAATCAAAACATTAAACAAGTCGTGTTTATATTTTGCTCTCAGCCTCTGAAAGGAGGAGTCATGTGTCCCTGCGCCATGCTTATTAGAGCCTAGTCACTTCAGAGTTTTAACTCCACCAAGATTAGATCCCCACCAATAAAGAGCAAAGCAGTGACAGCAAACAGTTGTGGGACGTTCTGATTTTATTGACGTATCAAACAGCTGTACATCTATTTGCCTTTCTTGGCCTTGATCTTTCTCAGGTAGAACTCGAGCTCTTTGCCTTCCAGGATGTAGCCGTCTGCCCTGCCGCACTGGCCAGGTCTGGAGGCGATGCAAGCTGCAGGAAGGAAGAGGGTAAACGTTAATCAAGGAAGGTGGATGTGCCTTAAACAGGCAATAGTGCCAAAAATAATTCCCAAATTAGGAATTAAACTTTTGTCAGGCGGTGCAGGATTTTGTGGTTCTTTCATAGCCGACACTTGACCTTTTAGAGTGCAAGAACCTGCCCTGTTTCACCCTCACCGCAATACAGACCCACACATGAAGGCATTCCCGTACAGTCAGTCATTTGTTGGCCCCTATACAGTTAAGTGTCTTGCTTAAGGGCACCACAGATATATAAGGGGCATGTGTTAATATTCAACATCCCGAGACTGGGTTAACAGCAGCAGATACCAGACGGTGTCGGCAACGTGTCTTTCTCAGAGTCTTCCGTTATCACCACTTTCATTCAGTAGCAGAACTGGACAGTTATCTTCATGGAAGGACACGCAGCAGATCAGACAGAGATTTATAATACAGATGCCGTGAAGAGCACCTTTTTACAGTCTTATCTTGACCCTGGTTGTGCATTTAGACAAGTGTATTGGTCACCCCTTTCCCTATAGATGAATTTTAGATTGCATGTAGATTTAATCTAATAAAGTTGGACTGAATTCTACACTTCACCCAGACTGAAGTATCCCCACAGGATTAGATTTGCTCAATTCCATATCCCTAAACGCATGCATTTCCCAAGGCAAGTGAATATTTATTATTAATTGTATTAATTATATTCATTTAAAAAGGTTAATGAAGGTTCAGATATTTTGGACTCAAATAACCTCATTTTCAGATAAGACAAGTGACCAGAGTGTTTCTTTGTGCGTTACTGAAATAAGCACCTGACATAGCAGTAAAAATCCCAATTTCTGGCAATTTTCATGCAACACATGAGCTGATGACATTTCTTTGAAATAAACCCCTGGGAGACTGACTTTCAAGAACAGTCCATCACTGCTCCAGTCTCTTAAAAAGGAGATGCAGATATCAGTTAAACTGGTGAAAGCTACAGTAGAAGAATGCACATGTTCAGACTCACCCAGCAGTTTTCCCTGCTGGAACTGTTCCTCCAAGAGGGGACTGATCTTGGCAGTTTTTTTACGCTCATCGTACTTCTTTTGGGTCCTCTTTGACCTCTTCTTGTTCAGAACCTCTTCCTCCTCAGGAGTCTACAGAAGATGTAAAGTTTTAGATTAACATGAAAGACATTGCACATTATTTTGACAGTACTGTAGAGAGACAAGGCAGGCAGGGAGAGAGGAACCACATGCAGCAACGGGTACGGGCAGTACTCATCCCCGAAAAGCTGCGTTAGGGATTCAGCCTTGCTACATGCTCTACCAGGTGTGCTACTGGGCAGCCCCTGACATAAATCACTAGCAACACCAGGTAATTTTGCCAGTGTAAGCAACATGTCTTTCTCAGAGTCTTCCATTTTCACCACTTTCAATCAGTAGCAGAACTGGACAAAGTTATCTTCATGGAAAGACGAGCACCAGATCAGACAGGGCTTTATAATAAAAATGCCACTGTGACCGGTTTAATAACTTCTGGTCATTGTCAAAAAGTAAATGTATTCAAATGTTTAGAGACCACCACATAAAATCTCATTTTATTCTGCATATACAAAACTCAATCTGATATTAGATTGGACAGACCCCTTTTGGAAGATCTCAGAAGTGAATATGGACATGGTGTAAACCTTGAGAGCATAAAGCAATGGTGTTAAGAGGAAACACCACCGTTGTATAGGTCCATCTAGTTACTATGGTTTTAGCATTTCAACTATTATGGCAGCACCATACAGTCTTTACAAACACTGCCAAACAAGTTAGGGTGCCACGCTTATGTCTTTTCATACATACCAGCTTGGCTCCCTTCTTGCGTCCCAGAGGAGTGGCGAAGTGAGCCTCATACCACTGCCTGTAGGGAAGGCTGTCGACAAGCACGATGCAGTTCTTCACCAGAGTCTTGGTTCTGACCAGCTCGTTGTTGGAGGCATTGTAGACCACATCAATGATCCTGGTCTTCCGTGTGCAGCCTGTGTAGACAAAATCATGTGCCATTAGCAAAAGCTAATTTTCCCAGCACCATTGTTTTGATAAATGTTTACAAATGCGGCAAGTCATCATAAAAAAATAGATAGTCTTTCTCAGAGTGTCTGTTATCACCACTTGGATTCAGTAGCAGAACTGGACAAAGTTATCCTCATGGAAAGATGGGTGAAACATTAAAGAGTTGCAAAAGTCCCATGAAACTGAAGTGCCATTTGAAACACTTACACTCAGAGCCCCATGAGAAGTTACCAACATCCAGCCTTAGAGCACGGTACTTCTTGTTCCCACCACGCACCCTAACTGTATGGATGCGACGAGGTCCAATCTAAAAGACAGACATGTTTCAAATTAGTACTGATACAGTTAGTGTGCACAGAATTCAGGTTAATCACATGTAAAGGTTGTATTCTGATGGCTCATGGAAATATACTATGAACATGTGCTAAAGCGTGTCAGTGTAACTATGACAAGTCCTAACATTGGCAAGTCCAAAGCTTTGAACCAAAACGGCCCAAAAAAAAGACCTACCTAAGGTCATGTTTTCATCACCCACGCTACACATGTCCATTTTAAAAAAGGAAACAACTAGTTTTATTTACCTTTGTGTTTGCAGGAGGGCGACCGAGCTCATACTTCCTTTTCTTGTGGTAGGGCTTGCGTTTACCGCCGGTCTTGCGGCGTTTATGCCAGTTGTCCCTTGAGATACCTGAACAAATGAAGGAGTAAGGACAAGCAGTTAGACCATTGGACAACTTACAGGACAAAACTACACAATCACTGTCAAGGCTTGAGCAATCAGTTCTCCAAGGTAGGTTGTCCGCAATTTAATTTCGGATTCCGCTTAAAGAGTTTCATCATGTCACTCAAGCAATCGTATGCTCCCGTCCTGGCTTAATGGGACAGCATGGTTGTTACTCTACTTAGTGCTAGACTCTCCAACATCGTGGTCAACTGCATTTAGAATCATTTAAAATTCATAATAAAACCAAAAGCTCACATGTGTTGAGCTGGATGTCCAACTGAACAGTTGATGCATATTGTGTTTTCAACGCTGTCCTTACACAAACTCTCCAGCTTCAGTTTTAAAGCAATTATGAGATCTCACAATCATACTGTGGCCTTTAGGATACAGCGTGCACCTCAAGTGTCTAATACATACATTTGTTAACTTAATATACATAACTTTCAGATAAATTATATTAAAGTCACCCAACTACCTTATCAGGGTATTAAACGGAGTATTTCCTCGAGCGTTTCAGTGCAGCAGCATGACACGATCACGACCATCACGCTAGCTAACGCTAGCATTATCCCTCCACAAGTCTGGCGCTCTTTTACAATTCTCCAGACCAGTACTCGTGGACAGTTAACATGTTCAGTACACAACGCTGAATCATGGTTAAATATTATAAAGCTTCAAAAACTAACGTGTGCTGTTTTCAAGCACACTATCAGCTCACTACATGGCTAAAGACAGCAGCCATCTTGGACCACTTCAGACAACCACAGCAATAATTTCAATAAAATACGATAAACTGACTGTAGACAGCAAAGTTCAAACTATATCTATTCAAATAACATTTAGCTTCAACATTGCAAACCATTATTTGAATATCCTTTCTTTAAAACATCAGATGGACTAGGATTCTCCCTCCGACCCGAGCATGAAAACACGTACCCATTCTCAGGCGCCGGCTAGAAAGAGGAACCGCAAAGGATCATGGGGAGGTTTGAAGCCACGTGTTATCGCGAGAATTCACAACATCGTGAACGATATTTTGTTCGAGAAAGGTTTTGTTGTTCGCCACAGAGTATCATCACCTAAACTCATTCGTACCTGTGAAATCATTGTTAATAATTATATAATTTTGACGTTGAAGTAATGCAATTTTACAAAATTCAGTTCCATTAACAAATCTTTGAATATTTTTTTTTTCATGTACATTCACTAAAATATAATTACCATTAACCCCTTGAATTATGTTATTTAATTTGTCTAAATATCGTTTTGGCTTTATTTCAATTTTTAAGGCTAAAAATTAATGAGACAAGAAATCAATACTGTATATTAATTTATCTTCTGCTGATTTATTTTATAGATATTTTTATTCAACTATTATTAAACTATAATTGTATTAAAGCAATCATATAATAAATTATATAAAATACTAATCATGATTATATTTAATATATTAAATACATATTTGTATTTGCATTTTAAGAAATACATATTTATGTATCTATATATACAGCAGGTAAATATGGAGATAATTAAAAATCTGTATTTTTATATTATCTGTGGAAAGCTAGTACGAGGACATTCAGTTAAGTTTTTGTCAAACTACAACTTTATTTTCAAGTATTTGTATCTTATTGTAATATGATAGTTCATTCAAAATTCTACTGTTTAAATCTTCTGTCAGATTTTGCTGTGTTATAAAACATTAAACAAATTAAAGATTTGTTTTGTATTATAGTGCTCTCTGAATACAGGGACTTGATGTTCATAAACATAATGGGCTGCCCTCCCTTACCATCACCAGTTCATTTGATACAAAGAAGTTATTCATTATATGAGTGAGATTTTAAGATTTTAAAATCTAAGATTTTCACAATATGCTGGTTCCTGTTTTATTTATAAAACATTCCTCATGAAGAAACCAAATGTTAAACATCTTTTTACAATGTCCCAATGACATTGACAAGCCAGCCACAACACGAAAACAGATTTAACAGACAACAATTCATTTACTGTTTCATTCAAGCAACACAAGAAGTCATCAATAAAAACCCCAAAGTCATTTCCATGTTTCCATATATTTAATTATTTATTATATACAGCTAGGATGAATTGGCAATTATGAAGATATGGTGAAAAACCTGGAAAGATTTCTCCATTCAACAGTGATTTGTAAAGTGTGCAGTCTGATTAGTGAAGCAGCAGAGAGATCACTCTTCCCAGGGGCTCATGTCCGTGTCAATGGCCACACAATTGTATGCAGCGTAACGCAGCTTCTCCTCACAAACCTTTGCACTGCAGGACAGAACGAACAAGAGGAAAGGAAGGGATGTGAACCAACCAGAGCCTTATATGTGTGTAATTAAGTATTTATATGCACATCAATATATAAAAACAGAACATTAGTATACCTTGGGTAGTTGGGTAAATAAAGAGTGCTGGAACATGTGGAGGACTGAGGAAGTGAATCCGTAGTTTCAGAGCTAAATCAGGAAACAGGCAACATTTAAAAACAGAGAAATTAATCAAGTTATGTTAAGTTTTCTCTTTGGCTATTTCGCTATCCATACAAAAATAGTATTCTTTCTTGTAATCATTTGTTTTAGGAATGTACTTGCACTCACCCTTGTTTGTCAGGAAAGACGTAGATAGGCGCAGGAAGACGACTTCTACCAGTTACAAACCTCAGGAACCTGCTGCGATCCTCTGAAAACAAAATTTCAAAATCATCTTCTGTCACTGAGTACAACACCATTATTCTCGGGACATAGCCGTTACTTCTGCATAACTAGGTAGTTAATATGACACGTCGTGAAAGCCGTTCACTCCAGAGGACATGCTCTGCAAAATGTTGACAAACAGTGAACTGACCATTGGTAAAGTTCGTCAGTGCTTCCCATAAGTATTGCACTCTAACGTCACTTTGTTCCAGGTCCTCATAGCGTGCTGGTAGGGAGAAAGAAACAACATTGATGGATTACAGTGATGCAGGGTCATAACTATAGTATTGAATTGAAGATTTACAATCAAAAACCTATGGGGCTTTTCCCTAATAAAATAATTCTGGTTTATAACAACTTGGGTCTTATTAACTTGACTCTCATTTTAACCTCCAAATGAAGTAGTTCTGATAATCTGGCAATATTGTTAACACCCTGTTTGATTGGACTTTGTTGTGATATCAATGGGATCCCATATCTTTAATTATCACACGAATCTGTTCACCAAGTTTCATGGAAATCTAAAGTAATGACACCCAAAACCACAAATGTCAAACTCATTGTGGCACTAGAGAAAAAGAGTTGGGGATCCCCAAAGTGATGGCAATCTTTCCAATAGTTATCTCAGTCTGGACAAAAGTAGTGGACCAACTGACCGACCAATTAACACTGCCCTCTCTACATGCTGCTAGCACGGCTAAAATCAAACATCGTGTCGCCTCTTCAATCAAGCAGAAAATGTGTGTTTATTGTCAAAGATCAATTCTAAGCTGGATACTCACTGAGTCGTTTTAGGGCTTCCACAGTGATCTCCGGGTCCCCACATACTTTCTTTTCCACTTCCTGCCAGGTGAGCAGGTCCAGCACCGCCTGAGGAACCACCTTGAGCAGCCCCGCCTGCATAGCTGCAATCTGTAATCCACAGATATTCAGATACATGCACACACTGCACTGATTTGGCAGCTTTATACACACACCATAATAACTGGATGAGTTTTTACTGAGGAGTAAAAGCACCTGCAACGAGAGATATTCTAACCACATGTGACGTAGTAACGTATAGGAAGGCAAAGTGTAATGACTTTGATGTCCCACCTGCTGCTTGCTCTCCTCTAGTCGAGCCTTCTGCACCAGGCGGCTGAACTCGCTGCGGTCCTCGTAGCGAACGGCCACGTTACTGCCACCAGGGATGAGCTCCACCATCTGGCCGTCGCTCAGCAGGGTGGTGTACACCAGCTCCTCGCCAAACCTGAACTCAAACGTCTCCTGGTCCATGTTCTCCATGGCCTCCAGCAGGTTCACCTGAACACACATCCACATTTAACATGAGACAACGACTAGAAAAAGAAGGATTAGCGGCCACACCAGACAGTTAGTGTTCAGTGATTCTTTCCATTAATGCAACAATGGGAAAGACACAAGAGGGTGTGTCATGCAGTAAAGGCCATTTGTCAAATTCAAAACCATTTAAGTGTGATTCAATTATTTTATTGATCATTAAAAGTACATTTGAATCTGTGCAATTATTAGATTATGATGTCAGTAGAAAATTAAATTATATTAAAAAGTACCAAAAATATTGATTACCAAAGATTATTTAGTGCTGTACATGTATAAAACTCAGTGTGCAGAGCCTCGTCTATAGTCAGAAAGCTAACATGTATATTTTTTTAACTTTTAAGCAGGTGTAAGAGTTTCCTATGTAATCCAATAATGTCCTCACCAGCACAGAATCTACAGCGGGGAAATCTTTACTCCAGCTGACAGCCTCCCCAGTCAGCTGCTTCCAAACCAACCCAGGCAGAGCCAAGACCTGCAGGATTGGACAAGAAGCCAGAGAGTCAAGTCTCTACATCGATCCGATCTTACTTAAAGCGATGTTAACAACCAATAGTAGGTGGAGAGTGAGCATCGCTCACCAAGAAGTCTTTTCCTCTGAGAGCAGCTCCCATGAGCTGACCGATCCACTCATACTTGTGGAACTCTTTACAGGATGGGTTGGGGACGTAGTAATCTCTGGCCTCTAAGGAGCCCTGAGAGACCAGCAAAAGACGTGTCAAGAAAAAGCCACAACCAGTGAGAACACTTGACTGCAGACTGATCCCGAATGTGCGCAGGCAGCGATGGTGAGTGATTACCTGGTTGGACGTACGGCTGAAGAACGGCAGAGGCATGGGACATTCGGCCGAGCTGGGGCAAAGCTCCTCAGACATGTCTGCCAGGCTGTCCCGAAATCCACCTCCCTGGTCAATGATTCCCTCTGCAATGAACTTACATTCCCACCACTGGTCATACCGAGCAGGCCATCTAACAAACCAAGAGGAGAGATGTTAGATAAAGATTTTAATGCCCTTGAGTTACACTCACATTAATGCAAGAAACATCGAGCACATGAGCCTGAGATGCACACCTGTAATCCAAAGTCTTCTCAAATTTGTCAGATGGCTTGAGACCTTCGTACACCTGCAAGGAGAAAAATACAAAACATAAGCCAACACATCTCGTCACTGAGATGACGATTGTCATCATCAGGTTTACAGTGGTGTCAGTATTCAGACAGGTTATAAATACACTGTTACAAGAAAGAGAGTCCAACATTTCTCTTAAGTAAAAGTACAAAATTATTAGCATCAAAATATACTTAAAGTACCTAAAGTAAAAGTACTCGATATGCAGAATGGCCCATTTCAAACTTATGTACTATATTATTGGATTCATTCAAGTATCTGAGTAAATTGTGTAATTGAGTAAATTTACTAAGTGTTTTATACCTGATTAAACACAGCGTTCTTGCAGCTGGGGTCCAGAGAGGGGTTGTCTCTGTGCTCCATGGCCAGACGTCGGTTGATGTAGAGTCGAGGCATGAAGTTTGGTTTACTGGTCTCGGAGTCTTTCAGGCACTGTGTGATGAGCGCTGAGCGGCGTTTGGACAGCAGCAGGAACTGCTTTATGCTCTAGAGGGTGCCAAAGAACACACAAGTAAATAAAAACACTGGGATGGAGTTTCATTTTGGAAGCTTATGAAGTTTGTGTCTTTAAGTTTGAGCTTTTAAGACTCGTCATGCAGTATTAGTAGTGGATAGCATGTATTATTGTTTGTTTTTTAACCTGTTTGTTTCTTTATTGCGTACACTGGAGCACTGACGAAATGCATTTTGCTCCGCTGTATACTGAGTACTGCATATGGAGAAAATGACAATAAATTATACCTTAGCTGAGACCTTGATCGTTTTGAAAAGCACTCAATGACTTTCATTGAAGCTTTTACTTTTATTCCCTGAGCCCTTTTCAAAACACTGTTTCACTGCCATTTAATAAAAGCAACCCAGGGTCATACTTGTTTTTAATTTACTATATATCTGGTAAGAACAGCTGTTGGGAGTTTATTGCTGCTTATTGCTTAACTATTATTCAACGCCTGGTATTGTATATTTTAAAAGCTCTACAATGACTCACTTTGATCTGACTGAAGGTGCCCAGGCTGTAGTCCCAGGCCGGGACCAAGTGTGGGAGCACACTGTCCAGGAGACAGATGAACCTGCAGAGAGACAGAAGAAAATAACTACCGTTAAACACTGAGAAATGCTTAGAAGCAGTCAAGATAATTAGAGCATTAAATCTAACTTGCAAGTCTGAGATTAAAATACTTTGGAGTTGGAATTTCACTTGAAACACGTCACTGGTTCATTAGAAACCGATTTTCATGACATTTCCAAAACCTTCTCGACACATTTTTCTCACAAAAAAAAAGCAAACAAAAAAACAACAGTGAGAAATATTTAACTCTATGATGTTTCCCCTGATTGTGAGAACCCTGGCAGTAAGATGAAGCTACCTCTGGATGACCAGTGCTCTGCGGTACAGGACGTCAGGCGTGTTGCCCTGCAGACGGGGGTAGCGCACCAGGTTAGAGGACTGGAAAACATCAGCGTTCAGACCCAGGTCTCTTTCACATGACGACTTGATCTTCAAGCCTCGGATCCGGACGTCTATCCCTTCATCTGCAAAGCATTTAAAGTTCATGACATCACTACAGAAGCATTTGCAGCAAAAGAAAATTTACATAAGTGTTTCAAATCACAGGAAATACCTGGTGAAATAAACATAGAAACATGTAAAAAAGAGTCACCTCGACATTCCTCAATCCGAACCTCAATCACAGGCAGGTGAGACGTCATATCCTCCAGCACACATACTTCTCCGATCAGGTTGCTAGAGGGAAAAAAGAGCAGAGGTAGCTCAAAGAACTGTAGCGAACTGACTATGAACAATGCAAATTCCTGGTATTTGTCACCTTGCTGGAAATCAAATGGCTCGATGCGGCGGGCAAATATGCTTCATAATTAACACATTACATTTATATTTCTCTACTTTTTTCACGAGAAGAAAGATTCTGATTCTTCAGCAGAGCATCACATTATTAACAGGGCTAGAACAATATATCAGGTAGATCCCGGCCTTCTGGTAAACATTAGGTATTGTCCACAGTAATATTGGTTCCTTCCTGAATACACATTTTATGATCATATTTTTTCCGAATTAATTTATTTCCCTAAATAATATCCAACTTAACTATTATACATGTGATTTCCTCTGTAGATGATGTATGACTCATTGTGCCTTGAAAAGCAGCAGTATTAAAGACTGACACAAAACATTGTCTGCTTTAATGTAAAACTAGTGGTAGTAGTCTCATATACTTATACATATATCTTTGAAACCCTCTTTTTTAAAAAGATTATTTTTGGGCTTTCTGCTTTTATTGACAGTGACAGCTCTAACAAGGCGCCCAAAGCAATGAGTTTTGTGTGACAAAGTCCTTTTCAAAAGGCTCACTCGTCTATGGTGACATCACTCAGCTTCTTCAGGTTGTCGCCCTCTCCTCCATACACGGTCACTCGCTTGGGCATGTAGTTGTCGTCTGTAGAGTCCACCGTCAATATCAGCTTACTGGAGAGCAAAGAGAGGCACAGTATACATACTATACTTAATACAGCAAAGGTTTGGTGTTGCATCGCATACACAGTCGTATGTTAATGAGTAGCTCAACAAAAGCCACATCCAACATGTGACTGTAGAGAAACTGATCAGAATAAATAAATAACAAATAAATAATTCATTTTGTAAAATGACAATTACAACATACTCTGCATTACTGGCACTCATATGACTCATATGAATGTAATCTGCACAAACTAAAGTTGGCGTTTTTTTCTTGTTTTTTTTTATCAACTTTGTTGCTGAGCAGCTCCTTACTTGACCACCGTGCCTCTCCTCATGTGCAGGCGGATCCAGTGTTGTCCCTGCATGCCGTCGCTCTCCCAGAAAGTTTCAGTGTCTCCATCTGTCAGACAGCTCGCCCCTCCACTGGGGTCCTCCTATCAGCAAATATCAAGGTAATTCGATCACCGACAAATGTGTACATATGTACAGGTTTTATACAAGGTCATGCCACTCAACGTAACAACTAGGGGTGGGGGAAAAAAATCGGTAAAGCATAGTATCGTGATATTTTCTGTGGCAATACTGTATCGATCCACAGACGCCTCCCATGCCTAGTAACAACCAATATGTACTATTTTTATTGAATCTACAATCCGGGGGGGAAAAAAACAGATAACTTTGCCTGTTTTTTGTAAGGACTGGCTGTTTTAGACTGTTCTGGGTATCTGTGACTCACCGAACATGAAGAAACATCGATGCTGGTCACACACTGCTTCACGCTCCCCAGGTTCTCATCTTCTTTCCCTATGTGGTCATAGAAGTAGTGCACCAGGTCCTCGTCACATTCGTATGCCCAGGTGGGAGGAACATACCTTGAGGATTTAAGGGGAAAACAGCTTAATTTAATAATCTACTGCTGTCCAAAAAGTCTCGACTCTCACAAAACTCTCACAAACATGCTCACCGTAGTTTCTGGATGGCAGCTTCATCACACTCTGCAATTTTGGGTTTGGTGCCGATGTAAAGGGCGTTCTCCACATTTACCACCTGCTCCCACCTGTTGCAGGGCTTGTGGTCGTAGCCGAAGAGCTGCTGTTGTCTGCTGATGGTCTCTGGTGACTCCACCGGCACCAGCCTGTCGCCTCCCTCTGTGTGTTTACACACCAGGATCCAGCCTTCCTCCAGCTCCAGGCCCGGACGGTGCTCCTCCAGCTGCTCCTGGACACAGAAAATGAACCGTGAAAACTCAATTAATAGGCAATAAAACCAACCTAGCGTATGAGGGACAAGTAGGGTTGTGCAATGAACATAAAAGCCTCTTCTCCTGATGTCATTGACATCATGATGTCTGTTAAGGCATTTGAATATAACATGTCATGTTGTGTAGAAGGACTTGACAGGAGGTCCAGCGGGTCATCCATTAATCACAGGGTTGGTGGTTTGAACACTGGCTACTTAAGTTCACATGTCAAAGTGTCCCTGAGCCAAACACTGAACTCACATTGCTCCTGATGAGCAGGCCAGAACCTTGTCTGGTAGCTCTGACTCCGTCAGTGACAGACAAATCCTAAAAGCTCTATACATCCTGTCCATTTAACAAAATACTCGGGTGTCAAAATTTAACTCTCATTTTAACGTTGGTCTGACCCTTAGTTATTAACTTTACACCATATTTCAAGTGTTCAGAATGTCAAACTCAACACGGAAAGGCCGAACGAAGCTGGCCAGTTCTGATTTGGGAACCCAGGACCTTCCTGCTGTGAGATGAACTCTATTATTTGAAATAAAGATAGAACAGGTCTAAGACATTTTCTAAAATGTTTACAATTATTTTGCCAAAGTATGTCTGTAGTTCAAAAAGTAATGGGAACCTGTCAACATGTTGCGATTTCAAAGATGAAAATGATGAATTAGTACACATTACACCCAAACACTGTTATAAAGAGTAAAGCAATGTCATGTTGTTCAGTAAGTAAAGTAGATTAAAGTAATGACAGGGCCTACAGCACACAGTAAACCGCCTGGATCGCAAGATGATGTAACCTGATAGAGAGACAGAAGCTTACCTTATTGAGTTTGACCCAAAGGCCCTGGCTGTTACAGTATTCTTCCCCTGTTGTCCGGATACAAGTCCCTTTCTTTGGTTCAATGTTGTACTTGCACATTTTCTTAATGTGTGTAGTCTGGTGTGGACTCTCAAAGACGGAGACGAGCGTTTTCCCGACGGTGGAGCCTCCTGCAGACGCGCCGCAGGAGGCGGAGGAGGTGGATGACGAATCCTTGCAGATTTTGTAGCACACCTCTTTGGGGACAAAACACAGACACTCCGGCATCGACTCGCCCCTCTTGAAACACTCGATGCACCTGTTCAGGAAGCGTATCCTGCCGAGCAGCAGGTGAGGATTGTCGCCCAGAGACATGTTTTTGATGCCGATGGTGGAGGTGACAGTCAGCAGCTAAGCAGCACGGGGGCGTCAACTGACATTACACCACTGTCCTGTTTTCCTGCCTGGTTGCGAGGGGATGCTCCTGTCAAAGAAACCAAACAAAACCGAATATTCTTGAGAAACAGAGAATGCAATACACAACATCCACATCCCGTTAATGTATTTGATTTCCAGGTCCATTATTATATGTGTACAGAGTCTAAGAGGTAATAAAAATCTGCTAATCAGCGACAAAAGTCCGCTGACACATCACAGAAAAGTATCGACTCCCTCTAAACCATGAGAGTAGGCTAACATTAGCAAGCTAGCTAGCTATTATCTAGAATCAGAACCGTTTGGCTAGTCGCGTTAATTTTATTCAGAAGTTAAGGACAGAAAATTGTTTAATGAGTTAAAAAGAAAATTCATGTCTACAAACAGAGACAACATACCCTTACTATAGACAAGTATATTTAATGTGGAACTCGTCTATCGGTGTGGATTCCTTCCATCTCACAACGCGGAAGCGCATAAGAGACTTTTGACCCTCTCGGGCCTTCGTCAGTTGTACTTCAAAATAAAAGTCATTAATCCTTTATTACAAATGTTTAAAACACCACCGTAATTTGAGTGTGCGGAATAAGAGACAGATTTTGTTTTATTTTTGGTGGTAACGTTACAGGCAGGCCACGTGGATTCAAGTAAAAGCCTTATATGAAAAAGCATACCACCCATGCACACTGCAGTTTGCATGAGCCCTATATACCATGCAGAGGTGCAGGATAAGTAGCTAGGCCCCATTTATATTTATGAGGAACTAGTACTTAATTTTCCATATATATACATATCTTGCATCAGGTGCAAGTTGTCTCTGCAAAGCCTTTTCTTTCTCAAAGAATAGAAAGTTCAAATGGGCTTTCTGAGCTGGCTGACTTCAGCAATGGCTACACCACTGACTTTATAATTTACACAGGTAGGCAAGTTCACTTTAGCACAAGGACTTTCTTACAATATGTTTATATCACTCATTATGAGTCACACGACTTCTATTATAAAACAACTATTATATATAAAAGCCTGAAAGTGTTTAGAGACCGTTATGAATTGGACTATGTTGTATGGCGCACTTACAAGGACACTTGAAAAGATACCCCAAGAAGAAAAGTAAATGCACCCGGGGTTCTATCAAATGGGTCCGGGAACAGGAGCTGCTGTACATCAAATAGATGGACACCAGAGAGGTCTCAGTGTGCTCCACCACCCACAAAGCATTCAGTGGTCAGACTGGGACGAGGAATATAAAGGACAAGGAGACTGGAAAATGAAAGAAGGTCATCGCAGTACCTGATGCTGTGACTGACTTCTGACAGTTAAGTGCCGATTATTCCATGCACAGTAGCACCATCAAGTGGTACAGAACCCTTCTGTACCCCTTTATAGTATATAGCTGCAACAAACAACAACTATACAATGAGCACTATTCAACAGCAAACATGAAGCCCATAGCTTACCTAAAGTTCATGGAGGAGCTGGTTGCTGGGCTGTCTGGAGTGTTATGGGATTGGCCCACCTCAAAACAGAGGAGCAGATTGTTTTCCGATCTGCATAAGGACCAGTGGGGTGGATGAGGAGGAGCCTGAGGGGGCTTCAAAGGACACCATAGGACAGGGTCGGTACCACCGCCAAAGGATGCAGGACACTTACTCTCAGAGGTGATATTTACCAAAATATGAAGACAGCACAAAAATGTATATATTGTCACATTGTCCACTAAAAAACACCCAGGAAAATATCCAGCAAATGGTTGTAACTCAATGAAGATTATGTGCATCTGCACCAAACTTCAAATGAAACTCCAAAACACCTAAATAAAACTTTTCACAATATTATTCCTTGGTTGACTATGGAGGTACTCAAGTTTTTTTTTTCTGTGCAATTTACAATTGCTGTACATGTCAGAGGTCACACGCATCTGTAGCAACTAGGGGTTAAGTGTCTTGCTCAGGGACACAACGGTGGATGGGTCACAGTGGGAATCGAACCCAGGTCTCTCACACCAAAGGCATGTGGCTTCTCCATTGCGCCATCACCTCCCCATAAAGAAGAGGTAAGGAGCCCTGAATGATGTGATGTATTGATACTGACTGAAACAATAAGCTCAGAATCGGCAAAAATATAAAACTGTTCCAGCTTTTCTTTGTCTATGTAGGTTTAAGAGTGTCGCATCAGTACTGATAATCCAAAAATATATGATATATAATTATATCGCTATGAATATGATAAGTATGTTTACTTTTGATACTTGAAGTGCATTTTGTAGATAAAACTAAACTCTTGCAGATAAAATGTAATGACATAAAAATATATGACTGCACCCCTGAACCAATGTATCTGCTGTTATGTCTTGGGGGACTACTGTGTTTTTGACATATAAATTAGAGGGATTAAAATTAATGATGAATCACTGGACTACACAGGGCAAAGAATCATTTTAAGGCACTCAAAAAGTGTACTCTTAAATTGAGATCATACATGTTTAAAAATATTCTCAAAAATAAAAAGTCACAGCACTGAATTAATAACATTAATTTTCCAACATACATAGTAAGAACAAGAATTTATTTCACAAATTAATTTAGCTGTGTCAAATCAAAAATATGTTAAAGCATTCTTGGTTAAAAATTTTTTTTTCTCTAGTTGTGTTCCACTGCAACTTTAATCAGTGCCTTTTCTTGTTCTTTGTGGTTGGTGGCATTGATGTCACCCTCAGCATCATCTTCCTCATTAGGATGTGACAAGACATCCATCATAGAAGGGAGGCTCCCACCATGCAGGATGCCTTTACCCCTCTGCAGAAGACTGTCGAGACCATCGCCCAGAGAGCCCTTAAGAGGTAAACACTGTTTCTCTCCAGGAGTGTCAGCAGCCTGGGTAATCTCAAGATCCTCAGCACTCATCCTGCAAATATGGGCAACATTTTAAGTTCAAGTCTTGGCAGTGGTTGTCATTTTACTGGACTGTGCAGCAGCAACAAAAGGTACTAAAAATTAAAAGGTATAATTAGTTTACCTCATGTCAAAGGTGGAGCCTTTGAAGGCCGGTTTGTGAGTCTCTGCTGCTGTTGCCAGAGTGTAAGGGACGGTGAAATTTCTCTGCGCCCAGTGCTTGTCCTTCACAATTGGAGCCAGATTCTGGTACATGTCATCTACAGCCAGCATTGACACCTACAGTAGAGAAAAACAGAATTAAAATGACATTTAGCAATCATTTCAGGTGTTTAGAGTGGGGGTTGGGGGGGGGGGTTCAACCTGAATGTTTCGGTCAATCAGCTGGTTGGTTTCAAAGTCATCATCGTCCTCGCCAAACGGATTGATGATCAGCTCCCCCACCTACAGAGTGGAAACACATAATGACAAGATCAAAACAACATCTGTTTTTCTACATGTGAAACATGAATGTGTTTTCATCTTACCTTGAGCCAGCCAGTGTAGAAGAAGAACTGCAGCAGGGTGAAAACAGGGACGTACATGTCAATTTTATGATCCTTGTATCCTTTCTCAGGGTTCAGAAATTGTCGGCCAATCACACAGAAGGCAAAAAAAGAGTAAACTGCTATAGTGACTACCTGCACAGATAAAACACAAGGCAGTGATCAAGTCAGGTTTGTTGTGAATTTTGGATGCATTTTGTGTAAAATGTGTGGCTGCATTTCAAACAATATATAATGCTAAAGAAGAGAAATGACCATCAAATTAAGTCAAAGTACATTTTGTTGATCTTGTTATACCCTTCAGGCTCCTGACTGTACCTGAGTGTAGACTAAAGGGATGCTTATCCAGTCATAGTGGAACAGGAGGCTGCACTTGGCTCTGTAGTTATTCAGCTCCTGCAGTTATACACATTTGTAATGTAAATATAAGTTATACAGAATGTGTAGAAATACTGGGGCTGCAGATGGTCCATTCAGGATTTAAAGTGAATGCTTACATTTCTCATTCCCACGTTGTTTACATGGTAAGTGTAAAGTATTGTTGTTCTGTGTGCAGGGAAAAAACCCACTCACATCCATCAGCAGTCTCAAAGCGATGTCATCCCTCACTCGACCCTCCTCTCTTGCTCTGGATGCCAGGTTTGAGAACCAAGTCAGAGGCATCCAGTACTTGTTGAAATCAGAGTGCAGCGACTCAAACTTCTTCAGCTCGTGTGTTGTCATAAATCCTGCACAGAGATGAATCAGTTTGGTACCACATTCATGGATGTAATACATTTTTGTGATCCAAGGAATTTTATAATTCCTTTAATTAAAATTTTATAATATTATAAAATATGATTATTGCTGCTGACTGTTGCTAAACCCCTCAGCTCTGGAACTCCCTGCCTGAAGATCTGAGGCTGCAGAAACACGTTTAAATCACTTCTCAAAATATGTCTTTTAAAAAAAGCGTTTTATTAATTCTGTTATTATTTCTAACATGCCTTATCTGTTAATAATATTATTATTATTTTTATTTTATATTATTTAATTTGCCTCCTGTAATGCTTTAATCCTGGTTCAACCATGTAAAGCTTTTTGTAACATTGTTTTGAAAAGTGCTGCATTAGCAAATGTGAAAAAGGTATAAAGTCCACTCCACAAAAAATCAAAATCAAAAAATCAAAAGGTCAGGCACTTACTTAACCAGAGGAGAAAGAAACATTCAACAACATCTTTTACTTAAGCAACAGTACAAATATGGAATGATAAGTAATTGAAACACAAATTATTTTAAACCACTGATTACTTCAGTATACTGAATTTGAATTTTCCCCTATCAATACACATACATCTGATCTTATCTACTAGGCAGGCTATAAACAGGCAAAAATCTATTAATTGTTGTGTTTTGTGTTGTGTTTAATTGTCTCTGAATTAGATCTTAATAGCAGCTGGTTGAACTGCTTCATCTTTTTTGCTGGGTAGATTGTCTCATATTTTAACGAACTGCATTTTGTCCTTCATTCCTCTCCACTGTTGTTCTTACCAGCCTCCACAATGTGCTCCAAACTTGGAAAACGCTTGTGAACTCTTGTGCTTATGGAGCGGAGAATAAGAACTGAAGATAAGTTGGCATATCTCATGAGTGTTCGTCGCAGCAGACGACCCCTCTCGTCTGCCCCGTGGACGTTCCCTGATACCACCATCATCAGGTTATCAGGCAGCGGGAAGCTGGTGTACTGACCCCACCATCGATTAAAGGCCTGGCTCACATAGAAACCTGGGACAAAAAAGTATTAACTATGGAGACTTATCTTCAGATTTGGCCTGCTGTAAGACAGAGCCAGTTCAATCAGACTCACCCAGAACAAACAAAACTGGGATGAAGTTGGTGTTGGTGAACTGATCACAGTAAAGGGCAATGCGCTCAAACAGATCCTGCTGCTTTGGTGTGAGCATAAACCTGTGAAGATAATAAAACTTCCACTGATGACCACAAACACTTGATTATACTGCAGCAAACGGGAGAATTAATGAAGTTAATTTACCTGTAAAACAAACTGAAAAACAGATAAACTGCACAAAATACCAGAAGCTCTTTGTAAAGCAGCCTGTAAATGCTTCCCTTCCACCTGAACAGGAGCTTGGAGAAGCCGCCAAATCTCGCATTGGCCACTTCAAGTGTGTAAGAAACTGTCATGTCTGGGTTTTATTGTGTGTTGTAACAGCAGAAAAGTCCTGCAAAATATCACAAATTCATGTTGTAATTAATTTCTCTAATCATGATATAACAACACCAAAAAATGTGTCTTACCTATGAAGGCAGGCGTATCACCTGTTCCTGTGCTGAATCCCGCTGTCCTGAGAAGAAGAGTTCTTCCTCTCTGTCTCAATTTAAACCTCTCTATTGTGCTGTCATAAATTAACATTTTAAATTTATTACCTGGGAACCTGACGCCCAAGAGATACACACCTACAGTAACTGAGCACAGGGAAACAACGTTTAATAAAGTATGCCGTGTATTTTTCGTCACAGCAGTTCCCCAGTGTATTGATTATTGTTCACCGACATTCCTTTTGAGTTGATTAAAGTTGATCAGACAGTTTGTGTGTTCTCACAGAGCCGATGAGGCTCTGTAAATATCCAAAATCATCAATTTAACCCTGATGGTTGTGGATATAACAAATATTTTCATTATTACTTAATCTGCAGATCATTTTCATAAATTGTTTCATCTACAAAATGTCAGGAAATAATGAAAAACTCCAGTCACAAGCTGAAAGAATAAAATAAAACAAAAATAGAGCAAGAACAAGTCATCAATAATAGATTATACATAAGTTTATATATAGTACTTATTAAAACCTGAGAATATTTAAAAAACGAATAAGCAGAAAAAAGAAAAAGAAAAACATACGTATATTTCATACATACATAAACCAACCTGCACACACACATAAATACACATTTACCCAAATTGAATAATGTTATAAAATAAGGATTACAATAAAAATATGTATGTAAATAAGAAACATTTATTAAATAGTTGCAGATTTATTTTCTGTTGGTTTACTATTTGATTGTTACTCTTATTGTTTCAGCCCCATGCAGTGTTGCTTTTTATGCTCTCAGGAGCAAAAATTATAGTTTGCTTTTCATGCATTTCAGTGTAAAAATACACTTTCTGTATTTTCAGAGGTCATAGGAAAACAATTATAGCTCAGGGACTCAAGTCCAGGACAACATTTAATTTGATGTAGATCTCTGAAGAATGGTTACTTCTTTACAAGCTTTTAAATCCATTCTCTTTTAATATGAGGAAAGCTAGTCTGGCTGTCAGTGTTTATAAACTGGTTATTTGGAATTTGGGATACATTGCAATCAACAGTGTTTATGTTTTTATTTAAGTTGTTATGGCATATTTATTACTGTTTTTCACCCCTTTGGGCTCATGTGCTATATGAATCTTGATTATTCTCTTTATATTTCACCAAATTTCTCTATGTTATTTGTTTTGGAACCTCTGTTTGATGTTCTATGTGGTCCTGCTTTCTTCACTTTTTAGTCTCATTGTAGTCCTTCCCTGGTTCAATTGTGTTAGGTTGTGTTGATATTTGGTGGGTAAAAAACGATATTTTGATATTAACATGTTTCTAAACATCCACGCTATTTCTGTAAGCATGTCTTTTCTAGATGCTATCAAAATCAGGTCAGTACTTTGGACTTGTCATAGAAGAGAATCTAATGCCCCGCCATAGAAAAAACATAGACACAGACTGATTGCACAATAGAGGCTTTTCAGTGTTATTTACTGTTCTAGCCATCAGTGATAACAGCAGCCTGAGCAGAGTGATGCAGACAGACAGTCAGATGGGTCCATCCCACACATATCTCAGCCTTTGTCATTGGCTGCTAAGCTCTGCTTACTTGTTTGCTTTTCACATCGTTACAACTGTCTATTGTAAATCAGACTCTTTTTTCCAGTCATGGTTTATCCTCTGACGCTGTTTGCTCTCCCCTGACAGGATCTTTATTAGGCCATGCATGTCCTCCATCAGAGCCTGTCAAGTGATCACCGC
The DNA here is from genome assembly GCF_021292245.1 of Micropterus dolomieu. NCBI lineage: Eukaryota > Metazoa > Chordata > Actinopteri > Centrarchiformes > Centrarchidae > Micropterus > Micropterus dolomieu. The sequence continues at coordinate 7,114,492 of NC_060155.1, read as the reverse complement.
GGACTTCCCTTTTCTTTGTCTGAATCTGTGTCACTCATGCAACCGCAGTAGACTCATGAGCCTCACACTGTCTGGATGTTTAAAATCATTGCATCTATTACCCATAGTATCATGTATTCATCATCATACTAAAGTACTCATGTTTGTTTGGTTGATATATGGTAGTTTCCATTCCTGTCACTAGATGGTGCTCTGTTAATATGCAGCAGCGCGCTCAGCCTCAGCCCTGTGGCCTCACGGTCTGTTTATCTCATAAACAAAGACACCCAAAGGCTCTTTTATTGACAGAAAACATTAAAAGGGCATCAAACATGTTTAATGCTGTGTAAGTAAGTAGTTTTAATGCTCATTATCTACGAAACTATCAGCTTTTAGTACAGCATACTTTTTCTGAGATGTCTCTTGTTTAGCTGCCATGATTTTTTATTTTTGTACTTAAATATGGCACAGCAATATATTTTTATATCACAAGGACTTTCCACTTTTATGTTTGTATCACCATCCTGTGTAAATCTGGAGTCAGAGGTTGGTCTGTGAGCTAGATGAAATACACTCCCAAATTTGCATCAATGGATACTCCAACAACTGTTCCTGCACAGCCATTTCCTGGCCTCAGCTACTGGATCTACTGGTTGGGGCTCAGGCCTGAAAGACAGAGTGAGCAGCTCACTACTGATCTTTTGGGTAACCCAATGCGGCAATTACAACTTCCCACAGTGAGTGAAATTAGAGCTCAAAAGAAAAGTGGGATTTCAGGTAGCTGGGGCTGGTCTGGGTCATTGTCGGGGCAGAAAGAGCTGAGAGGTAACAGAAAGAGCTTGAATGACAAGATCTGGAGCATGTTCTCAAAATTGCAAAAAGCTAATGACACAGTTTCCTTTTTTTCATTCCTCTCTTGTTTATGGTGTTAGTCTTCATGATCATTATCCTTAGGCAAAATACTTGAAAAAAGCATAAATTTTTTCAACAATATTCAAACGTTTTGTATACCAAAAAAATATAATGACGAAAATCAGTGCTTTTATTAAGTATCATAGCAGTAACACATTGTACACATTGTATTGTAACAGAATGATTATTAATGCTACTGTACTGTAATTTAGTAGCTGTTACTGTAGCAGTTTAACCATTTCTGACAAGATACACTGCCATCAAACACTCCATAAGGCCTAATTTCACTTGAAACGTACACACTCACCTTTTCTATACTGGCAGGAATGAAATTCTGGTTCAAATGAATTATTTGTTATTTATTTATTATTTGCTGGCCTGAAAGTAGATGCATTTAAAAATATTCAAGACTGAAATTTTAAATACCCGCTATGTACAAGGTTTTAATAAACTATTTGCTAAACCCATCCAGTGCACCATCATAGCATAGCTACCATTATAGACACAGCAGGCCTGTCAAATTTTGGATAATAATGGTGCTATAGTGTGGTGTACCCTTTTTTAGCCTTTCCAAAATTAAAAAAGAACAAAAGTATACATGAAAAACCAGTTTGTTTATCTGCTCTAATGTAGGCCTACGCCTTAATCGTTGCCATTCCCGACTATAAAGTAAGCTAAATACCAAGCGTTTCTTCCAAGGCAAAGAGCACATCATTAACTTACTACATTATGCTTAAGTATGTGAGCTAACATTGTCTTTCTGCCAGGGACATTTGTAGCTTTAGCCTTATTTTTTATTGTTGCATTATATAATTTATGTAGCTATCAAGTGCATATTCAAGACCCTTTTATACAAATCTCAGTTTAAAAAGTGTTCTGGAAACAATAAAAAGTCAGCCTGAGAGAGTTGTTTTAACCAATTAATGTTGTTAGCTTAATCAGCTAACCTAGCTAGCTTAAGCTGATAAAAATCCAACAGTGACGTAGTTTCAGCCTGCAAAGTTGCCAGAATAAAAAGCCTGCTTTTGTCAGCCCACAGTTTCAAAAATCGCAAAGAAGTATGTGAAATCTGTCACTGTTCCTATGTGTATCCTAAAAATAAATACATTTAAAAGAAAATACATGACTTCAGTGACTCAGGGCTATGGCCCTGTTTACAATGAAATGTTATATTTCTGTGCAGAAATTGTACAAAATTACAAAATGCAACATTCACTCATTTCTCTGTTTTTCTTTTTCACTGTTCATAAATAAAGCTTTGATGGAAAATACGTGAAAATCCGTCTGGGATTTTTTTTAAATTCCAGGAAGTTCCACACCCTTAGCTGCACCCACTCCCTTTGTCTCTCTACTGAACACAAACCAATTAGTATTCAGAGCCAGCAAGTGTGAGAGTGGGACGTCTGTCTCTTTTCCACATCTTTGGTAACAACGGAGTGTCTGCATCCTGCACCTCCACCATGACCATGATATTCAGTGTTGTCTTTTGTGTACATGTCCTCTCCAGTGTTATTTTATTGTAGCACCACTGCAAAGAAATGCTGGTAATCTCACTTTACTAGACCCGGCACTACAGATATTTCCATCTTAAACTAGAATTCAACAGCGTTTAGAGCTGACCACCCTGCCATTTACCAATATAAATGCACATTTTTGTATGTGACGTAAAGCATAAGCAAGCGTCTGTCCTTTTATCCTTGCTTAATAATGACATAAATTTAGACATCTTGTCTAAGCTTTACATTCCACATTTCACACTGAATTAAATGTGAGGGATTAGTCACTATTTAGCACCTACATGAATGTGCAGCTAAAGGTGACGGAACATCCTGTTTGCAGTATAACACCTAAGTCCAACTGGAATGCATATAACAATCACACTTGGGTGAGGTAAAGTAAATACAAAAGCTTGGTTGACCTACAGTAATTAAACATAGACATATAAACATATGCCCTGCTCTTTGTAATAGACATGAAAACAACATGAAGAGTAGCATTAAATAGAATAAATGTCTTTGTGCCTTGCAATTTTCTTCCAGAGCAAATATGGGGCCTCCCTTTCAAACCATCACTGCGTTCCTCAGGTCCCACAGGAAAAAGTCTGGATTAAATCACTTCCTCTTACATTGTGATACTACAGTGGTCAGACCAGGCTGTCTTTGTGTCATTATATAACTTGCTTTTTTCTGTAACACACACACATAAACTGTTTCTATTTAGTGCATTTAAAGGAATAATTTGACATTTTAGGAAACACTTAATTTTACTTAATTCATTTTCTTGCCGAGAGTTTGATGAAGTGATACTCATTTGTGAGTTAATGGACCTGGACCCAGAAGGTGAGGCTGGCTTAGCATGAAGACTGGAGGCAATGAGAAAGTTAAAAATCAGCCCACAGACACTAAAGGATTTAAATGGAATCGCTACAGTCTCGTTCAGTTAGGTGAACAATACCTACCTTAACAGTTCTGACCTCTGACTCCAAAATGGAGGACGCTATCCTAGCTTACTAGCTGTGTTGCGCTAAACATTTTTATTCAACCTCCTCTGTCAGTGTACAAAAGAGACAGTTATGAGACAGGTCTCAATGGTACAAATACATAAGAAACACATATTGTCCTGTTAGCGACCCAGCTCATGAACTTGCACAATGACTCTCTTAGCAAGCTAGTTCCTGTCGTTCAGAGAATTGTCTTTACTCAATTAAATGATGAAGAGAACAACCCACTACAGAAGAAGACAGGTATTGTGACTGACTAGAGCTAGCTTTTGTGTTAGCAGTTAGTTCACCAGCTAGTTTTCCAACTAGCCTTGCAAGCAGTCACTTTGTCACCAAGCCGACCTTTAAAGGGTGTATGTAGGCATGATTTCTAAGTTGGATTGAACCAGGCTAGCTGTTTCCCCCTGCTTCGTTATGCTAAGCTAGGCTAACTCTGGCTCCAGCTTCGTACATAAAGCCCCTGAAAACTTGGTTTCAAAACAACAATCAAATTTTAAGTTAAAAAAATATCCTTATGTGTTTTTTAACAGACAAAAACTCAACCACTGTGCTTAATCAGGGCTGTGTGGGTTTGGTTCAGACTAGTGAGAAGAGCACAGATAACAACACAAATACAAAAATTTCTTGTGTGAATTCACTTAAGCAGAAAAATATTTGCGCTCATGTAAGACCGCATGACTAAAAGTAAGAAGTTGATTTAGAAATTAGGTTTTAAGGGCTTTTAACACACAAACATGTGATTGGTGGAGATTTTCTCATCAAATCTCGTGATCTCTTATCAAGAAAACAAAAGTGTATTTCCCAAAATGTTTCACTATTCCTTTAAGATGCCGTCACGAGAGGTCAACATTTTCATACTCGCCATGATCTGAGTCCTCCAGTTCGATACCTGGCACCAGGCTGTAGTATTCAGTTGACTGGGTCAGGTAAGCCTTCTCCCTGTCTGCTGAGTCTTTCATCACTTCTGTCACACTGACTGTGTCCAGCTCTGTCTTGCTGGCCCCGTCTGGCTCCTGGGAGCCCTGCTTCCCCTCTGTGGAGCTGGAACAGTGTGACGAGACTGGGGGAAGAGACTCCACTGAGCCCATCTTAATCTCCACCTCTTCATAAATGTCCCTGGTGCTGCCCAGGAGGGCGGATGCCGGGCGCAGCAGCAGCTGGTTCTTCAGGATCCCTTCATTGCCACAGTGTCCAGCTTTATTCTGCTCAGTGGCTGCAGGTTGCTGCATTCTATGATGCTTCTGGCCATTGCAGTTGGAGCTGGTAACTCTCTTTTTGGGGGTGCTTACAGGTGCTTCTTTCTTCTTCCTCCCACAGCACCAGCAGAGCACCAAGGCAGAGAGGATGAGAAGAGGGAGCACTATAAAGAGTGCAGTGAGACCAGCCGGGCGGCACACTTCATTAAGCCTCATCGACCACACAGTCCTGCCGGCAAGGTGTCTGGGAGAGACGCAGGTCAAGTTCCCCACCAGATCCTGCAGCTTAGTGGTCCTATTAACCTTCCTGCCTTCCTCCAGGCCTTCCAGTAACAAACAGGAGCAGTCCCAGGGGTTCCCATCCAGCTCCAGCCTTAGCAGACTGGACTTCTCCAGTACAGAGCCTGGGAGGAAGCGTAGCTGGTTTCCCTGCAGATCCAGCTTCTGGAGACTGTCAGAGTCCTGAAGAAAGCCCTCAGGAAGCTCCTGAATCAGGTTCATGCTCAGATCCACCTCTGTCAGGCTGAGCTGGCTGGCTAGAAACTCCCTTGGCAACGTTGTTAGTCTATTATGACCTAAGTAAACCTTCTGCAAGGTAGAGGCCTCTTTGCCATTCATATCAATAGAACTGATATTACAGAAGGACAGATCCAGTGTCTCTACGTTTGTTTCATTAGTAAACACAGACCAGCGCACATGGCTGAAAGCAGAGCCAGAGTAGTTCAAGCAACAGATGTCAGCAGGAACCTCAGAGGGAAACTGAGACAAAATGGTGGCTGCTGGACACACACATCCACCCACAAGTCCTGTCTTCACCAGCAACATGAAAATCAGCAGGGTCTGTTGGGAAACCATCTCTGAAACAGAAAATACAGTAAAACAGAGCAGAAAATGTGACTTAATCATCCCCTAGTGCTACAGTAGCATCCCCTGCCTTTTTCTCAGGCAGCCCTACCTGCCTCCTGGTCTCTCTCTCAGTACTGCAGGGAATCAACTTTAAGTAGGCTCACACAGATGTAAATGGGCTTGTAAACCTAGCAACTTCTCTGAGGACTCCTGGTTGCTGTGAGGATTGTGGGAGTTGGCATGGTGACACAGGTCACTGGAGATCAGGAGTCCAGTGTTCGGCTGTTGGGGAGAAAACAGATGCTACTATGACTTTCACATGAAGGCTGTGCCGTTTATTGGCAGATCAGAGTAAAACAAACATTACTCAAAGGTGAAGCTGTAGCCTAGTTCACCAAGCAGGTTGTCTAGTTTAACCATGTAGACTGTAAAGCCCCTTGAATCTGATGTATAAGTCATTAAAAAGACCTTTACTTGACGTTATTTATCAAGTACATGACAATATGCCGGCTTTAACCATGAAGCTAATTTTCATTTGCAAACACACAAAAGTACACATGCTGTATATACAGCATAAATGACCATGACAGGCTTGGAGAAGGTCCTTAAAATAATGTGAAAGTGTTTAATTTCACTGTAATTAGTAGAAATTACCCCTCTATGACTATTTTCATCTAAGGTTTAATTCCTGCCGTGTGTCTAATTGGGAGGCTGTGACATGACAACATTTGGGAAACCCTGCTCTTGGAGACTAATTGCTGGTCACTTCCTAACTCGTATGTACTTGGTGACGCTGCCCGAACATAAAAGCATATGTGGTTGACATAAACAAGGCCTGTCTTTTCAAAAGACATACATGTGAAGCAGACATGGAGAGACAGAAAAAGAGGGAGTGTGTTTGGTCGTAACATCAGACTTCCTCACCCACCACAATAGAGTTGAAAGCTGCTCGACAGTTGGGAGGCAGGAATGTGCTAACTCCCCAACAACAGGGTCAATTCATTACCAGTGGAGGGTTTAGGCAGGACCACCGTTATCAGCTGGAGGGTATATGTGATTATCTAGACCGCTTAACAACAATGAAACCTCACTTCACCTGCTTATGAGAAAAAGGCACTTTGTCACAACAGCAGGAGTGGTGGTGAACTGACTTTAGGCAGAGAGTGGCAGCAAGAAATCATATTGACTCACTTATAATTCCAGCAAATCTCATCACAAATAATAAGCAAACAGAAACAACTATAACTGAAACAACTGATCCACAGGAAATTAACTGCCAACTATTTTGCTAATCGATTAATCTTTTTTCAGCTTCTAAAATGTGACTATTTGCTGGTTTTCTTAGACATCTATTATAGGTCTAATATGTCAGCTAGTCCAAACAATCAATTATTGCAGAAAATAATCAGCAGACAAATCAATAATGAAAATAATCATTATTTGCCATCATTAAAACAGAAATGGAAATCACGGAGGAGCTGTGGCTACAAGTCTGAAAAACTCAGAGTACTTCTACCGATTCACTCACTGAAATAAGGTTAATGTAAAATTCCTATCTATCTCCGGAAGATCTTTATGGCTGCACTGCACTATAGACGTTTTTGTAGACTGATAATTATCTTCGCTCTATGGGAAGAATTACCCTTCGACAACAAAAAGACAAGGTGGCAAAATACAGGGGGAACTACTAAGAGGTGACTGCGCCTAAATCCTATTGTGTGTTTATTTGACAACTTCATTTTAGTCCTCCTGTTCTTGTATTTGTATCTCATGTTCCTAGTTAAATTTAAAATGTTATAACAAAACTTGGCACTATGGTACTTTCAGCTAAATGCTAATATTAGCATGCTAATATTAAAACATGATGGATTTTAGCAGGTATTATGTTTACCATCAACATGTTTAACCATCTTAATTTAGCATGTTAGCATGCTAGCATTTGAATAGCTGACTCTGATGTAGTGTCATTAGTTTTTGACCGATGACCTGATGATGTTGCTAGATGAAAGTTTAAGGTAAATTATTACATTTCATCCTGAGTGGGACATGAATGTCTGTACAAAATGTCAGTCTTGACCTGACCAAAGTGGTGTACTAGAAAAGCTATTTTTAAGTGTGTGGTATCCTCCCATTATAAAGCCTATGGGCTGAGTGGGACTGAGCAGACCTAGCAGAAAGCTTTTTTGGCTTCTGCACTAGGCGAGCAATTTTCATTCAAATGAATAGACACCATCTTTTAATCCAGTATCCAGTTCTTATGATACATCCATGCTGTCAAGCTCCAAAAACACTATTAAATGGCCACGTCTTTCAATCACCACGCCACCAGTTTGTACATATCTCCATGTTGAAACTTAGACGATCAAGTGACTCCTTGTTAACCTTTATGTAAAATAATAATGGGAGCTCCTCTTTAAGAGTCCCGAACAAAAAATAAACACGGAAATAAGAAGAGTACATGTGGATTTTCAGCCTTGACTTAAAATATCTCTCAAACAAATGCAGGAAATGTGTGTCAAAGGAGAGAAACTGGGCCTCGAGCTGACTTTTTGTTGCTTGAAAAAATCATTTAATGTGTTAAAGAGCGCAGAGTGCGGGAGGATGAGATGTCATAGGTATGAACAAAGCTGTATAGGTTACCCATATTAATCTTGTGCATTCTCACATTTAAACCTGCTCAAATAAACTGATTAAACATGTAGTTATTCAGCCAATATCCAGTAATACTCCACATGGCCTTTCCTGACAAAAAAAAAATCCTCTCTGGGCTATAAAGGCTGACACAGTTTACATTTCCGGCAGCAGAAAGCTGAACAGCTTGTTTGTTTGGAATAAATATAAGGAGACCAGGGCACCTAGCATGAACGACAGCCCCCATAGCTGAACAAAGAGCATAGCACTCCAAGAGTAAAATTAATCTCACAGTCACTCTTCTATGAAGATAACATGAAACAAGGATCTTGTAGATTAACATCAGAACACAAAGATATGGATGGTAGTTGTTTATTGTTTTTTTTTTATCTCCACCATCTATTACCACACAGTGTGGTTGTGTACAGACAAAACACTCCAACCATTTAATTCAAAACTCCCTGCTGAATGCTGTGGGTCTGTTTTACTTTTACATGCCTCATTAGCTTGAGTTTAAGGTGCATATGGGTGGTTAAAGATGACAGTTTGAATTCAAAGAGGGAAAACCACCTTTAGATATCATGTGACATAACTAGTATTTTAAAGGGACCTTGGGTTTTAAAGGTTCCCTTGGATAAAAAGTGTCCCTGTAACACATAGACATATCTGACATACATGCATGACATCAACTTTTAAGTTAATATCATGCATGTATTCATTGATATGTCAAACGTAATAGCAAATATTTGCCTTTTTACACATCCAGCAGACACAGAGCAACATTAGCTTGAGGTTGTGTTTGTGTCCACCTGATAAATCCAGTCCAGTATTATCTCTTCTTTTAGCTCAATTTGGCTCTTTAGCTTGCTAGCTGTGTTCGTCGGCGACCTCGTTCAATTAAGTAGCCACGTGATCTATTGTTAATAAAAAAAAGTAAATTGATTATAGCAGCTTTAAATTTCAAATTTATGTAACTGTGAAGATTGCCATAATAGAATGTGTTATATTTTGTTTTAATAATGAGATAAGGGAGTAAAGCTTGTGTTTGCGTTTCTCCTTTGTTAATCTCAAACTTTTAATCTCAAATTTTAGGCTTTGAACTGACCATGCAATGCTCGACCAGATCTTTATAGTATAGATCTTGATAGTACATTATTTGCATGCTGCACTGCACTGTAAAGAGATTTTGTTTAAATTGATAGCTATCAGCAGGCGATATATTCATAGAGGAAAAGAAAAACAGGTGGGTGTGTGTGGTTACACGTAGGTAATAATTTGCACCAATTTGGATACTTTGTTCTATCTTTTCACACCTTTGTATGAGCAAGGTTAGGATAAAGTAAGACTTTTTGTATGCGTCAGTAATTCCATGCATTCACCAGTTAAGATAACTTAATGCCTGAAGAGTCAAACTCCCATCTCTCAGTCTGATAACAGAAACAGACTAAAGGTTAGAGTTGACTCAGCGCTGACCATGTTTCAGAATCTGCCAGAGATCTGCACTCACGCTAACCATTGACAAATGAGTTGGTCTTTGGATTTTGAAACGACACACAACAGAAGCAACACTAGTAGACCTTCACAGAGCCTCACAGCCAGAACTGTGAGAGTGAAGGCCCTTCATCCAAACAGTCGGATTTTCTTGGATCGTCTCCTCTCAGGGTGTTTGTGCCCAGCAAGACGAGCAAGGTTTATATCTGGAGAACATGGATGATCTCACTCAGTAACAATGTGAGTTGCTACATCCTCTCTGGCAGCAGAGTTTCCCCTGAAATAACGGTCTCCTTTCATACAGCTCTTCATCATAAAACATTCTTACATTAAACCAGGGCAGCAGCTGCAGTAGCCTCTACCACAAAGGACTCAAAGGGCATTTTAATGTCCAACAACTGAAAGTTGTGGTGTTTTAAAGGTTGATTCTCTTATTATTTTATACTTCATATAATTTAAATGTAGGCTACTAATTCAAGGCAAACTAAAATAAAAATATTTCAGGATTCAGTATTTTGCCAGGGTAGAGGGGTCTTTTAATCAGCATGTAGCGAAATAAACTTTACAGAACATAATCTGACAGTTGACTGAATCAATAAAATGTAAAAAAAAAAACAAAAAAAAAAACTATTTAATGAGATCATTTTATGTACTTTTTTGGTGTTGTCTGAGAGGGGTGGGGTGGAATTGGCGGGTTGATGACCCCAGTATTGCTCATATCTGGCTACATCTCTGTGCAAAACACATCATAATGGCATCATTTCATTAAATTTCAAGTCAGACCCTGTGTGGATGGTTAAAGGTCTTCTTCAGATATGCAAAAATATGACGTTCCACAAATAAAACATAAAACGATACAGATAAATGCACACTTATAAGGACATAAAAATCTGGATGACCTTATCCTTGCATTGTACTCTATCCTCCTGCTCTCTCTGTCACCCCCCCCCCCCTCTCTAAACCCAGTTGGTCGGCAGGTCCTGCTCGAGGTTTCTACTGTTAATTGTTTCGTCTCTGTAATTACTATTGCAAAGGGTCTAGATCGACTGTACAAGGCTATATGAAAAGTAAGTGAATTGGCGCTGTATAAATAAAAGTGATTTTTAACTGTTCGAGATATGAAAAAGAAGTCCACATGTATAAAGGAAATGTGTTTTCTTACCTCTGATGGGCATGCCTGCTTCAACCCTGTTGCTCGCCGTCAGAAGCTCATGAGACCTGAAACCCACCAGCGGCGGCGGCAGCGTCTTTCTCCGCTCTGCATCCCATCAACTGTCCCGGTTGAACTTCTCCTCTGGATCTGAGGGTGTGTCTCCCTCCGGGCGGAATGTGGAAATAAGGCTTTTAGTCACAGTGTGTGTGTGTGTGTGTGGGGGGGGGGGGGGGGGGGGGGGGGGGGGGGGGGGGGGGGGGGGGGGGGTAATAATGTTTAGGCTACTCATCCACAGTGTTGAAAGTCAGTTCAGTTTATCTGCAACTGAAGATGAGAGATTTGATCCTGCCTGACTTCGGTACAAAGTTTAACCGACCTGCTCTGTGACCACAGAGCGCCCCCTGGTGGCTGAACTAACTTTCTCATCAAACTCTTCCAGGTTGATACAACAGGTCTCTGTTTATTAATATAGGCCTTCACGAACGGGGTTTGGAGCTTCATTATTCATTTACCCCTTAAAAAGAATTAGTGAAAACTCTTTCAGATTAGTCTTAATATGGAACGTCTGTATAAATGTATGTTTTTAGATGTTTTTGCATATAATGCATATTTCACACTGTATAACAAATCAGAGGGGGCCCTGCTGACAATATAATAGAAAAGAGAGCATCAATTAAAAAAGTATGTGAACCCTCTACTTAAACTAATACCACACAAACAGTTAAGTGTTTTATGTTTTCATTGAACACATTGTGTAAACTTTCACAATAGGCTACAGGGTGGAAAAAGTATGTGAACCCCTGGGCTAATTACTTCTCCAAAAGCTAAGTGGAGTCAGGCGTCAGCCAGCCTGGAGTCCAATCAATGACACGAGATTGGAGGTGTTGGTTAGAGCCACTCTACCCTATAAAAACACACCAATTTTAATTTTGCTTGCTTCATGAAGCATTGCCTGATGTGAACCATGCCTAAAACAAAAAGAGCTCTCAGAAGACCTAAGATTAAGAATTGTTGACTTGTGAAGCTGGAAAGGGTTTCAAAAGTATCTCTAAAAGCCTGATGTTCATCAGTTAGCACTGTTGCTACTCTCCCTAGGAGTAGTCGTCCTGCAAAGATAAGGTTAAGATGAGTCCTAGAGTGTCAGCTGAAGACTTATGCTAACATCTCTGTTGACGGCTCTACGATACATAAAACACTGAACAAGAATGGAGTACATGGGAGGACACCACAGAGGGAGCCACTGCTGTTCAAAAAGTTTGCAAAAGAGCACCTGGATATTCCACAGCACTACTGGCAAAATATTTGGTGGACACATGAAAATAAAGTTTAGTTGTTTTAAAGGAACATACAACCTCAACCTCACACCAACATCAAAACCTCATCCCAACTGCTTCTCTCCCTCAGGACTTTGATCGACGGAAAAATGAATTCCAAAGTTTATCAAGAAATTGTGCAGAATATTGCAAGGCCATCTATTAAATCCAAGGGTTCACATATTTTTTCCACCCTGCACCGTGAATGTGTACACCGTGGGCTCAATAAAAACTTTATTAAATTGTTTGTGTGGTATTAGTTTAAGCAGACTGTGTTTGTCTATTGTTGTGACTTAGATGAAGATCAGATCACATTTTATGACCAATTTATGCAAAAATGCAGGTAATTCCGAAGGGTTCACAAACTTTTTTCTGTTACTGTACATGCATTATTATACATATGCTACGTATTATTTTGTTTCTATCATGATACCTATTAATAGAGTTTAATCTGTTTATTCAATAATGTTTATTGTTTAAACAATAACCACAATTTCTGTATTACATACCTGTAACTGCTGTACACAAGATAATATGCAGTATCTACTGAACTTACCATTTAGTGCATGATACTGGCACTTCTGCCCGTATCCCTCCAGGCACAATTCTTTCCTGTCCACCAGGTGCCCTCAGACTTTTCCACCTGTCCCAGTCACCTGATTATCATGTCCACCCGATCACCTGTTTCCACTTTACCTCATCAGCAATGCAGTTTATAACCAGCCCATTTCCACTCATTCTCTGCCTAATGTTGCTTTCCAGTCTTCTGAACCCCACCCCCACACACCTTCTTGGGATGTAGACTGTCTCTCCTTTAATAACCCAACCTGCTTTTCCTGCTTTTTGTTGCCTGTCACCTGCTCACCTGTCAGATTTGTTTGTTTGAACTGCCATCCTGTTGGTAACAGTATATCTATCGCAGTATGTACTGGGAAAATAAAATGTAAATGTAATGTAACTGATTGTAGCATCACCTGCAGCAATATCACACCCATTTATCTGAGGAATGTTATACTCTTAATCAACAGTATAGTTATAATCTATAGTCTACCATGTAATTGTTAACTCATAACCTTTGAAATCTCTTCAGAAAGGGAAGTTACCTTCAGTTCATGTTTATTAGAACCTTTCTTGGATCATAATAACTTCAGCTTTACTGATGTTCCTGTTTTTTATACCTATGACCAATAGATGGAAGTAATAACCAGCACTCAACAAATTCAAAACATACACTTAGGCATATCTGTTATAGCTTTCCAGCAACACAAGCTGAATGATATGTTGAATAATTGAAAAGTTACTTAACAGAGAATTATGACATTGTCACATTTCACACAAAAATGCCAAACATTCACTGATTCCAGCTTCTCAAGTGTGAGAATTTGCTGCTTTTCTATGTCACATATGATAGAAAACTAAACAAAACAAGAAATATGAAGATGTCATCTTGAGCTCTGGGAAATTATAGGGGAGACCGGTGTGGCTCTAACACTTTTTGCTTCAGCAACTATAACTCACTAAGTTCTCAAACTTATATACAAAGTACCTACAATGGTTTACTACAAATGGCACCAATTAAATCCTGCAGAATATCACAGACCTCGTGAGTTGATGTCACCACCGGGGTAGGTTGTAACATATGCTGGGGTAAGTTTTAACAATTAGACAAAAGAAGCAAAAATGGATGCCACATCATATGATCTGCTTCAATAGGTATAATAAAATAAAATAATAAGTTTCTCTCTCTCTGCAACAGACTGCAATGATGACTTGTGTGTGTGTGTGTGTGTCTGTGTTTGTGTGTGTAAATGTGTCTACTAGAACAAACTTACTTAATAAATAAAAAAAGTCGTATACTTAATAAATTCTACTAAATTTGTAACTAATTAAAGAAAGTCTTTGTACATCTTTAGGTCTAACAAATAAACATCTGTGTGTGTGTGTGTGTGTGTGTGTCAATGTGTGTATATTCTTAATCAGAGTCACAGTCAGTGGTTACAGTGGGCCAGTAAACACCAGTATGCAGTACCGGCACTTCTATATTTTACTCTTTGCATACCGGGACTTATTCCTGCACACCAGCACTTTTCACAAGCTACCAGTACTCTTTGCTGTCATCTCCACCGGTGGAGACTGAGTAGGGAAAAGTCTGGGTGCTGATACTCACGCCAACATGTGAACTACATGTAAACGGAAGCACTGGTCACAGAGCTGACAAATGAATGCTGTGAACCCCGGAGTGCAAGGTAAGTGAACTCAGAGGCTGTAACAATATTTAAATCAAGAAAGTCCCTAGTTTTATGTAAAGGGTATGGTTATAATGCTTTTTAAAGAAGTGTTACAACCCACCCCAGGGAGACCCCGGTCTCCCTTAATGGGCTTTTTTCACTGCCTTGTGATTAATCCAGAAAATTAGCCCTAAACAAACAAAAACAAGCATAAACAAACAGTTTTTTTTATTTAGATATAAAACAGGTGCATTTACATACAGTCTATATACACTGTTCATTGACAATAATAAGAAATCTCTGACTTGCTACAAAATCAGTGTAAACATTTTCTGGTTGGTCATTTTTTTGAAGTCTCTGTGATGAGACAGAAAAGAGTGCAGAGAAGTTATTGTAAACACTGCGCACTTCCCTCTCACTGAATATAACACTGATAGAAACTATACAAGAAACCTGTAAAGGCACTGTGCTGAACCAAAAGAAGAAACAATATTTATTTTAAAAAAAAAGGAGATTATGCTACTGTCTTGATCGTTGTTAGGTTACACATACTGAAACGTATTTGTTGGCACCTCTCAGTCCATGACAGACAAATCATAGACAATATATTTTAGTGCAGTTTTTGGTTTTGGTTTGTGTATTTATTAGTCCCAGAGTCATCCACACTGACCCACTCTGTACCAAAGACTGTATGTATATTATATGTATATACAGTCATTCAGACACTTGGTGGCAGTACTGCTGCAGTTTACTGTACACTCCAGTCTGCTGCTGTTCCCTCTTTTATCAATGACGCTTTGGTTACAAGGTAATTTAACTGTGTTTATGAACACACACTACAATCTTAAAGGAATAGCTTGACATCTAGGGGTATACACTTATTTGCATTCTTGCCGAGGGTTAGTAGAGAAGATCGATATTATTCCAGCAGCCTGGCTCATGACTAAGACCAAACACACTTCTCACATCACCCCAGTTTTAGCCTCTTTACACTGGTAACACATTTCTTTTAGAATCCATTTGAACAACCTGCTTTACTTACAATGATTAACAGTATATCAGTGAATCTTTTTCTTTCTCAGAAGGCCTTTTAGAGCCCATGTTGAGGTTGAGCGGTGATCAAGCTTTTGCTGTATTGGCGCCTTGGCTTTGGAACAGTCTTCCAGTTATAATTGCAACTCGGTCTGCTGACACTGTCTCAGCTTTAACATCCTGTCTTGAAACACATATTTAGAGACTTGTCTGACAACTCATTTGTTTGTATTATACAGATCTGTTGTGATTACTGTCAGTTTTTATGTTTATTTTTACACTGTCTTAATTGTTTGTTTTTATATCTGTGCATGATTGTCTTTTTATGCTGTCTCCCTGCACTGAAAAGCACTGTAGGCTCCTTGCTTGAACAGTGTCCCACAAGTAAAATGATCATTATTGTTATTATCATGCCTGTTTGGTAAATATGAAGCTACAGCGAGCAGCTGGTTAGCTTCTTACCTTAGTATAAAGACCATAAACAGAGGGTACCAGCTAGCTTGGTGCTGTCCAAAGGTAACTAAAGCTGGCTACCAGCATCTCTAAAGTTCACTAATTTACACGTTACGTCTTGTTTGTTTAACCCGCACAAAAAAACCTTAAAAATGTTACAAAGTTATGATTTTTAAGTCACACATAATCCTCCGTATTTTTACACATTGGTAAAAATTAGACAAATGAGATATAATGTGTTTAAAGTTACTGGTAAGTTACTGGTAACATTTAGACAAAACCAGGCCATCAGTTTCCCCCATTTACAGTCTTTGTGCTAAGCTAATAAATGTTGTACAGTAGCTACATTTTTAGCATACAGATATGCGAGTGGATTGACCTTCTCATCTAACTCTCAACAGAGAAGAGAAGAAAACAATAAGCATTTTCTCCCAAAATGTACAACTATTCCTTTCTCTACTGCTTACACTGCTTAATGCATCTCGATATCAATTACAACATAATGGTTCCCAACCTTTTGGCTTGTGACACCTCAAAATGATGCTTGCCGAATTAAGGAAAAACTATTTATTTACTTTTATAGAAAAAAGTAACAAATAGAGAAAAGAGTTTTGTATAATATGTGAAGCAGAACTATATTTTTTTTGTTCTTTGGTATCTTCTTAATCATCCTTTGACCCCAGTAGATTTATTTATTGACCCTAGATAGGGAAACACTACATTATAAGATCCCATTCTGATGGTTGTTTTAACATTTCCTGGAGGCAAAGCTGCTTTGTAGGCAAAGTGAAGTTCACTGGTTGAGTTTAACATAAGTGGCAGAGCCAGCGAGCCAGCAATCTGACTTTCTAATACATTAAACTAGCAAATAAAGCTCATAGCTCATTCAATCCAGATCACAAATGCTGTGGTCATCTCTGAATAAAAAAGTCACTGCTATTTACATTTATAATTTGACCAGATTTTCTCTTTTGGCTGTTCATGTTTGTCACTTTGCCAGCAGCTCTGCCTCTAGTCAATTTTGCACTTTTGTTTGTACCGTTAAAACTTAACTTCAGTCATGAATATGCCATATATTGTTGCTGTGATTGTCCCCCGTCACACTCCTGCATGTTGAAGTTTGTCCTTAGGAAAACAAAATGATCTGATTAAGTTTTGTGGTTCTGGGTTGACATCATGAGTCCAGGTAGATGGAGTAGATCTGGTTGAGGCAGCGGTCTACACCTCCTGCCTGAAAGAGGAAGCTGTCGTCTGAGCAGGGAGACATGGAGTAACCCCCCCCTGCCTGGCCCTGCAGGTCCTGCAACAAGTCAAACTCTGAGAAGAGGAAAACAGAAAATGAATATGTTTTTTCACAGCAGCTCCTTTCTTTTCACGTGAAGAAAATTGGGCATGCAGTTCTTTCAATAATTACTCTTTAATCATCATAATCATTAGTTAAAAACAACATGAAAATCAGAAAGAGTCAGACATGCAGTACAACCCAGAAGCAATTAACACCAAACCCTCCAAAAACAAATTAAGCAGATGACAAAGGAATCCCCAGCAGATTCAGATTCTATAACATTCAAAGCCAGTCCTCATTTGAACATGTAGCAAGGGAGTTTAACAAGCCTTTAGAAACAAAGTCTCTCCAGCTAACTCGCCTAGGTCTCAAGGGTTGGGTTTTGCTAGAAAAGAACTAGTTCGCACGACATACGGCATGACCACATTGAAAATCAAAAGTGTTTTTTCCGAACAGCTGTGGAGTGAAAAGACAGTCATCATAGAAAGGAGGGAGACACGTAGAAAGCACTTAGATTGGAGCATATGGGCTCATTTACTCTGCTTTAGTGCTATCTTACCTGTAGAGTGAGATGCAGAGGGATTTGTGAAGTAACCAATGGGTTCAAAGCCTCCATCACTGACTGTTTGAACCACCTTTCCCTCTCCATACAGACATCCTTGGAGAATCACACGGGAAATAGTAAAATGCCAAGAACAACACCAAAAGCTATACATCATACTGATATGGCGAAGCTGCTGATGTTGACACATGTACAGTGAACACTGTCAGTACCTTGCTGCTGTGAGAACAGTTGTTGGTGGCTGTAGGTTTTATGGTAGCCCTGTAACTGGACGTCTGCTCTGTCTGATGAGGAGCTCACTGGGCTGACGTCAGCGGACATAAACAACGATGCTGGCCGGTTCCTGTTGGCAATACAATACCAGAAGGCTGACTTAAACAGTCCTAAACATGAACATTTCTTTGAGTAATTAATATGACATATACAACCATGACAAATATTTCAACTTGATGCATGTTTTATTCATAAAAGATGCTTCAAACATTAAAGGAATAGATTGACAGATTTAGACAAGAAGGAAAGGATTATTTGAAAACTGCACATGTTAGTATGTTTGGCTAACTGATGCAATTAGTTAGCCTAATTACTGAGTTAGTAACCTAACCCAGCATAAATCCAAATTCATGCTACAATATTTTGTTGCTTTACAGGTTACTTGAAAAAACAAACAGTAACGATAGCACATCTATTGTGTACGTCTCGGGTTACGTACGTAACCCTTGTTCCCGAACGAGACACTGCGTCGGTGACGACACTATGGGAACGCCTCTGGGCGTGGCAGGGCTGAACTATGAATGAAACTACTCCAATCCTATTGGTGTTGCTAGAACTGTAGCGTGTGACGACGTAACCAGAGGGGTATATAAACACGCCGGCACACAGGACACATTAGCCCTTTTCTATGAAGCAAGGCACTCCAGGCGGGGTGAGGTGTGGCGCACCGACGCAGTGTCTCGTTCCCTTTCTCGGGGAACAAGGGTTACATACGTAACCCGAGACGTTCCTCTTCGAGGGAACTCGAACTGCGTTGGTGACGACACTATGGCAACGAGATACCCACTTAGGCCACGCCGAAACCCCGCCTGCCCCCAGCGTGCAGAACCTGACGGCACGACTAGGAGGAGAGCGCACGGGTCCCGGGTGCAGAAGGAAGGTCCAGACTGTAAACCGGATGAAAGTGTGAGGGGTGGCCCAGCCAGCCACGTCACACAAATCCTGGAGTGACGCCCCTGCGAGGAGGGCCCAAGAAGCCGCCATGCCTCGAGTAGAGTGCGCCCTTACGGCCATAGGTAAAGGCAATACCGCGCACCTGATAGAACAGGGAAATAGTCTGAACGATCCAGTTGCTGATGGTGTGTTTAGAAGCGGGGAGCCCAGCCTTGGGGGACCCGAAACACACCAGCAACTGGTCTGCTTTCCTCCACCGGGAAGACCTCAGAGTGTAAATACTCAGTGCTCTGACAGGGCAGAGTAGATGAAGTCTCCTGTCCTCCGCCGTCACATGAGGTGGGGGATGAAACACCTGCAGCACCGTGGACCCTGCCAGTCTGGCCGGAACCTTAGGGACATAACCTGGACAAGGGTGCAGGATGGCCCTGACCCTCCCCGGGGCAAACTCCAGGCATCGGGG
>NC_060155.1:7025686-7095181 GCF_021292245.1 Micropterus dolomieu | reverse complement strand
CCCCTAATACTGTGTAACTATAACAAGTAGAGAACAGAAGAAAAAGATGTTCTTTCTTTACAACTGTCTGCATAGCTTATTCATATTGTGTAATGAATGAAAATAAATAGGCCTACTAGGCTCCTCTCTACTTTGACATTTAAGATTAGCTTGTTTGATCCACCTTCATACACATGTGACATTACTGTACAACTTGAGAAAGGTGAGTTGTTTTCTGCTCCAGCCTGCCTAAAAGAAAAGCGTTTTTGGGATTAAATGGACTTTATTAGCTGCTGCAGTGCAGGATGAACTCAGAATAGACCCATTTCTCACCTTATTATTCTAAACCATGCAACGAAGAAGAAGAAATGCATAATAAATCCTGGGACAAAATCTGTCCACAAATACTGTACAGCATGTAGTCTGATGAACAAGACTTGTGTTATAGCTGACTTGGGCAGTGAAATGTTTAATTTTTTCAAATCAGAATATAAGAAGAAATGTTTTATACCACCTCAAGAAGGCTTCCTATCAGAAAGGTAGGAAGGTATTTCAAATGTACAACTGCAACTACTTAAATCTAAGTAAAGTAATTTCCCTTTTAATTTTACTTTTAATAGACGCATGTAACAGGTTTTATACTTCCTGTGAGTATAATCCAATCAATCTTATTTTCATACTGTATATCCGATGTGTAATTTGATAAATTGTGTTGTATGTCGTGCTCGCATCTCAGAGAAGACTCTGACTGCAACATGCGTCTTTGTAAAGAGAGAAACGGACAGAAAAAGTCTCTAACTCTGCCTGTCAGCTCGCTCTGCTCCGTTAAAACTGAATTTACCATACAGAATTGAATACGAGTGCACTCCAGATTTAGCTGCAGCCAGATGACCGTGTGCTTCTCCCTATACCGCAGTTCTGTGTCCATGCATGCAGCAAACTGAAAGCACTGTCTGTCGGAGCGTCTACGTGAAAAGAGAAGGAAGACATGGCTGGTAGTATCTTCAAACAGTGTAGCTAAACACCTCAGCGCACTGAAGGAAGCCATCTGACTGTGTGAGGGGCAAGATCGTTGATGGCTGCAGGCAGAGTAGGCCTAGAGCTCTCCTGTCTGACTGGTCCACCAATAGGAGAGAAGATGACCCCTTGAGACACAGCCCCTCCTCATTTGCATAATGAGGCAGAAATGCATACAAAAATTTAAAAAAGACAGGCAGAAATAAATACCATGGGTGAAAATAAATAAGGTAAAAAAATACAAAGGAAGAATAAAACAGACAAAAATATTAAAACACACACATAAATAAATACATTTAAAAAATAAGTAATTAATAAGTAAAGTTGAAGATTATAACGGAGAATAAATAAATAAGGTAATTATAACAAAGGTGAATAAGTAAAGGCAGTAATTAAAATATATACATTTATGTCTCCTTGTATAATTTAATTACTACCTACATTTATTTATTTACTTTATTTTTTTGTGTATTTAATTGGATGCTTATTTATTTATTGAGCATTTATTTATTTCTGTATTTATTTCTGCCTGTGTCAGGATTGGTCCTCCATAGAGACAGCAGTTCATTCACTGAAATGTTTGCAGCTTGTCCTGCAAAATGATTTAAATGTGAACTCATTGTGAAACAACTCTTCTGTATTCAGTACAGATGATATACTTACCCCGACAAAGTTTCATTGCTCTGTGTCTGGTCTCTCTGTTCAAAACACATCATCTGTCCAACACATCATCATCATCATCATCATCATCATCATCATCATCATCAGGTGAAGGCAGAATGTGTTTTCTTACCTTTTTACATTTTTTTACAAAAGGCCTGCTGCTAGAACTACAACCAAAATGGCTCCAACCACCACACCTTCATTAACACCTGTGTCACCAGTTTGACTCCCTGAAACAGAAAAAGATTATTGAAACTAAAGTTTATTGAACTTTCTACTAAACAAACTTCCACGAGTGGACTGACTGATAATTCCTGTAGCATCAACACGTGAGGTTGCAGTCTGTTAATAATGCTAATATGTTCATATTATCAGGTGGGAATCACACCTTCAGTGTCTGTTTCAGGAACTTCTGGAGAGTTTTAGACTTTGTTCACTTTTCCATCTCACAGAGCAGAAACATCTTCTTTTGTACAAACATATGAATCCACAATTTTTTTAATTTCTCACTTACGTCAGGCACCATGTGGTTAAACTTAAAGAAACCACACCTTGAATAATTATCGACCATCCTCTTACGTTCCAGTTGTTTCAGAAGTATTAGAACATGTTGTGCCTCAGCAACTCTTTCAGGACCTTTTGTTCCACTGAAACTGCACTCACTAATGTGCTGAATGATTTTCTGCTCACTATGGCTTCTGATTCCTGCTCAGTTTCCTCTGTTACTGGATCTCAGTGCAGCTTTTGATAACACAGATGACTGTATACAGCTAGACAGAGTGATAAAATGAATATGACGGCTTCGGTCTGGTTCTCTAGTGGTTTCCTATAAAAGTATTACATCAGGATGTTCTGATGTAGTACCTCAGGGCTCTGTTCTTCATATAAAATAAAACAATAAATGAATAAACAGATCCAAACACTTGTGAATCAAATAATATAGAAACACACATTGAGACACTGTCAGATAATAAAGGGTTTGATGTATTTGTTTACTAAATTAGTTTGCAGTATCCAAACCACTAGTGAAAAGGTAAAAATGGTTTTAGCAGTAGTTTGTTGTTGTGTAGTTGCAGGAATCTTTTAAATCAGTGCAGACACCAACCTGGTTTATTGGTTTAGTTGAGAGATTAGACGTAATACTCACTCAGTTCCCTCAAAGTGGCTCTCCTCCTGTTGCTGCGAGTGCTGACGGTGCAGCTGTAGACCAGATCAGTAACCCTGTCTGAAAGTATCAGAGAGCTGGTGATGTTGTAGAGCAGCTGTTCAGTCTGCTGGACTCTGGTTGTGTTCTTGAAGGCCACGTTGGACGGAGGGCTGGTGGACCAGGTGAGTTCAGGCTCAGGGTAGATCCCCTCTGAGCTGCAGGTGATCCTGTTTTCTTCCTGCTCCATGTCGACTTTATGGACCGGAGCTGCAAAAACAGAGATCTTGATGTGATACGGATGAACTCACTTTCAATTTGACAGCACATATGCTAAATTTAGAAATGTACTGAACATAAAGAAAACACAAGTTGATGGTTTTGTGTATCTACTGTGTGTTTCTCGTACCGTCCACTTGTACGTTGATAAATGACTCCTTGTTGCCTCTGATGGTGCTGGTGTAGCACTTGTATCTCCCCTGGTCCTGAACCTGGACCCCAGTCAGCTGGAGCGAGGCGTTTCCTCCGGAGATCTGGTCCTTGAACAGTGATGTCCTGCCTCTGAAGCGCTGGTCCTGGTGTCCCAGCTGGTCTTGGTTGTGGTAGTAGGAGTGGACAGAAGTGTCTCCTGCTGTCACATGAATCCAGAAGATGACTGCATCAGTGCTGCTCTGAAAGCTACACGGTAAGATGCAGCTCTCCATAAAAACACAGGACACCTCAGCATCTGCAACACATCAGGTACAAACAACATCTTTATTTTGTAAGTTAGGAAACAATAAATGAAGGCTTTAGTTGGTTTACATACACAGATTCAGGGATGGGACCAGGCCAAGTCGTCACATTTGGAGACTTGGTATCAGTTTGTTATGCACTGGGCACCACCTTTGCGTCATAGTTGAGCGCACTGGGGAAAGCCCTGTAGTTTTTGAACGCTAAAGGTAGGTGTATAATTCAAAACAGTGAAGTCCGAGTAAGGAGACGGTTGGGTTGATGGAAGAGCCAGAAACTGGACTTTCATGTAGGAAACCAGTGTTTGTTTCTCGTGTGAAGCAAAAAGTGTTGCGTAGGTTGTGTAAGTTGCATAAGTTACACATGTGTTTTACCATGAAGAAAGCAAGGGTGTAGATTCCATTTCAACATATCAAGTCTTGGTGTCACCCCCAGGAAATTTATATACACTTTAAATCCTGCATTTCTGGTGAGAGAGGTCAAAAAACTGTGTGGCTCCACTCTCTGCTTGGCTGACTGTCTACTAAGGTAACGTCCCAACACTCTCGCAAGTGGCCATTGAAGGTGCATGCAGTTAAAGGGAAAAGACGATGACAGTCCTCCATTCCCCAAATATTACCAGTGTAATACAAATGCACTCTAAATAATCCACACACATTTTAAGTGCTAGTAATCAAACAATTAACTCCTTGCACTACTGTAAATATTAACTGCATCAACTTGTAAATACTGTAAATATTCCTTCTGCATAAATTAATCATGTAAATTACTATTCACACATAAATTTAAATTATTTATCACTAAACTGAATTTAGGCTCCTAAATGTCTTTTTATGTGAAGGAAAACACAAAACAGGTATCAGGTGACTATTATAGTGGAATATTAAAGCTGCAAGCAGCTTTAGATAGGCCCTCGCCCCCTGATGAGCGTTGGGGTGTGCTGTGGCTGCGCTGCAGAACCCTTAGCAGCATGGACGTCTTTAGGCCTGTTTTAGGGGGGCTGAATCTACCCTACCATGGTCCTAGGCCCCCCCAAATAATGATAAGAAAAATAATTATTAGATTTAGATTTTTTTCTTTTAAGTGCAGACATGTACTCAACAAAAAGAAGCAAGAATATTGATAAACACAGAATAATAGACAGAATAATACAAATATAATTTGTATACTGGCTTAAAATAATCGTTCTGGTTGTTTCCTCTGCTTCACAATTTAAATCCCTGCTGTGGTCGGGCACCAGGACCCTGAGGGAGGCTGCATTTTATCGCTTTATCCGAGCTGCCGAACAACATTACTACACACCAGTCTATGCTACACACACACAGTGACACACAGAAATGGTGAAGGAAGATTGATTCAGCGAAGTGAGTGATACAGAGTTAAACTGTAAGTTGTTGTTAGTGACGGGTACTTGCTTACTTACTTGAGATAAAGGAAAGAGGATATTTATTGGGCTTTGGAAAACACTAGTGTTGGTAATGTGAACGCCATTAATATAACCTCTATAAAGTCGCCTATTTCTAATCAATATCAGCATGTTGTTGTCAGTGAAAACTAAATGTCATAGTGTTAATGCTGCTGTATATCCTTCATTTACAGACCAGACACATGTATATGATATTTTTGGAGAGACAGAAGCCGGACATTGGCAGGGATACAGGTCTGTAGTGGTCTACAGGTCAGTGGTGGTCTACAGGTTAGTAGTGGGGTACAGGTCAGTGGTGGTCTACAGGTCAGTGGTGGTCTACAGGTCAGAAGTGGTCTACAGGTTAGTAGTGGTCAGTGGTGGTCTACAGGTCAGTAGTGGTCTACAGGTTAGTGGTGGTCTACAGGTTAGTAGTGGGGTACAGGTCAGTGGTGGTCTACAGGTCAGAAGTGGTCTATGGGTCTGTAGTGGTCTACAGGTTAGTAGTGGGGTACAGGTCAGTGGTGGTCTACAGGTTAGTAATGGTCTATGGGTCTGTAGTGGTCTACAGGTCAGTGGTGGTCTACAGGTCAGAAGTGGTCTACAGGTTAGTAGTGGGGTACAGGTTAGTGGTGGTCTACAGGTTAGTAGTGGGGTACAGGTCAGTGGTGGTCTACAGGTTAGTAATGGTCTATGGGTCTGTAGTGGTCTACAGGTCAGTGGTGGTCTACAGGTCAGAAGTGGTCTACAGGTTAGTAGTGGGGTACAGGTTAGTGGTGGTCTACAGGTTAGTAGTGGGGTACAGGTCAGTGGTGGTCTACAGGTTAGTAATGGTCTATGGGTCTGTAGTGGTCTACAGGTCAGTGGTGGTCTACAGGTCAGAAGTGGTCTACAGGTTAGTAGTGGGGTACAGGTTAGTGGTGGTCTACAGGTTAGTAGTGGGGTACAGGTCAGTGGTGGTCTACAGGTTAGTAATGGTCTATGGGTCTGTAGTGGTCTACAGGTCAGTGGTGGTCTACAGGTCAGAAGTGGTCTACAGGTTAGTAGTGGGGTACAGGTTAGTGGTGGTCTACAGGTTAGTAGTGGGGTACAGGTCAGTGGTGGTCTACAGGTTAGTAATGGTCTATGGGTCTGTAGTGGTCTACAGGTCAGTGGTGGTCTACAGGTCAGAAGTGGTCTACAGGTTAGTAGTGGGGTACAGGTTAGTGGTGGTCTACAGGTTAGTAGTGGGGTACAGGTCAGTGGTGGTCTACAGGTTAGTAATGGTCTATGGGTCTGTAGTGGTCTACAGGTCAGTGGTGGTCTACAGGTCAGAAGTGGTCTACAGGTTAGTAGTGGGGTACAGGTCAGTGGTGGGGTACAGGTTAGTAGTGGGGTACAGGTCAGTGGTGGTCTACAGGTTAGTAGTGGGGTACAGGTTAGTGGTGGTCTACAGGTTAGTAGTGGGGTACAGGTTAGTGGTGGTCTACAGGTTAGTAGTGGTCTACAGGTCAGTGGTGGTCTACAGGTTAGTGGTGGTCTACAGGTCAGAAGTGGTCTACAGGTTAGTAGTGGTCTACAGGTTAGTAGTGGTCTACAGGTCAGTGGTGGTCTACAGGTTAGTGGTGGTCTACAGGTCAGTAGTGGTCTACAGGTTAGTAGTGGTCTACAGGTCAGTAGTGGTCTACAGGTTAGTAGTGGTCTACAGGTCTAATAAAATGTGGGCTGTTTTGTTTTCTTCTATCTACAGCCATTTGTTGGCACATCTCGGCACCAAGGCAGAGTCCAAACTAAATTATTTCATGATGTTTATACTATTTGCTAAATTCTGACCCACTTAACTTTCTGCTTTCATCGGCTGTAATAAATTAAATAAACATGTAGATGTTGCCTAAATGTTGGCCAGGCTATACATGAGCATATACTCACAGATATACACACATGACAATATAATAAAATGAAAGCAATCATACATACAGTACATGCATCCATACAAAAAGTAATCATTACTCCAAATATTTTATTCCTTCCACTATCAGGCTATTAAATTCAGAAAGTAGCCACTTTAAATAGGATCTTTATCAACAGCTTAGGTATGCATGTTTGTATGGAAGCCAAACTACAGACCAAAATCAAACTCTGATTGAACCAAGTGCAGTAACAGTAATTAGTGTAATTAAATATCATTCTTTGGACCTGCAACTAATTTATTAGATATGAAATGACTTTATCACATTTACATGAGCAGCTGGATAGCATTTAATTCACAGCTTACAGAAGAACTCAGTCTGGCCTTTTTGGAGGGAATAACATCTTATTAAAGTTTAAAGGATGCTGAAAAAAAGTCCCCCTCACACACACATTTCATTTTAAGCAGTTGGTCCGTGTCTGGAGTTGCAGTTGTTAATAAGTAACTGTTGTACAACATCACACTGTCAGACTGCAAAGCTCAGCTTATTTGGCTTGTGTAATATCTTTGTCTTCGCTTCTTTTCTAACGCGGTATAAAGGCTCTGAAGGAAAATCTTCACTCACCTCCTTCTGCAGGAGACAACATCCAGAGAAAACTCCAGACCACCAGAGACACAGAACAGCCGACCATCATCATCTCCTGGATCCTGAAAAATGAGCAACAAGGTCTGACATGTGGAAGCCAATCTTCCTGTTAGCTGCTAGAGAAAACACAGACCTGCTTGGCACCAAACTGTCATAGTTGGGGTTTTTTAGCTTACCTGTACATGTTTGATCTTGCTTGTAACCACTCCTGTTATTCTCCTGCTGCCTGGTTTGTCTTCACTTCTCTGAAGTCAGTTTCCCTGTAAAACATTTGATGGTTCTCATCTGTGAAGATTTGCTGCTTTTCCTTTGAATGATTGTAGATCAATTAAACCTTATGTATAATTCCATGATGTGGTAGTTTTAGACGACTGTTTCATAGGAGGCTTCATTCTTCTGCCATTACCAGGCGAGCAAACAACAAATTAAAGTTTTCCACTTCGGACACATCTTCATTCTGTATGCTTCAACATGGAACTAAATTTTCCATATTATGTTTTCTATGATCCTACATCAACAACATTTCCTTCCTTGTTTAAACAGACTCCTGTATTGGTTATCACTTTAAGGGTACTGGTTTTGTTACTGGTGTTGTAAAATTTTAATCGATATCCCACCCTACAGTTATAGCTGATGTGTGTTTTTTTATGGGTCAATACAAGTAGAGGTAATTTAGCCTACTGTTGCTTTATAGACTTACTTTGGGTAGGCGGGGTTTCTACAACAAAGATTTCTGGGCAGCCCCCAATGTTTCAAGAGGCAAAAGCCCCTGGTTATAACCATCTTACAAATTCCATTTGCAAAATATAAAACGTGATTTTACACAAATCAAAGTTCTGTATACTTCTTTATGTCCCATGTACACATTTCCGTTTTTGCTTTAAAGATTTAAGGAGTAAAAATAGACTCTGATTATTCCGAAACCCCATGAACGCACCTTCAGTCACCGCTCACTCCTCCCTAAACACGCTTGTGATGGCAGAAAATTGTTTTCTTCTTATAATCTTTTATGCAAGTACTTATAAGAGTTCTATTTCTCCATTATTATTGTGTCTTACACATTGTTTAATCTTTAACCTGTTCCTTTCATTATTATTCTCAGCCTGCTAGTCTGTCCACATGTGTAGGGTTTAGGTCAGGGATGTGGAGTTGTTTTCTGTTCGTCTCCTGTTTTGGCTGGGACCAGTCAGAGCTTGTAGAGGATCTTTTGTTCCCCAAAACATAGAAACCCAGACTGTGTAAATGATCATGCTGCCCTTTACTCTGGGCCAGACGTTAGTGACTGTCTTAGGAGACAGAACCTCTGGTCCAGCTGATTTGTGTTGTAGTGCTTTTGTTAAATAAATTCTTCAAAGACAACGGTTTGTTGTAACTCAATTATTTGCTCAACCTCTCACCGGGAAATGGATTTCCACGACAACGCTCTGTCGGCTCATGTGCTAAATGATATCTGTGGTCCTCCATCTGTCCAAATTTCACTTCCCTTCTTGCTTCTAATAAACCAGACGACTACTGCTACTAACATTGCTTGTTCTTGTCTTGTTCTTCTTTTACATATTCAATGTAGTGAGGAAGCGCGCTCTGTAAAGCAGTTTGTCCCTTTGGGCTACTGTAGAAACATGGAGGTGCAACATGGCGACTTCCATGTAACAGGACCTGCAGTGAATGTAGATAGAAATGTCTGATTCTAAGGTAATAAAAACATAACGTTCAGTATGTAAGGTCTTTATACACCACTGAAAACATAGTTATGGATATTATATTGCATTTCTCTAAATGTTACACACTGGACCTTTAAGGGAGGAATTCTGTGATTTACAGATAAAGGCAATCTGTTTAAGATTTAAGCAACATGCTGTGTTCAGTTTGCATTATTCTATGAAGTCAAAATATAAAACATAATTAATTAGTTTAGTAAATACAAAAAAGTGGAATAGTGGAAAAATACCATTTAATAAAGTTTTTATTATTAAATTTATATTGCATCATCACAGAACACATGACTCAAGCCTCACAGATGACAGCAAAATATTTTTCACAGTCAAGTCAAAGAGTCTCAAGAAAATTACGACGTGGGGACAATTTTCATTGTTATAATGATTCTCAAAGATCTTTTGAGCCAGAAGCAACAAGTTTATTCAACAATTAGTTTATTGACAAAGGAACAATCAGCAGCTGCACACAGTCCCAACTTCATTATGTACGTCTGTACAATCTATTGTCACACTGACACAGCTTTTACATGAATTCTACTTTAACTGAAATTATACATAAATATTTTATAAAGCCCTAATAACCACTTTGTAACCTTCATTTGTGCTTTCACAAAGACCTCTGATACCCAAAGTTACTTTTATCTCATCTGAAAACAGTTTTAACAGGAATCAAGTCTTTTATTCAGTACTGCTTCTGTTGGTCACTGCCTAAGTTACATTTTTATTGGATTTAAATATCCTTTATTATGGATAAAAGTGTGGTATGTCAAGAACATCTAGCATCGAGCAGTAAAAGTAGTTTGACATAATGTAGCACTTCAGAGCTGCACAGTGTGACTTCATTTCACTGCGGCAGTGGGTTGGTGGACCATTGTCAGAAATGTCTTCCTCACACTGACTTTGTCCCTCTTCATTAATTTCTTCAAGTTGATTTTTCTGCAACAAATAAAAAGAATTCAGTGTTAAAAAAC
This sequence comes from Micropterus dolomieu, assembly GCF_021292245.1. Classification (NCBI taxonomy): domain Eukaryota; kingdom Metazoa; phylum Chordata; class Actinopteri; order Centrarchiformes; family Centrarchidae; genus Micropterus; species Micropterus dolomieu. The sequence goes on along the minus strand of NC_060155.1, from coordinate 7,085,021 downwards.
CTCAAAGTGAAACTAAAGATAATCTTTCATTTGGGAGTCTTCACTATAAAGAACAAAATAAATTCATGCAGCAAACATGAAGCCTTCATTTCATTTGGTTACATTGTCTTATTTATGTTTATTTTCAGACTACTGAATTGATCTTTTTCGATTATTTGTACGTGATGTTACACTCTTATTTAGGTCAACATTTTATTAGAGACAGCAGTTCATTAAAACTGAAAGGTTTATTTTAGTAATTATTTATTAATGAGATGAATTACAGCTTGGTCTGCAAAATGATTTAAATGTGAACTCACTGTGAAAGAACTCTTCTGTATTCAGTACAGACGATATACTTACCGTCACAACTCCGTGTCTGGTCTTCTTCCTCTCTTCCTTTCTGTCCAACATACATCATCATCATCATCATCATCATCAGTACAAACAACATACACAATAAATAATTAGCAGGTGAAGGCAGAACGTGTTTTCTTACCTTTTTATGTTTGTAGTACAGCACACCAAGTCCTGCTGCTAGAACTACAACCAAAATGGCTCCAACCACCAAACCTACATTAAGACGTTTGACACCAGTTTGACTCCCTGAAACAGAAAAAGATTCAGTTTATTGAACTTTCTGCTAACCAAACTTCCACGAGTGGACTGACTAATAATTCCTGTAGCATCAACATGTGAGGTTGCAGTCTGTTAATAATGCTAATATGTTCATATTATCAGGTGGGAATCACACCTTCAGTGTCTGTTTGACAGGCCTCAACAAACTGTGATGCACCGTGTGACACCTTTCTATCAGAACCAGCATTAACAAGTTGACCTACAGTATCTTGTCTGTTGGATCAGACCACAGGGGCCAGCCTTCTCTTCCCACATGCATCAGTGATTCTCGGCCCTCCGTGACCCTGAAGACACTTTTCCTTCCTTGGATCCTTTCTGAAAGGTTCTGACCCCTGCAGACCGTTTTACAGAGGCTCTGTCGTCTAGCCATCACAATTTGTCAAAGTGGCTCAAATCCTTACACTAGCCCGTTTTTCCTGCTTCTAACTCATCAAATGTGAGGACACAATGTTCACTTGCTGCTTAATATTTCCCACCCACTGACAGGTGCCATGGTAACGGGATAATCTGTCTCATTCAATTTAACTATCAATGGTCATAATGTTATGGCTGATCGGTTTGTGTCTGTAATGTATTTCTTGTCCTGTCCTTCTTTTGAATATTTCTAGCTGTTCAGTCAAAAACAACAAACAGTGGAGGTCAGCATTATGTTTTCATCTGCGTTTACCCTCAGCTGTAGTATGTGAAACACAAACTGGGCTCTTAAACTGATAAACTGCCTCTTTGACCTCTGGTCGAAACCCTGCCCAAATGTTGAACCGGAGATTTTATGTCGATAGTTTAAATAATAGAAAGAGTTTTTACACTGAAAGGCTTGATGTCACCTTCTATCCTCAGCAGGGTGTTGGTTATGTTTGTCTCCTCGTCATCGCTGAGTTCACAGGTGTATATCCCCTCCTGTTTCAAAGACAAGTCTTGTAGTGTGAGGCTGCCTGACTCAGACACACCCTTCACCTGCTGCCTCCACTCCTCTGAGACTGTGTAGGGGACGCTGGTCCTGGTCCGGTTCAGGATGATCTGACTGCGGTTGAATCTCCAGACGAGGCTGAAGTTCAGAAGGGAAGTGTTTGAGGCAGAGCAGGGGATTGTTGTGTCAGAGCTGGAACCATCGAGAGAAGCTGAAAATATACAACACAAAACAAATACAATCAAACGCCTGTGAATCAATTAATAGAAACACATATTGAGACACTGTCAGATAATAAAGGGTTTGATGTATTAGTTTGCAGTATCTAAACCACTAGTGGAAAGGTAATAAAGGTTTTAGCATTAGTTTGTTGTTGCAGGAAATGTGACACCAACCTGGTTTATTGGTTTAGTTGACAGATTAGACGTAATACTCACTCAGTTCCCTCAAAGTGGCTCTCCTCCTGTTCCTGCGAGTGCTGACGGTGCAGCTGTAGACCAGATCAGTAACCCTGTCTGAAAGTATCAGAGAGCTGGTGATGTTGTAGAGCTGCTGTTCAGTCTGCTGGACTCTGGTTGTGTTCTTAAAGGTCACGTTGGACGGAGGTCTGGTGGACCAGGTGAGTTCAGGCTCAGGGTAGATCCCCTCTGAGCTGCAGGTGATCCTGTTTTCTTCCTGCTCCATGTCGACTTTATGGACCGGAGCTGCAAAAACAGAGATCTTGATGCTGTATGTACGGATGAATTCACTAATAATTTTATGCAAAAAAATAAAAAAGTTTAATTCACTAATTTGACAGCACAAATGCTAAATGTATATTTTAATTGCACCTGAAGAAAATACAAATTTATGGTTTTGTGTATCTACTGTGTGTTTCTCGTACCGTCCACTTGTAGGTTGATAAATGATTCCTTGTTGGCAGCGATGGTGCTGGTGAAGCACTTGTATCTCCCCTGGTCCTGAACCTGGACCCCAGTCAGCTGGAGCGAGGCGTTTCCTCCGGAGATCTGGTCCTTGAACAGTGATGTCCTGCCTCTGAAGCGCTGGCCCTGGTATCCCAGCTGGTCTTGGTTGTTATAGTAGGAGTGGACAGGAGTGTTTCCTGCTGTCAACAGAGTCCAGTGGATGTCTACATCAGTGCTGTTCTGGAAGCTGCACAGTAAGATGCAGCTCTCCATAAAAACACAGGACACCTCAGCATCTGCAACACATCAGGTACAAACAGCACCTTTATTTTGTAAGTTAGGAAACAATAAATGAAGGCTTTAGTTGGTTTACATGACGATACACAGATTCCACGCCAAGCCATCACATATGGACAGTTGGTCAAGACCCCTTGGCATCACTTTGTAACGCACTGGGCACTCCCTTAGTGTCACTGTTCAGCGCACTGGGGGAAGCCCTGTAGTTTCATTTTTGAACACTTAATATATAGTAACAGTAAAGTACAAGTGTTGCAGTGGACAGATCAAAGTGAACATTCATGTAGGAGGCTGGTGTTTGGTGTTCTTGTGTGAAACAAAAAGAGTTGCATAGGTTATGTAAGTTACGAAGGATAGGATACGATTATTGCTAACTTGACCAGACTATGTATGTTATAGTGATCCTACACTATATTAATGAAATTATGAATAATAATATTTTGAAATAGCATATAATAAGCACTCGTTTGGGGCACCGCCTGAATCACTGTCCGCCCAAGGCCTTCAGGACTCCTTGGGTATAGCTAATAATTACACAATTGTAACTAGTGATCAGTTAGTTAGTAATTATTCAGTTAGTTTAATCAATCAGTCAGTCTCAAATCTAAGGGTGAATTCTCCGTCCAGTGACCTGCATGTTAAACAGTAGGCTACACACACACACGCATTCCTGTGTTTAAATTAAACAATAATGACTAAATAACCAGAAACCAATCATATCGACGAATGGACGCAAGTTATGTGCTGATAACTAAGTTCAATTGGGCTGTGAGTTTCAGGGCTAAAGGACACCAACTCGGCCACAGAATGTAGTTTGTTTTGCCTTACTTCCTGTTGATTCCTCACCATCCGGTATCGAAGGCTCGCGATCGGCTACTTGGCGTTGTTGCGTTCACGGCCCACAGCGGCTTGGCACGCCACATGGCCTCTTGATCTGGTCTTTTGCCAACGAGAATGCCCCCGAGTCCTTCGTCTGGTTGGTGATTGCGGGAAACCCTTGCAGTAAACGGGCCGTTAGCCCTGGCTTGTCTCTCTAGAGTTAGGTAGGCAACTGGCGTTGTTCTCAGTGACTAACCTCCAAACGTCTCGTGTTGCGTATGTAACCATTGTTCCCCGAGAAGGGGAACGAGACCCTGCGTCGGTGACGACACTATGGGAACGCCCCTGGGCGTGGCAGGGCTGAACTATGAATGAAACTACTCTAATCCTATTGGTGTTACTAGAACGGTAGTGTGTGACGGCGTAACCGGAGGGGGTATATAAGCACGCCGGCACATAGGACACATTAGCCCTTTCTATGAAGCAAGGCACTCCAGGCGGGGTGAGGTGTGGCGGACCGACGCAGTGTCTCGTTCCCCTTCTCGGGGAACAAGGGTTACATATGTAACCCGAGACGTTCCCCTTTGAGGGAACTCGAACTGCGTCGGTGACGCCACTATGGGAACCTGACGGCACGACTAGGAGGAGAGCGCACGGGTGCCGGGTGCAGGATAAAAGTGTGAGGGGTGGCCCAGCCAGCCGCATCACACAAATCCTGGAGTGACGCCCCTGCGAGGAGGGCCCTAGAAGCCGCCATGCCTCGAGTAGAGTGCGTCCTTACGGCCATAGGTGAAGGCAAACCGCGCACCTGATAGGCCAGGGAAATAGTCTGAACGATCCAGTTGCTGATGGTGTGTTTAGAAGCGGGGAGCCCAGCCTTGGGGGACCCGAAACACACCAGCAACTGGTCTGCTTTCCTCCACCGGGAAGACCTGAGAGTGTAAATACTGCTCTGACAGGGCAGAGCAGATGAAGTCTCCCGTCCTCCGCCGTCACATGAGGAGGGGGATGAAACGCCTGCAGCACCGTGGACCCTGCCAGTCTGGCCGGAACCTTAGGGACATAACCTGGACAAGGGTGCAGGATGGCCCTGACCCTCCCCGGGGCAAACTCCAGGCATCGGGGAGAAATCGAAAGTGCTTGGAAATCCCCCATCCTCCTCAGAGAGGTGATAGCGAGGAGAAAGGTCATCTTAAGGGTCAGGTGCTTGGCCTCAGCCGACTCCAGGGGTTCGAACGGGGCCTCAGCCAGGGCTTCAAGAACCACTGCCAGGTCCCAGGTGGGAACCCTGGAATGAGTCACGGGTCTCATCCTCCTGGCTCCACGGAGGAAGCGCACGACCAGTGGAAGCCTCCCCAAGAGCCCATCACTCAGAGGGCCGTGGAATTCTGCAATGTCCGTGGTGAACACCTGGTGCAGAAGGAAGGTCCAGACTGTAAACCGGATGAAAGTGTGAGGGGTGGCCCAGCCAGCCACATCACACAAATCCTGGAGTGACGCCCCTGCGAGGAGGGCCCAAGAAGCCGCCACGCCTCGAGTAGAGTGCGCCCTTACGGCCATAGGTAAAGGCAATACCGCGCACCTGATAGAACAGGGAAATAGTCTGAACGATCCAGTTGCTGATGGTGTGTTTAGAAGCACCCCCCGGGAGCATAGCGACTGCACCATGGCCTCGAGCCCTAGCGGGACTGGGGGCAAGAGGGAGAACCACAGGGGACAGTGCGCCGTCTCTCGGGACGCAAACAAGTCCACGTCTATGGGGCAGATCTCTTCGCATAATAACCACCTCGGGGTGGAGTCTCGACAGCAGGTCTGCTCCCTGATTCGTACATCAGTCGGACAGCAGTCTCTGCTGGGACCACAGGAGGATCTGATGTGCCAGTTTGCATAACGGGCGCGAGCGCAGGCCCCCCTGGTGATTCAAATAGGCCACCACTGCCGTATTGTCGGTTTTGACAAGGATGTGGCGACGGCGGAGAGCGGGCAGAAAACCCCTCAGAGCTCTGAATACCGCCAACATTTCCAGGCAATTTATGTGCCAGGAGAAATGATGCTCCTCCCAGGAGCCTCTCGCAAAGCAGCCGTCCATGACCGCGCCCCATCCCGTGAGTGAGGCGTCTGTTGAAATAATTGTTCGGCGACAGATCGCTCCCAACACGGGACCTTGGGACAGGAACCAAGAGTTCCTCCATACAGACAGGGAATGAAGGCATCTGCTCGTAACCCGTATCAGACGGAGTGGATTTCCCCTTGGGGAGAAACCCTTGGATTTTAGCCACCACTGTCAGGGCTCTCATGTGCAGTAGTCCGGAAGGTATTATAATGGACGCTGCTGCCAGGAAACCCAACACCCTCTGAAAGTGTTTTACAGTGATGGCGCGGCCTAACTGCACTCTGGTCACTGAGGATAAAATGGGCTCAATGCGTGCGGGAGACATGTGGGCCCGCATCGTCGTTGAGTCCCACACCACCCCTAGGAACGTAGTCTGTTGGGCGGGCGTCAGCACGCTCTTCTTCGCGTTGAGCCGCTGCCCCAAACGCTGAAGGTCGGCGAGGATGACATCTCGATGCCGAACCGCTAACTCTCGAGACTGGGCCAGGACGAGCCAGTCGTTGATGTAGTTCAGTATGCGGATGCCCTGGAGCCTCAGCGGGGCAAGAGCTGCATCCATGCATTTGGTGAACGTGCGGGGAGAGAGTGCTAGGCCGAATGGAAGAACCCGATACTGGTAAGCTGCTCTTCTTTTCTCTTCTTCGAAGGCAAACCTCAGGAACTTCCTGTGAGAGGGACGGATGGAGACTGGAAATAAGCGTCTTTGCTGATCTATCGTGACAACCCAATCCTCGGAACTGATGATGGCGGGGATGGTGAGCATCCTGAACCTGAATCTCCTCAGAGATTGGTTCAGGGACCGCAGATCCAAAATCGGACGCAACCCATCCGTCCTTCTTGGGAACTATGAAGTACCGGCTGTAGAACCCGGACTCCCTGACTCTCTGGCCCCATTTTCCAGCAGAGAGCGAACTTCTTGTCCCAACACCTGGCTCTGCCCGGCGTGCACCGCAGTCCAGACCACCCCGTTGAACTTCTGCGGGGGGTGGACCCGGAACTGCAGCCTGTAGCCAGCCCCTCAGGGCTGGTGGTCGGTGTTAGGGCAGAGCCTAGCTGTTTCCCCCCGTTTCCAGTCATGGTGCTGCTGACTGTAGCTATATATCTACCATATAGTTATGAGGGCTGTATTAATTATCTCATCTAACTCTCAGCAAGAAAGTGAATAAGCCAATTCCCCAAAATGTTGGTCTATTACTGACCAAACAAGACATAATAAAACTGGAAAACTTTCAAAGTCTTTTTTTTAAAGTCGGATGAAAAAAAGGACGCTTCTCAACAACTGATATGTGACTGACACAACTCAATTACAATAGTAATCCCTTTGTTTTTTTTACTTTATTCCAGTTGGCTTTAACACCACTCCTGCTGAACTGTTTAAGGTTTCACATGTCAAAAAGAGATTACTTCAATGTTTCTTAAACCTTATTACCTCACTACTGAGCCAAGAACAGAGTAAAATTATGCTGGCGTCGTAATCAAATTATTTGTAATGTGACGGCTGACAAGAAGATCATGCAATTTCAAAATAAGAACAATTTAAATTAAATATAATGTCAGATAAGCAGCTTTGGACTTTACAAATATACTTTTCAGCCACTCTTCTTTCTTTTAAGGCAATTTCTATAACTTTATAACTTTCATTTGAATTAATTAATTTGGCTTCACTAAAGTAGAACATAAATGTATGATCTTTCATTCTTTATGCTAGTTACCATTATCTGTCAGTGTGGTAGCAGCTGTGTTATCAGACACAAATAAGACACATGTAACTTAGGTACAAAACAGTGTAGTTGCTATAAGGAAGCGTTTGCACCTCGGGGGGGGGGCTATAATGTAGGCGGGCTTTGTGTGGAGCTGTATCCATCGCTACGCTGCAAGAATGTGCTGACTGTGCACAAACACTCTGACTTAACATGGAAACGAATGAGTCAGTGGAGCCAAGTCGACAAGAAGAAAGAAAGGCAGCCGAATAATCTCTCCAAGGAGATACGCAGCTGAACCTCCACCCCCCCCTTCAAAGAGCTAGCTCTCAGCATTTCATGTGGCCTGAGAACTCTCCTGGATGATGTTCTGTAGCATATTGGTCCCCTGAGAGCCAAATGGCCTTGGTTTCTGCTGGAAAGGCTTTAGTGGCTTCATAAACAAGCCAGGCCTTGTCAGAGATACTGATGGCTGCTGGCCCAAGCGCCTCCTATATTCGCATCTGACCAGCTATAAAAAAAGGAAATGTTTGGAGATTTCTTTACATATCTATCATCTATCATCCCCAGGTCTCTTTATTACCCATTTCCCATGTCAAATGCTATTAAATTTAATTTAACAGCCTCTGCTGTCAGTGGAGAAATACAATAAAAGCCAAAATTAATCAGACTTTTTGAAACCGAAACTGATATAACTTACAGATGGCTGTGGGTTCCCAAGGTAATAAAGACCAGGCTTTGTATAAGATTATGTAAACAAAGTGGGCTTTGATATAGTATGACTGTTGAAATGTGCCACGATGACTGCGAGCCCCAAGAATTCAACACTTCTCTTGGATTCCCCCTGGTGGCCCCAGAACCATCAGAGCTGACCTTAACTGTAAACAACGCCGTCTGTTCCACGGCTTACATTCTTGCAACGCTGCAACAACATAGCTGAGATGTCTGAGCCGTGCGTGGCCCTGCTGGGTTGATCTGTCGTTTTGTGGCCAGTGTGCCCAAACCTCTCCGATGCATGAGCTTAACAGAGGGCCCACGCCTGAGGGAGCGGCTGTCAGCACGACCTCAGGAAACTGTTTCTCTGATCATATTTTACTGGCTAAACCCCTTCATCATTCACTTTTTTTCTTCTTTCTAACTAACTACAGCCAGCTGCCCTCCTCGTATCTGGAATGAGAAGAATCCTGCCTGCAGAATTTAAGTGCTTATGTTTGTATGCACATTATACTGTATGCAACCCTGCTTTAATCCATGGCTGCTTTTTAATAGCAGCACATTTGGACTGGATCAGGCGAGGGGATGAGTAGATTTACCAAAGGTGCCAGCTTGTGCGCGCTAAACTGATCTGTTTTCAGATTCAGTTCTGGCAAAGATGCTGTGGAGTACTTCTGCGATATAGATTTACTGGATCACAGAGGATCAAGCTGAATGTATGTAACACAGATGAAGATTTAATGGGATCTAAGCGCTACCAATCAAGTACTTAGAGAAACCAGAGTACACTTATTGCATGTCAGAGATACAGTAAATACAAAAATGTGTGGACATGTCAAACATTTCAGTTACTATTTGGATCCAATGTCACACGGAGCTTCTGCAAAGTAAACTTCATTGCTTCTCTTTCCTTCAAATTGTATAATAGCGTTTCTGTGTGAGAGCCATCCTGGTGAGTGTGCATGTATCTGATGGACACGCTGCTCCAAAAAGCCAATCCAGCTCCCCTCGACCGCAAAACACACAAACACTGCACATCACAAATACTCGTTGATGGACAAGCCTTAGTGCAGGGCCTCTGAATCCCTCAAGTATTAAATAATTAAAAGAAGTCGAAATGGCTCGTCTCAGCCAGTGTAAATACGCGGCTGGCTATGAGGTCAGAGCTTGATGCCGGTTCTGCCGTGAAGCAAAGATAATTTACTTTCACGTGTTTAACGTCTCGCTAAGTCATTTAGGGGAAAAACAAGTGCTTGTCTGGTATTGGCTTTGGCAGGCCATCATGTACTGCGGGCACCAGTGGGATTCTATGACATCCTCAGTCTCTTTAAAGAGACGTCAATGAACAGCTTGTGCATAGCTTCATGGAAGCTCTGGCTGCAAACTTGGAGGAGATGGAGGCTGAGAGATACGACAGTAAGGAAAATACAGTTATAAGTCCTAAATCACACATACACCCAAACACTTACCTAAACATCAAATTAAATGACTTAGTTTACTAAAATATATGACTTAACTCTTTAAATTGACAAGCTTTACACCTAAGGACCTTCTCAAGTCATGATATTCAGGGGAAATCCTGCAACAGGTGAACTTTCATGAATATCCATCACCATAATTTTTTTTGCTTCAACTTTTTAGGATTTTCAAGGCCTCACTGAGGTTGGCACACATGCATTAAATTTTATATACATTTTTAAAATGTATTTTCACACAGTATTTTCATCAACTTCCCAAGCCAAATACATTTACTAGAATTTACAAAAAAACATAATTCACTAACTTTCAAGGATTTTCAAGGGCTGTTTGGGCACTGGACACACACTGAATAACAATGTGATGCTGTTTCATTTCTGACATTACAACATCGGTTTTTCATTTGACAGAAAGTACTTAGCACAAGGTTGAACCTTGCTACCATGCATGAAGGCCTTGAGATGTGATTGAAAGTTTTTTAAAAAATCAGCTTTTCCAGTAAGTAAACCTTGCGCTAAGAAATTGTTGTAGAACTGCTGTTTCCAAGGTCAATAATAAACCTTCAAACCCAACATTATAAGTTTGAATTTGTGTTAAAAGAGAACAACCCATTTTAACTAGCTTTTTAATTCCTTGGCCAAGACCTAAAGCCCACTTGAAAACAACTTGTAGAAAGTATGTGCATAATATGTGAAGATTTTATATCATTTATTAAACCACAAAAATGTTATTCTGGCCCTTATCAACTCTCTTTCATTGGACAGACTGCCTTTGTTGTTACTGTTGTGCCAATAAAAGTTATTTTGCGGGCAATTCTTCAATGACCAATGATTTTAAGCCATATTGTTCAGAAACTGCTGCCCTGGAGGCTGTCAGCTGTATCTTTTCAGTCTCACTTCTACTTTTATACTGGGCTAGACAAAATTTGTCTCAGTTTACAGTACACATAAGTTCTGTGGCCTCCAAGTACCCAATCAGTGCAACCGCAAAGCCATAACTCCCTCTCTGGTGATAATGTCTCTGGTTTATTCAAGAATGCTTAAGCTCACATCTCTCTCCCTGTTTCTGGGCATGTGCTTTCCAGACACAGAGAGGCGAAGCAAAGTGACTGCGAAATTTTTAGAGTCACATCAAAACAGGGTCCGTGTATTCAAAATTGAAGCATGAAATCTGGGTTTGATGTTTTTAGACATTTAGAAAATACTTTAATTGATAAAATATTTTTTAAATGAATAGAGATGTTGGAGTGAACGCATGAAAATGCATTGCTTTAGTGACTGATTTCACATGCTGAGAAGAGCAGAAAACTGTGGTCAGTTTTCACTATTTTTATCTTCGGTAGAAAATAGCTCAGAATGAAAACTGCCAAATGCAAACAAAATCCCATTCAGCTCCATGTATTGGGTTGGCAGCAGAATTCCCTGCAGCAGATAACTCAAAACCACTAGGGGTAGTGGGAAAATATGATTTGGATGAGCCGACCATTTAAGTTTACCCCTGAGTGCATCATTAAGTAAAATACCCAGTTTTCCAAGAAACAAAATCAATCTCATTTTGAAAACACATGACAGTAATAAAATAACAATATATTTTGTTTTATATTTATGGTACACAGCTGTATCTCATGATATGATACTTAATGGTTGCTTCTCTCTATGAAGAAATAAAGAAAGGGCAAAACCCTGGGACAGAAAATAGAAATGGGAAAAATAAACAACTGTAACATGTACTGTTTGGCTACCCATGAGCAAGGCACACCAACTATGAAAAACTGTAGAGTGTTAAGGAGAAAATGTATGTAAATTTTCCCTAAATGATTAAATAAATGTATTTGGGGATCCCACACATTTAACTTCACGGATCTACTTGCAATGATCTTACACTCACCCCTCTCTCATGCTCCCTGGGCTTGTTAGTGACGATATTGGGCTGTTGGCATCAAAGTTTCCCTCCAGACCTTGATACCCGGAGCAGGTGTCTGCTGATGGAGGGAGAAACTCTGAATTTCCACTGTTGTGGACAGTGCTGCTGTTTGAGTACACACCTGAAAGAGAGACATGGATTTATTAAAGGATTACTTCACTGAAAATCTATTTTTTGAGTATCCACCACAACATGTAAGCTTGGAAGGTAGTTGTGAAAACTTTGTAGGTTGCTCGTTTATGGAGGTTTGTGCAGCTATGCAGCTACAATTAGCTTAGATTTACAATGGAGTCCAACATCACCCTAGTTTCATTAAAAAATTATTATTATTATTATTATTATTTCAGAACATAAATTATCAGAACATCAGAAAATTATCAGAACATACATAGAAACTCACTATTAAGCTGTCTGGCTAATTGGATAATTTGTTCCAAACACTCAAATGCTTACCAAAATATGGCTAAATACATACATTTACATGCTGTATGCTACAGTTTATTGCTAGCACTGTTAGCTATGTTCGCCACCAACCTAAGCAAGCTAGAGTATCTTGATTTATCTACCTCTTACTTTTTAAGAAAGTTTTTTTTCTGTTGTTGATCAACTAATTCAATCAATTGATCAATTAATCCACTAATAATTTAAGCACTAATGCAAACATAGAGGGTAAAATCTAAGCACAAAAAGCTATATTTATTTTAAGCTCATTCTAGCAAAAATATGCTAAACACACTGGCCATTCACATGGACAGAGGAGAAGTTAACAATGTTGTTAAGAGTTTCTACAGACATTTTAATAATTTTTTCACAGGTAAACTGGGTCGCCACTGAAATCCATAGTAACAGTTCAAAGCCAAGCTACAGCTATTGTTCCCTGCAAAAAGGAGCAAGCTACAAACTTTCAGACATATTGCAAGCTCACATGGGGTGTTTGATACTAAAAACCTAGTTCTTTGGTGGTGTTCATTTATAGCTGTAACACAAATACCTGCCCGCCAACAGCAGGGCTTTCAACACTTGGCTTTGACTTAGTTTAAGGGCAGCTGATGATGATAGCATATGTCACCATAAATCCAGCAAACAAACAGTAATGTACATACACAGGTATATACATAACAGTCAGAGTTGGTTTCAGGCTTTAACAGTTGGCCATTCCTGATAAGGAGAAAGTCCTCTTGGGACATTTTCAAAATTAAACACTGACATGCTTGTTTCACCCTGAATAAACATAACTGGTAGTGTGCCGTTTGAGGCTTTTCCCTCAAAGTCTTCTGGGTAAAGCTGCAAGTAGTCTGAAGTAATAGACATGGACAGCTCTCCTGGACACTCTCCCTTCTCTTTTGCCAACTGAGCCTCAGTGTACCTGACAGCTTCTTGATCCCGGTTCAGCCATTGAAAGGGGGAAAAAAAGAGCTTGGCTGGAAAACCGGTTTGGAGAAGCTGAAGGACGAGCGGGGAGGGGGCCAACTCGCCCGCAGTCAGTGCCCGGTAATTGGACAAGGTAAACACTGGCATGATGAGCTATCATCGAAGGAATGGGAGAGGAGGGAGAGGAAAAGGAGCAAATGAGGCCATGAAAATGAAAAAGACAGCTTAACAGCCCAGGTGTTTGGGCAATTACCCTTTTCTTTGTTTTTACTCATTCCCAAAGAGGTGTTGGAGGCTAAACGCAGACTTTTGCTACTGTTTCATCTGTGCATACCTGTGAAGTCATCTAAGCGCGGTAAAGGCGAGCTGTTTTCTTGGTGGGAGGAGGCAGAGCTGTGGAGATGCTGCCTCGCCAGACAATCACTCAAAATGTCCGATTCCAGCATTGTGTGCACCTGAACCTGTCAAACACACAAAATACACATATAGATAGGTCATGATAAATATTTATTGTGGTACACTAGTATTATGTTTTCACGTTGGTGAGCATGTGCAGCTGCCTGCCTGCTTGTAGGGATGAGAGTAATTATGGTAAAGCTACAGCTTAGTTGTCTTCCAATTGTGTCTTACTGTTGGGCAATACAACTCCCATGGAGCTAAAGTTTGAAAAGATTCAATTCTCTTTTGATTACATACAGTAGATCAATTGAAAACACAGTGAGATATCTGCAGGCAGTTTTCTACTGTTCATTTTTCAAAGAAGCGATACTTGAACCAGATGCCTGGGTCTTGTTTCGTCTTGCGATCCAGCTTTCTGAGGTATAAAATCCAGAAATCTTGTTAGGCAATCTTATTCCAAAATGTTCTAACAAAGTTAAGGCAAGACAATTTACTTTATTATCCAGCGTTAACAGAGCATCCCCCAGGATTTTCCAAAACAATTTATTGACAGCTCCAGGACTCAGAAGAAGCTCGCAAAGGACACCCAGGAGCCACAAAAGAGGTATGAATAATGTTATAATGGAACAATGGAAAATGTTGTCCCAAACCAGTGTTTATGAAGATACAAACTTCAAAAGATGTGACACATCAGCTCAAAGAAATGTATAACCGTAAGGAGTTTATGAAGTGCATGTTTAATATTTCAAAGTTCTTTTAAGCCCCACGGGGTTTACTGCAGTGCAGGGCGTGTTAGCCATGTCACAACTTACAAGCACACGTGGTTCTGTTTAAACCAAACAAGGCATGGGAATACACACAAAGCCCCAGTGTCACTCACGGTCCATAGAAAACAAACACGGCCCAGATAATGCTGAACAATAGGCTCCCTATTCTGACTTCCAGGGAGTGTGTGTAAGACTTTGTTTTGTTGTATTTCATCCTACTGAATCATAAACATGCTTACTCTCTATTCCTCCTGCTGCTGCTCGCCATCTCATCTCTCAGAAACAAGGGTTCTTTGTGAAGAGACAAGGTGCCATCTAGAACCAATGAAAATACTGTTCTGCTGAAGAAGTTCTTCAATAGGCAAAAGCCATTTCGCTCTGTTCTTGTCATATAACTTAATTCTAAAAAGGGGAGATAAATTTCATACTATCTTAATTTGCATAATGTTGTTGATATTGACTATTACCAGACAAACTAATACTGTTACAAATACTCTCCTTTTTGAGAGTGTCGATGTATTCTTTCTGACTTCTTTGCTCCTGTCCTTGCTCTAGTTTACACACAATCAGGATCTCTATCCTTTTCATTTTTCTTTCAAGAAAGTCTGTCTCACTCTGTGTGCTGTGATCCTAACATTATTGTTCTGGGGCCCAAGCACCTCCGTGACGCATTACCTAAAGATATAGTTACTCTGGATCGCCCTCCATCACCACTGTGAGGAATCTCTGAGTTATCTTTGATCAGGACAAGTTGTTTAACTCTCATTAAGCAAATTTCACCTTTTCACCTAAATAATATTGCAAAAATCAGGAACATCCTGTCTAAAAACTAGTCCATGCATTTGTTCCTTCTAGGCTGGATTACTGCAATTCCTTATTATCAGGCTGCTCGAAAAAGTCCAGTTCAGCTGGTCCAGAATGCTGCAGCATGTGTTCTGACAGGAACCAGGAAAAGAGATCACATTTCTCCTGTTTTAGCTTCTCTGCATTGGCTTCCTGTAAAAACTAGAATAGAATGTAAAATCCTTCTGCTCACCTACAAAGCTCTTAATGGTCAGGCACCATCTCATCTTAAAGAGCTCATAGTACCTTACTATCCCACCAGAGCACTGCGCTCCCAGAATGCAGGGTTACTTGTGGTTCCTAGAGTCTCCAAAAGTAGACTAGGAGCCAGAGCGTTCAGCTATCAAGCTCCTCTCCTGTGGAACCAGGTTCCAGTTTGGGTTCAGGAGGCAGACACCATCTCCACATTTAAGAGTAGGCTTAAGACTTTCCTCTTTGATAAAGCTTATAGTTAGGGCTGGCTCAGGTGAGTCCTGAACCATCCCTAGTTATGCTTCTGTAGGCCTAGACTGCTGGGGGACTTCCCATGATGCACTGAGCTCCTCTCTCCTCCTCTTTCTCTCCCTCTGTATGAAACCTCATCCCATTAATGCATGTTACTAACTTGACTTCTTCTCTTTCCGGTAGTCTTGTGCTTTCTCGTCCCTCTCCTCTCTCCTCCTATCACTTCCTGCAGGTGTTTCTGGCTCTGGAGCTGTGGAGTCTGGATCTGTGGCTGCGGGTCACCTGCTGCCCCTATGTTCCTGCTCGACACCCTCTGCTGCAATTATTATTACTAGTAGTCCTATTGTTATTATTATCCTTAACATTTCGATTATCATAAACACTACTATAAATATCTGTACCATTATTCATTCAGTCTGTACCAACATTACCTTTACTGTCTGTACCTCTATGTGTATATCTTGCCACCCCCCACCCCCCGTCTGCTCCTAAACTATTTGTTTGTTGAGTTGGGAAGTTGACTATATTTTTTACCAATTCTGTGAAATATCTTTGAATTTGACCGGTTTAATAAAATTGTCAAATGTTATGTCGAATAATATTCTTCTCATGGTAGAAAACAAACAGCAGCTCTATAACTCATGTTTATAGAGTGTATATATGTGTTCTGTATACTGTAGTCTGTGTCTGATTTTATTATTGTATGACGAAGCAATGTACGATCCAGAGTCAAATGAGTACACATTCCTGGCAAATAAAACTGATTCTGAAAAACTAATTTACAGAACTAAAGTGGATAATGAAATGAATCTTCTTTCCATACAAAATAAAATTTCAATAAAATTTTTCAACATTTTTTTCTGCATCTGAGGTCAAGCAGCAAGATTACATGACAATTCAATAATAAATATAGTTTTTTAAGGAGGCGTCCTCGTGGCCTATAGGTTTAAGACGCTGAGTCAAGCTGTGTACCAACCTTTGTTGTGTCTCACTCTCACATTTCTGTACAATAAAAGCTTAAAAAATTTTATATTAATTGCTTTTAAAAAAAAGTTTTAAAGCCCCTTTGCTATATTGTTATTTATAGCCACATCTTCTAAACCCAACTACTACTTACTGCACTTATTGCACATAATCTAATATAATCTAACATAATCCAGTTTGAGAGACACCGGAGATGTTTGTTTCTACAAGACCAGAGAAGTATAATCATACTCTGCTCTCAGCTGAATGTCCAAGATGTTAAAACATATTTGCTGTCGTTACCTTGACCTCCCTCTCCTGAAGGCCTTTAGCTGAATGAGCTTTGACGTGCTTTCGTAGCGAGCTGGGATCGGTGTAGCGTTTGGTGCATCCTGGGATCTGACAGGCGTATGGCTTCTGTGAATGAACAGCGTCAAGAAGAAAGGAGAAAACCATGAGGAAACAGAGGGGGAAATACCTTAGCGTACTCTGAAATGCGTGTTTTCATGTTCCAAAAACAAAACATCTGACATGTAGCATTTCCAAAACATGACAATTTCTCTTAGATTTTCTGTTTTAGCTGCTATAACAAAAGATTGACAAGAAGGAAAAATGAAACCAAACAACAAAATAGACCCTAAAATACACAACACATACATCCATCCAAGGGTGTTTATTCACTTTCGGTATTTTAAGTTCATGGTTAACAACATGGTGCAGACTAAACCCTCTATTTTATACTCTATATTCATATTGTAAACTTTCTATAAAAACTCACACGTGTTCAGGACACAACATGACATGGTTTAGTCACACTGGATATGATGTCAAACACAAAATATGTGTTTACAAACAACAGTTTAGTAGACTCAGATGGTTCACAGGTGTGATACTGTGTGTACAGTAGTCCTGTGTATTATACACACAAACATTTAGGATAAATGCTGTAAATGTGGTTACATAGCGTGACAACTGCACTAACGGAGAAAGGAAGTGCATGTAGATTACGTCAACATTTTATGTAATGTACTCCTCAACTGAAAAGGGAGTATATTTACCTTTTGTCTGCAGGCTTTAGGAGAGGAAGAGAGAGAAGAGTTAAGAGGAACAGCACAGTGTACAGATACACTGCCTCCTGTTTAGCCATAAATCAGTTTATACATGAGGTCAACATCTACCTGCAATCAGTATGATTCATAGCAAAGGTTTGTGATTCAGAGAACATACATTATTTATGCATAGATTAAAGCAAGTGACAGACAAAATATTTGCTACCTAAGAGGTTCTTCACCAGGTGATTGCAGTCAATCAGATCAATTCAAATTAAAAGACATTATAAAACACATCAAAGAACATGCTTTGAAATGTGGTTTGACTGTAAACATTAAATTCTTACATATAGATCTTTTTCCACCATTAAAAGCAGTACGGATCTGCTCTTGATTTAATGAGGTGGTGACGTCTACATTTCACAATTTTATCAAAGTTATAAGTTTAGATGAGTAAATGAGCCCATTTCCATGAATCTAATTCATTACAGGTTTATTTCCTTTTTTCATTGCCGAGTGTTTAACCAGGTGGACTGAATTAAGTTTTCATGAAAACACATGTACAGAGTTTAGTTGAATCTTGCTGGTTTATGTACCAGAATCTGAACATCACAAGTAAAAAAAGCCCAAAAAACTACACAGTGCTTTGCTGAATAGTTTAACACTAATTATCAAGAACCAACTAAGCCACACATTAAGAGCTCTGAAGTTAAGAAACTTGGCAGATTTTAAAGCAGCACAAATCATGTATTGGGTCAAAAAGAAATAACTTCATGTTCTAGAAACAAAGGTTCAAGACTAATGTAAAAATTCACTGCATTTAGGGAAGAGTAAAATTTTTAAGGAACAGTTGTAGCGAGGAACTGAAAATCTTAATAAGTAAGTATAACAAGAATGGCATATTGGCATTAGTATAGTAGTGATGGACTACATGTGGTTTAATTTTACTTTTGACATCAAATTAGTGTTTTGTAAAAAGGCTAGATGCAATAAGCTGAAGCATCATCTTTTTGTCTATGATGTATTCCTCTCTGCTGTTCTGTTTTTTCATTGTCTTTTTCTTTTTACACCAAAATTTGTGTAATTATCTAAAGACAGAAAATTCAGACATGGAATTACTCTAACATAGATCAGAGCGAGTGCTCCTCCACAGTGCCCAACATTACATGCTCGCTTGGTCACTTATCATTTCACCACTGATTGTTCTTGCTGATTTTGTTTTCAACATTTGCTAAGTTATCTTTAGCTAACACATCACGCAGAAACTTAATACTGATTAAAAAATCCCCAAACAAGTCTTTGGTTCCTTGAGCTGCAAATTTAGTTGAGACTGACCTAATTTTGGAAACAAATCTTTCATAACACACTATTATATATACCATTAGTAACATAATGCAAGTTATTTAGTCAAACCTAAATAACTTGTATTGACACCAGTCTTTTCTTGGCAGGTTGTTATATTATTTTCAGCAATTATTCACATCCAGTTCTCTACTGGGCCTTCATTATGGCGCCACATGTGTCTGAATCTTGATTTGTGACGCAACTGCGAAGCTGCCATTAGCCAGCGTGAAACCACAAAACGGAGAAAATAACTTTCTCCTCTTGTTGTAATAACACTGGAGTGCAACGTACAGCTCCATCTCACCCGTGTAATAAGAGATCTGATTTGCTGGATTAGAGCTAAGTCCTCATTGCTTGTCAGCAGGAGTAAAAATAACTGTGGTTTGCAAAATAAATCCACAGAAGGTATGCAGTTTCACAATCCCAAAGAATTTTCAGACTGTACATCAGGCAACTATGCACAAAGAGGGGGAAAGACGGTAGGCACTATAAATTAAAGTGACTTTATGTGGGTTAAGTGCACCACACATACCTCTTATTACTTAGCAAAAACTGTATATCATAAAGAAATCTGTAAACCTACAGGAGAGTGAGCTTTATACTCTACAGCTCATCACTGGTTTCATGTTTAAGTGATGGCTTTTTGTCATTCAGATGTTCCAAATAACTATGCAGACATGAAAGAATGGAAGAAGTATTCAGATCCTTTACTTAAAAGAGTAATCCTCCAATTTAGCATTGCAATCCTACAACACTGTCAGAATCACGATGGACAGTTTAAAAAAAAACAAAAAAGTATGAAAAACAATGCAACAATAGCAGAGATAATGTCTTTTTTATTCAGTATCAAAACCGCAATGGAACTTGACAGCTAACAGTTTTGATAGTAACTGTGTTTTGCTAGTTGCGGCAAATGTAGCCTCGAGTGGCTAGCAGCAAGCAGAGATGAGGAGGGGGCTACAGAGTTCTGGTAAACCCATTGTTTTCTGACGTCATGCCATCAGATTTTTTTAATTAACAACCAATGCTGACATATGCAGTAATACATATGCAGTAGTACTATACAAGACCTCAGGCTACAGCATAGAGTAAGGTGTAGAGTATGTGGCTACATTGCAACATGTAAACTATGGCGTACCTACAGTGTACATTCATGCAGACGTGTAAATTGACCTTCAGCGGTTGAAGAAAAAAATCCACAGTTCTCATTCTATGCAAAAAATATATTCAAAAGGTTTATCTGAGAGGGATATGAGTCTGAGTGAGATCCATCAAGTGGATATCTTCCAAAGTTAGTCTTTTTAGAGCAAAATTCCATCTTTTTGTTATTGTCCTCCCACTATAGCTCAACATCGTAACAGTGTCTGGGGAAACACAAAGAGGGAATTTTATACTATAAAGACTGTAACTGAAATTATAACAGCACGCAAAACCTACTTCTATATTCATATGGGCACTTGACTTTAACAGTTCCTTCCTTTAAGTTAAAGTACATCAGCAAAGTGTATCTAAAGTATTAAAAGAAAAACTACTCATTCATGCAGCCACTTTCAGTGTGTTCAATTATATATATATATATATATATATATATATATAAGTCTGACTATGTTTTGAACGGATAGCGGTGGTGCACTATGGATTGTGGACATTTTCACTCAGGGGTGTACTCACTTTTGTTGCCAGAGGTTTAGACAATAATGGCTGTGTGATGTGTTGTTTTGAGGGGACAGCAAATTTACATTGTTATACAAGCTGTACACTTCACAATGTAGCAAAGTGTTATTTCTTCAGTGTTGTCACATGAAAATCAATATAATAATCAAATATCACAAAGTGAGGGGTTTACTCACTTTTGTGAGATACTGTATATATAGTGTATATAGAGGGAGAAATAGAGAGTTTAAAAGTTTGGATTTCAAGGTAGAAGAGTGTTTTCTGTTTTCTCTCAGGCTGCATCAGTTATGGATTTCATAACTTCTTTTCCCATGAAGCGGTGATTTATGATGATCGCCCCTGCTTCTCTGAAACCCCTGATAAATTCCCAGTTTCATCATTTAAGGTTAATAGATGGTGAATTCTGCTTCCTGCTTTTAAAATTGACAAGATGTTGAGTGGAGACCCTGAATTTAATTCCTTTTTGCTCACATGCTGTATATAACGCTATCTAATATTGTTATTCATTCATCCATGCAGGCATAAATCATAGCTGAAAACTTGTTGCCTGTTTTGAATGAAATAAATGGCACCCTTGTGATTTGTGTAGATCCGAAGAGTTTAATATTTAGGCAAGGTGATGAATGAAAATTGAAAATACAAAATTTGGGGTCGGGGGGGGGGGGGGCCTCCTTTTCCTTCATGATGACTGGGAAAATACAGGAAGAAAATATCTGAAATTGGCTTATTCACAATGTTTCATGGTTTATTGAACAGATTTTCATTTCTCAGTGCATTAAATGTCAATTAATGATACATTTATTACAGTGGACATGTTTTATTGTCTGTTCCTGCAGTCTTTACTCTAATCTGACAGCATTCAGCTCAGATTTGTGCTGTGCTGAAAGGGTTTATGGAACAGTTAATAGACCTACAGTAGTTCGTTTGGATTTGACTTTTACAGAAAAGTGACTCAGATGCTTATTCAGACACGAGACAAATATGTAAAAGTGCAGGCTTTAAAGGGGTTTCACTTTCACAAAGGATGGTTTGTGTAGAAATATAATTGTTAATGGATAATTAATAATTTCACTGCTTTCATACTGTACATAAATGTGTGATACAATAAGCTTCTTATAGACAGGTGTAGTGTGGATGGCTTTGTGTGTTGCTGTGCACTGACCGTGTCCAGATGTGTGCGCTGGTGTTTGGCCCGGTCACTGGAGTTACTGAAGGCTTTGAGGCAGCCGGGATGCTGGCAGATGTACGGTTTCTCTCCTGTGTGGCTCCTCAGATGGATCTTCAGGTTCTCCAGACGTGAGAATGCCTTGGAGCAGCCCTCAAACTGATATGGAAAATCAAACAGTCTTACTACAACATGACACACCCACCATTTGAAAAGAGTGATAAATAATAGTCCTTTTCTTTTAGATTGTAAAATTCTTTTGTGGTTTAAAGTCCATATAAAATAGGTTGTTGGTTTAGGAGTCAAAGCAGCTGTAATCAGTATTTTTATATTAACAATGAGTCAAATTACTGTATGTAGTGTATATATAGTAAAGGGGCCACTCATAGTGATAAATCCACTGAGAATTATCACCTGACTCTGCTGTTTCCTTCAGCTCTACTGACCATTTACTGTTTTTCAGTTCATTGTTTTGGTTTTCTGGCCCACAACTTTACTGTTCACTCTCACTGCTCTCATCAACCTATTTTCAACCACAGAAGACAGACAAAGTTAGCGAGTACCTGGAGAACAAAGTGGAGCATTTAGCAGCTTAAGAGCCAGACGTTTCCCTCTGGAGTTGGCAGAGACCAAAACAAAGGTATAAAAAATAAAAGTGAATACTGGACTTGAAGTCGTTGGGTTGCCAGAAGCACGACAAACACAGAAAATGTGCCAACGCTCACCACATCAACTTAGAGGTTATGATATGTCAGTGCTATGTTCACATCTTGTTTCTATTGCCCCAAAAAATCGCATTAGTTTTATGACGTCACAGCCTGACACCCACTACTTGGCCTAATGATAGACAAAACATCTTTTAGCATGAATACTGGGCTTCTAAAGAAATGTGCACCCAACTTTTGGTAGATTTTACTGTGTACTGACGACTATCTTTGATGCATATTTTGTATACAATGATTGACTGCAGAACATTTTAACCAGGGACAAAATGTAAAAATGCCTTGCACTCACTTCTGGTAAGCAAAAGGAATTTAAACTTCTATCTTCAATACAAATCATATACAAGGACAGTAGGGTTCTGCAGTGGGTGATCAGAAGATCACTGGTACCCATCTACTAATCATCAGTGTTATGGGTGTGGTGAGGTGCCTACGCAGAGCCCCAAGGATACTGAAAGACAATACCCAACCAGCCACAGCCCATTCACTCTGCTGCCGTCTGGCAAGAGGTACAGAAGTATCTACTGTTGCAACACCGGACTGCAGAGCAGCTTCTTCCCTCAGGCTGTGAGACTCCTATATTCATCCTCTGCACTGCACCATGTAAAATAGTTTTATTTCTATGACTTGTTATTTATCCATCCATCTATTGTATATATATATTTTAATATAATGTTTGTTTTTGTGAGTATCATAAAGGGAACTACAACCTATAAACTACCTTGTACCTTGAAATCATACACAAATCCCTTCTGGACCTTTAATAAAGCATGTTGGCCTGTGACTAACACATAATAAAATCTCACTTTCACATTACAGTTGTTGATCTGGTCCAACAGAAATAACTGGTAAAGGGGTAATATATCACAATTGAAAGGTCATTGAATTATAAACTTCAGGTAATAGCCTTTTTCCAAATAGCAATAGCAAACAAACACACACACACACACACCAGGCTGTAGTAAGTTCTGGTAAAGGTTTCTGTTAGACTCGAGCCAGACAAGAAGCAAATATCAGAGTCAGCTGGCAGCACATCGTAGGCCGTAATCCAAAGCTTTACAGAAACTGTGTCACATTCAATCTCAAATCTCAGGGAAATGACCAATGTTTTCATTTCTGGCATGTAAGTCAAAGTTTAAATAGAAATATTTCTCAGTGTTTGATTTAAACATCCCGGAGACATTTAGACAATCACAGGAGAGGATTTAAAAATTTTTTCCATGATCAACACATTGTGATTCCCCCTTTACGTGGCAAATTCAACAAATTTTGAAGATCAAATGGAAAATTATCCAATGTGTCCATCAATCAGTAGATGAAAAGAAGAGTCATCTACTAACGAGACTGATAAAGACACAAAATTAAGGCAAATCATTTATTTATTTATGTCTTGACGTTTAAAAATGCACCTATATGGGGGATCAATAAAGAAACATCTTATTTTATAGATAATATTTTAAAGAAATATTTTCAATTAGGTACAGATTTATTTTTGAAAAGGATTTTGTAGGTCTGAGATCCGGGTCTGATTCTTATACTTAAAGTGTTTCATCCTTTTTAAACTAATCCAGAGCAAAATATGGAAATAGTTTTTCTACCTCCGGGGTTTTATTATGTTTTGCTAATGAGTCTGTAAATGTCAGTCGCCTCATTTAGTTGAATAAGTCAGTACATTAAGAAAAAAACTACATCATGGTCATTAAACGAGAGCTTCAGATCGCCTTGACAAAAAAGACAAGAAACTAAAACACAGAAATTAAAAGCAACCCAGAAAAAAATACAGACCAGTCACTGAAATATCAGCTCAGTCACATCTACAGGTATTAGCACACATAGATTATAGATTAAGACTCTTCATGTCTTGTGAAACCGAGGACATGAAATATTATCAGATTTAAACATTTTGAAGCCTTGTGTGACCTGAGCTGTGAGGACAAACTCCACTCGAACGCATCAGTTTGAAGTTGTTTGAAAAGAAGAAAGACGTAAGGCCCCTTCAGTTTTGCAAGTCAGTTTACCCCATGGCTACTGTGGTTAAAACATTATGAAAAAAGAACAACAACAAATGTAACCCTACACTTCCAAATATATATGGCTCCAAAATAGAAACAGATTTCTAAAATCTTTGACAGAGTAGAAATTTGAGCACAGCTTTATTTAAGCGGCGTTACAGTTTATTGTGCTTTATTTCCTCATCATGACAGCATGTGAGTATAGTGTCTTTTTAAAGTCTCTGTTACCACAAGAATAATGTTTCTCTTGTTTTTACCAAAAAATGGAGACATGAAAACAAATTCTTAGAAACTCAAGGGAACTGTTAATCTTCACTCATGACGTTTGAAGAGGTTTATCCTGCAATTTTAGATTTAGTTTGTTATTCCTTAAAATTAGACGTCTTTTGTACTGTCCCATTTTAATCATTAGATTTTTTTAATGTGTGTACTTAAAGGCTGGTGATGTTTTATATTTTTGGCATTGTCAAACAACAGATCCTATGAAAAGACCAAAACCTACAATGTGTCTCTCTGACGTACTTACTGTCAGTGACTCTAAACTCCATTCCATTCACCGCACACACATTACTCAAACAGGAGTAAATAGTTCATTTATTGGCAGGACGACGTCATTTGTCTGTGTCTTCCAAAACCCTTTTAAAATCAATGTTTTATTTTCTTTATTAATCTGTTTTATGATGTGATGAATGCTCTGGTTTAGGGAAAGATGAGAGGTTTGGGTTGAAATAAACACTTACATTTCGGGAAACATTGTGTTTTGGGTAAAATGACATGATGTCGTGGTGACAACAATGACCATGTGGCTAAGGTTAGGGGATGGTCGGGGTCATGCTCTCCACGTGGACTGCGAACAGAGTTCTCCCGAATCAAAGCCAGACATTTTTTGATCCCTCTGACCACCACGATCATCTTCCTCTAAGGACTTTGTTGCTCACCAACTACATCACCAGACAAGTTTTGTCACTTGAGCGTAAACATTAGGGGTGTGACGACATCTCGTGCCATGAGATCTTGCGATATAAAAACGTTACAATATTTCTTGTCGAGGTGAAAATCTGTCTGTGAAATTAGCATAGAAGATGAAGATAGAAGATGGGCCCAGTATTTTGTTTGTGTGGCAGCATTTTGGGTACCCGGTGGAAACAACAAATGGTGACAGAGTGACAGACAAGACACAAACTATATGTAAGCAACATTTTGCATTTTGTGACTTTCAGTCGAATAAAAGATAATATATTTCCAGTCATATATTTTGTGAGTGAGGATTTCTTAAAAACAATGTTAAAATATCGCCTCATTCTCGTCAACCCAATGTTGTGTCTTGTATCATCACAACCCTTGTAAACATATGTCTTTATGGGCCACTTGGTGAAACAACTGGTGCTGTTGTTTTTCTTCAGGAGGACAGTCCTGTGTGACAGTGCACATGTTCACTGTAATGAAGGAACATGTCAGCCAGTGCGACAGTGTAGCTTGACAACAATGGAGCTCTATGACACAGAGAAATAATATATATGAGGTTTGGCTACACAGACTCGTAGGACTAGGATCGTTGTTGGTTTTGGTATTTTTTCACACGATTTGTTGACAGTAGGGAAAACACAGAATATCACCAGACTTATGCTTACAAATGTATGGTGCTGAAATGACATTAATATGCACAGTACTGTGCATATTAATGTCATAACAACACCATAAATTATGACTGATGACTCTAACACGATGGCTTTAAAAACGCTTTGGGAACTTGTGTTTACAGTCTTGAACAGCACCTGTCTAATCTGAGACTCGACATTACGAGCTGGTAAATACGGCTGAATTCATTAACAAACACTAACTACATTCATGCGAGATATACATTTTCCATTGCTGCACTCGGTGTGACTTAATTTACATGTTTTGGCCTGAGCTCTTAGTGAAAATTAAATGACGTTACTGACGTGGCTCAAGTGTGACTAATGACTAATTTTTGGTGTGTGATGTTGATTTAATTTTATTAATCTGTTCAACTCTCCGCAGTAATATATTTACAAGCCGGCAGTGGATTAGGTCATTTTAATGCACTAATTAACTTTGAAGCCCTGTGTCCAAATTTCTGAATAAATTATTAATCGGAGTCCCAGGTTGATGACAGCGACCGAGTCTGTGGGGAATTAAGGAGAGAGTTACTCACTCTCAGGGATGGGGATCTGGCACCAACCTGAAGGACATCATGGGACAGACGTGTTCAAGCAGCAATAGTTGTGTTTTAGCAAATCACTCATGACAGAAGTGAAGCAGGGTGACGCTGGACTAGGGCGCAAAGGCCACTGTTGTGATGGTTAATGCAGGATCCTCACAGTCTGTCTCTTCTCTGACCTAACATGGTCTGTTTTGTTCTGGACCCTGGAAGCTTTTCAGTCTTCTGTTGTATTCTGTCATTTTAAGGATTATAGACCATCATGCTTAAACAGCCCAAAAGCGTTTCAAAAGACAAGTTGCTCAGACACATGAGGTAGGAAGAGTTTCTGGGAACACAGCAGGAGTTCTACCATAGTGAATAGTTTATCTGCTTATTACATCACAAAATACTATATCCTATGCTACTTGAAGTTATAATTTCCATGAAATCAAATCTCATTTGTGATACCATTTATGGTCTGTATTTTATTCTGCACTAGCCATTCAATTTAGTACAAATTATAAATTCTCTAACATGTACATATCAACGGTCTATAAATCCTGCATGCTGTATATACTGTATATTGACATGTATAGATGCATCTACTTCATGTATATAAAGTAATATAGTACTTTACCCATTTAATATGTATCCATCTGCAGTATTTGTATTTTTTTATTTTACAGTTTACAGACTTGACTTGTGAATAGACACTTTTTTGTTGGTCATTGTTGCTTTTTTAAAAACATAATTATACGTATGTACACAGCAATTTCTCAACAACTTGTTTATAATGTACATATTAGTTATACGTTTAGTTTTACCTGCCTTTTTTCAGGTTTGTTGTCCTTGTTTTTATCTGTATGTCTTTTTCTGTCTTCCTGTAGATTGCTCTGTATGTAGGCACATTGAGAGCAACTTAAAAACAGGAGACCAAATTCTTGTGTGTGTACTTGGCTGATAAAGCTGATTCTGATTCTAATATATTTATATCCAGTAATTACCTCTCTATTAATAGTGGCAACTTTATTAGGTATACAGTGCAGGGGTTTTCAAAGTCTGAGACTGCGGGCCTCCCCGCAGACACTCAACAATTGAGACAAGATACCTAATGTTGCTGTTTGACACAACTTCAGACTACACCAAACATATAATCTTTACTAAGGCATTTATTAGTTCTGACTCGGGGAAAATTCCTCCCAACTGCTGCGTCTCTGAACTCTTCTTAACCAAATTTAACACATTTACCCAAAATGACTTACAATTGCTAAACACGTAAGAGGTCGCACATCTCTAGAGCAACAATGGGTTAAGTGTCTTGCTCAAGGACACAATGGAGGATGGGTCACAGTGGGAATTGAACACAGATTACTCACACCAAAGACGTGTGTTATCCACTGCCCCATTGCCGCCCAGCTGTTAGGCTATGTGATCTATGTGTTGTACTGGACTACACCATCAAAATAATGCAGTCCAATTTTAACTTTGAACTCAGTAAAATACATTTAAAAAGAAGAATTAACAATTTTCTCCCTAGCAACAATTTTGATCCAAAAATGTATAAATAATCACTGTTGTCCGTCAGCATCTAGTGAACATTTTTGGTACACAAACAGTTAACAGCTCTTGTTCTCTACTACAAGTCCAATGCATCTTTAAGTTTTGAAAGATTATGTCCCCCCGCCCTCATATGCCTCACAGTAGCTTGGTCCGCTGCATACCTTTTTCAGATCCTCAGCGACTTTATTTCTAAAAAGCAACTAGGGTGAGATCTGGTGAGTTATTCAGACCATCAGTGGTCTGACAATAAATTTCCACCCTTGCACAAGAGGCACTCATAGCAACAAGACATGTCATTTTATCTAATTTATATCAGCCTCTCTGTTTAATGTGCACTCTCTTTACACCACATCAGAGCTGTGTCAAGTTACTCAGAATACAAACTGAACATCTCCACATTGAAAGCATTCAGCTGGCTAAACGCGAGGTGGCTTTAATTGTAAAGCAGTCACAGGAAAAGAAAATGAAAGAAAACAACTTAGGGTGTTTTGTTTGGCCACTTTTAAATATTGTAGAAAGTACTGAAACAAGAAGCAGAAGGCACAGTGATCTGTTACCTCCTAAGCCAGGTAACCAACGTTACGTGCTGTTGAGTGGAAAAAAACTATTTGCGCAGTATGCGGCATAAAATCAGGTCTACAACAGCTCTGACAATTACAGACTGACTTCTTTATAAAGACACTGTTTGTTTTGTTACACTGTAGACTGAAACACCTGTTGCTCTTTATATATTTCTGACAAAGGAGCGGCTTCCGAGAATTCTGTGACTTGCAGTATTAAACCACACTTGGTGTTACGATAGTAAAACTTATTTAAGTTCAATAAAACTTTACAGACAGTCTGTGGAAACATAGTTTCTACAGGAATGAATGATTTATCAGTTTATTGCATCACCAAGTGTAAAAACTTAATAACTTTGAATGAATTGCCTTTGTCAGAATAACTACAGAGTGATCAGCAGGTTTTTGAATGCTCAGTGCTACAGACACATCCTCCATTCATTCAACACTGCCATGTTTCTCCCTCTGGCATGCATGAGTAAGGGAAACCTGTCGCAAGGAAAGGAAACCATTTGATCATCTCTCTGTCTAACAGACTCTTGATCATCGGCTGCTCAGACTGAAAGAAGTCGAGATGCACTGTAAGCACGTTAATGCCTTTCAAACCCAGTTAAACCTCTAAATGGCCCATTTGAAAGCAACATAAATTTGGAAAGAATGAGATATGTTTTAACTGACTGAAAATCATTGCAGCAGTGCTGGTGGATCTGCAGTACTGCAGCTCTCTCTTCATTACTGATTAATTAAAAATAAAATCTTACTTTATATAGGTGAGATCCCCACTCATGACAACTTACCCGTTTAAATTATATTAAGGTTTAAAGTTATGCATAAGTAAGGGCATGGCCATTTCGGTGGGTTCCGTCAAAGGTGGTTAGCCGCAGCAAACAGGCTTAATTTGGCCTGCCTCAGCTCCACCGAATGTGAGTCAGAGTTGGAGAGACCTTTGATTAAAGGTATCCTGCAGAGTTTTCATTCTATGTAAAGACATTGAACTAATCTTAACAAAATGTGTAAGTGCGTCCTTAAGGGTACACCAGGTTGGGTACATTTCACACCTCTTAAAGGGGTCATATTATGCTTTTTCCCTCTCCTTTATTGAGTAATATATCTTTTTTTATGCATGTAATATTTTTGCAAAGTGAAAAGGCCCAAGCTTGGACGATCTTCTCTAATTTCATATCATCTAATCATGATAATTTGAGATCAACGATTGGTGATCTGATCGCCGGGGGGCGGTGTTACATTGTAGCATGCCAGTGAAATGCCAGCATGGCAGAAATGGGCTTATTAGCTTTAAGAGAAAACTCCAGAAACATCTGTAAATGCGCAGTACAGTGTTTTCCACAGAATGAATTACTAGGTGCTTAAATCGCTGTGTTAAGAAAATAATAGATAACTTCTCAGAGTTAACCTGAATGCAGTAGTTTTTCAATATACAGACGGCTCCATTTCAATGTGTTTGTGAGAGACTGAGAGAGGGAGAGCAAGCCAAGGTGCTGAGTGGATCTATGCGCTGTGTGCAGCTCCACAATGAATTATGATTTTACTCATTTTAAATAGTATATAATATGTGGCGTTGATATTGTGGCGTATCATGTTGCCAGAAATAAATCAATAAATGGGGAACACTGCAGTGTGGTGCAGATTGTAGAGACAGTTTTTATGTCATCTTAGCTCTGATAGTGAGTTAGTTAACAACCAATCGCTGATTATCCCTTCAATCGCCAATAGCCGATCCAATCGCCAATCGGAACAAGCCTTCAGTCCACCCCAAATGGAGTTCCCATCTCCCACAGAAAATACTGCTCCTGAACAGCCTGAAAACAGCTCGACTGTAGTCCAGCCTATACTTCCGTGAAAAAGTTGTGTCACTTCGTAAGACACGTCATAATGCTCGCCTAGCAGCTAGTCAGTCACGCCCTCAAAAACACTGGTGGAGAAACACACTGAGCTGCAGCACACACAGTGACAACGTCAGTCAATGGACATAAAGTTGACTAGTAGACCTTCACTAGGTACTGCGCAACAAAGATCATATAGCCTACATGTGAGATGCTTCACTCCATAGCTAAAACGGACTGGTCAAAACACAGGGGTGTTGCAGCAATGTACAGTATGACAAAAATCGGGTGTTATAATCCATCTAAACCTGTTACCTGGTACAACCTCTGAAGAAAAGTATGAACCTGAAAATTAGCATAATATGACTACTTTAAAACATGTGCAAAGACTTTATTTTTAATGCTCTGAAATCTGCATTTATTACATCAGTCTTTTTCCTGTCCTGTTTTCTTTGTATACTGCAACCTTACACAGCTTTAATCCAGTCCATTTCAGAAATGTGTATCATGCCACTCCCATGTTTGCAATTTGCACACGTGTTGTTCCGTTTATGCTTGCGGAACATCTCATACTATAAAAACATTGCTCTACAGCACCTCCAGTGGTCAGGTATACTCAGCAAGGTGGCTTTGAGTAAATAAAATTGTTGGAAACTGTTATTTTCATGTGTACAGCTAAAACCAAGATCAAGAGAGTTAGAGAGTCTGCTATGGAGATATTGGTATCTGACTTTTGAACATCATCATAAATGTTTAATATTTTTAATTTCTAACTACAAGTATCTAGCACGGACCAACCGCACATACCGCACCATTTATTGCCTAAGCTAGACTGCAATTCCCATCCCTCAATGGGCGTCTATACAAATACACAAAAATCAATAAATGCCAGTGGTCAGCAGTAAAAATATTTCCTAGTACCAAGCAACCCCCAAGTGTGATTTGTTATATGTTCAAAGTGCTGAATGGCTGTGCATGTTTTGTTTGTTCTCCACTGGTTCTGTAATAGTCTGTCAAATCTGATTATTGTTATCATCCAGACAAAAGCAAACTGACTCACCATGCATTTATTGGGTTTTTCTCCAGAGTGGACCCTCATGTGAATGAGCAGCTTATAGCGAGCGTTGAAGGGTTTGTGGCGTCGCACACAGCCGGCCCAGAAACAGGAAAACTCTTCCCCTTTGCGCTGGTCAATGTGCACCTTCTCAATGTGCCTCACCAGCTCCTCCTGACTGCTGTAAGTGGCACTGCAGTCAATCCAATGACACGGCTGGTCCTGTTGGTCCACAGTGAGGTCCTGTCCTGAAGGTCCATTGTGCCTCAGGAAATGAAGTGGGGTGCTTTCCTGGGCATCGTGGCCTTGGAGGGCCTGTCCCACATGGAATAGCTCCCCTTGCTGGTTGTTCATTTGAAATGGTTCCTGCTTACATGGTGAGAAATCCTCTGCAGGCTCTTGCTTGATTGAGTGATACTCTTCCTGTATCTTTTGTTGTTGATGAGAGGACTTGTTGTCCCCAGGTGCATCAGAAAGAATCAGGGAAGAGGCAAAAAATAAAGATGAGGGGGAGGAGGAAGAGGAAAGAGAGGATGGTGGAGAGCCAAAAGGAGGCGATGTGGCACAGCCAGTGAGCATATAGGACAAAGGGAGGGAGGGCTGGGGGTAACAACTGAACCTCTGGTTGTTGTTTTTAGGATCTGTGTGTGCTGTGGTGGCAAAGTCCTCCATCGTCTTTTCTATGTGGGATCCAGCTGTCTTACAGCTGAGCAGGGAGGTGAGGTCACGGCCCAGCGAGGAAAGGGACAGGGAAGTCCTCGGAAGACAGCACACGCCCAGACCACCTGAGTGTATCGATGACTGACAGAAGCCACCAGAAGACAGCGGCGCCTGAAGGTCCTCGGCATCCTCAAACACACTTCCAAAACCCGGAAGAGTCAGCTGGACGTCTGGAGGCCCGAGGTCAGGGGGCCACATCCTGGCCCCCGTGCGCTGACTTACACCAATAGATCCCGTCAGTAAAAACTTTGATGGTGATTCTCTTGGAGCAGCGTTAGGAATGCTTTGGAGGTAAAACCATCTACACCATCTTTCAGTTCTCACATGTAATCAAATTAGGTTGATTTTCAACTACTGGCATCTTCTTTTTCTCTACCCAAGCATGTGTAAAGATGAGTAGTCATTTGTTCCAAACTGCTGCTCAGTCACTCATCTCTCATGCACTGTGGGAGACAGAAACCAAACCCAAATGAGTCATCTTAAAAGACAAGAAAAAATACAAATATAAATCACTTTCTGAAACATATCACATAACAGCTTTGTGAAGCAGTGGTGGAACATTCTTTAATTTAGTACCAATGTACCAACTTATACACCAATACAAAAATGAAAAAGTACCCTATTACAACTTTTTAAAAATCCTCCTTACATACAGAAAAGTATCATTAGCAAAACTAGTGACTGATCATATGACTGAGCATTTTACCATTGTAGCTGTAGCTTATCTTATTTATATACAGTTAAGTAGCTAGTTTAGGATCAGAAGATAAATCTGAGGGCTTATGAGATGATTAATGGGAGAGCAAACAAGAAAAAGCAATGTTCTGCAGCACAAATCTGTAGGAATTAGAAATATTTGAGAGCCTAAACACTTATTTATTATCTGATAAGTTTAAAGGGGAAATGTCTCTTTTGTGAAACTGGCTACAACTCAAAGACATCTGATATGTGACAAGGGGTCCCAACTACACACCGCTTTTATGCTAGAGATTGCAAGAGACAAAAAGGTCAGAAACCACTGGTTAAATGGACATTGTAGGACTCACAATGGACAGCTCAGTTGGAGATTCTCGTGTTATGCAAGTAGCCGCTAATGTAGCCTCGGGCCGATAGCCTCCACACCTCCAGATGTTTTTCATTTTCAAAGTTGTAGTCTTCAACTCCAACTAACACTGACTCAACTGCAGCTCCCTCTGGAGCCACTAAATGTTTCATACAACTTTGTTCATCTATTCCGTAGTACTCCCTGAAAACACACATAAATGTGTGTAATATGTGGAGTTCCCCTTTAAGACCAGTATTTGAGTAAATGCACTTAGTACATCCCGCCACTAATTTGCGCTAAACTCATGCAGGATTTATTTACTGCAATGTTGCAGAGCTGTGACTCAGCTGGTGTGACAACTTGCCATGCCATTTGAAGGGTTGAAACATAAAACCCAAAATGTGTCACACTGAATGTTATTCCGTTATTTCCAGCCATCGGCAACTCTGCATTCAATCATTAACAACAAATGGACCAAGGTGACCAGCAGAGAAGGTCCCAGATGAAGTAAAACCAAAACAAACAGTGTCCGACCCCCTTGTCAGCAGGCTTCACTCAAACAGTTCTGAGTGCGACTCTGCAGCGAGTGTATATTTGGTTTCCTTTGAGCCGCTGTAACAGTCAGGGCTGATTCATTACTGCAGGCATTAAGGCCACCCTTGCAGCAAACAGCCAGGCGTTGTGTGGCAGCCGATTGGCTGGAATCTGTTCCAGAAGCTTGTTAACAGAAGAAGAGTAATGGACCACATCTCTCTGCTAGTTAGTGATGCAGGACAGGGAGGCTGGAAAATGGTGGGCCAAACAGAAGTTCCCCCACCCCTGTCACAGACAGTAGCTCTACTGTGCAATAGTCCCTGAGTGTTTATTGGAGTACACTTGATTTCCACTCTTCCCTGCCATCTGCCAGATATTGATGATCTAATTTACAACA
The DNA here is from genome assembly GCF_021292245.1 of Micropterus dolomieu. NCBI lineage: Eukaryota > Metazoa > Chordata > Actinopteri > Centrarchiformes > Centrarchidae > Micropterus > Micropterus dolomieu. Next base: position 7,050,918 of record NC_060155.1, on the reverse strand, counting down.
GGATCTCCGCCACGTGTAACTAGTCATCGGAAAGATTCAATGGGATTTCATATGGATGGTTATTTTACGAGCCAGAAACCAACACAGCTAAGATTATGAGTAAGTTCACTTCTGTAGTTATATTAGCTGACAAAGGAGTCACTAAGTGTAGGTTCATGCCCATAGTTTCCTGGTATAGTCTGGTTTACAGTTTTATGATTCTTCCCGTAAATCGCTGGAGTTCCCCATACCAGACTCTTGTAGCAGACCAATCATGGGAACTGTGGTTGAATCTTAATTAGAGAGGTTGTGATGTGTCTGTGTGTCAACAAGTTGAACTGGATTAATGATACTTGTGCAGCAGAAGTGGTTTGCGCTGTCTGAAAATATGATAATTGCAACCTAGTACCTGTTGGCTTTGAGAACTAAAACCAATATTAGACTTTTGAGGGCAGACTGTGGGATTTCAGATGCAATCAAAACATTAGATTCAAAACTATCAAAGAATATATCTGATAAATAATATTTTATATCTCTTTTTAGCATCAAACCAGGACTCATGTAAACACCAACTCTGCCATAGATCCAACAGAGTGAAATCCAGCAGCAAATATAGCAAAAAAGGTTGTTTTTTTTATAGCAGTGTCTGTTCACAAACCACTTTGGTCCTAATCCAGAAAGAAGAGTCAGACAGTAAAACTAAGAAAAGTCTCCCACAAAGCCTCAACTGAGCATGCAAATTTTGTAAAATAGCAGGCACATCTCATGTGGTGTCTTTTAAAGACTCACTTGCTGAGGTTAGCTAAACACAGCTGTGGCATTTCAGGACAAGCAAATGTGTACTTGTCTCAACAATAAGCACTTTGGTTCTTGAATTGCAAACCTTTTTGCGCTTTTTGGTTCAACTGAAACATGGGAAAACATCCTTATTGAAATGGGAGATGTGAATACACAAACAAAATTCAGTTTCCTAATCCTATCCTTCCTAAATAGTCCTCAAGGGTGTTGCAGAGGCGTCTGAGTGAACTCCAGCATTACCACAGAATCCTTTATCTGAACTTGCATCGATACAGGCAGGTATTGCATTCTGACTAATGTCTAGTACATAAACTTTCTTTATTCAGAGGAATCTGTTTATGGATACAAGACTGGGAAAGTATTGTCAGTCTGACCACAGAGCAGCTGGTCACCCTATTTACCCCTGCTTTTAAAGCTGCACTAATCAATATTTTTATAATAGCAATGGTGTTTGTAGTTACAAATAATAAAACGCATCATTTGTCAGTGTTGTGTTTGCAGCTTGTTCTGGTGGCCAAAAACAACTGCAACAACAACAACAAACAACAAAACAACAAAAAAGCTTTAATGCTAGATCCCTTTGGATTTGGCACCTAAAGTAACTGTGTCATTCACTGAGAGAGATATTACTTTTATCCAGTGCAAATAAAAGCCAGCAACAGTGTTGAATTTTGCTTATATTGTATTTTAAATCTGGGGATGGGTATTGCAAATTAGTTTGGGCCATAAATGCTATGGTTTGTAGCATTGATCCAAGCAATATGCTTGTTTCTATACAGATAAAAGTAAACATTGGGTAGATGGTCTGTCTTTTCTGTATACAGTGTGTACATATGTCTCTGCAGGCCATGTTTTCATGTACAGTTTGTAGGGAGTTAATATCACATCACTACCAATAATAGGATCACTCACCCATATGGAATTAGCATAATGTGTTTCCAGGTACGTCTGAGAACTGATTTGCAATCCTGACATTGCTTTTTATGACATTTTTATATAACTCATATGAGATTTTATGACTTTGAGAAAGAAGTGTTCTAAATCTTATTTCCTGGATTTAAAAAAACACACAGGGACAACTTTTGTGGGTAGAAATACCCACAGGAGAATTATATTTCAGGTTAGGACAATATGTTTGCGAGAAAACAAAATCTCATAAATGTGGCCGGCTGACCATTAAAGAAAACATGTGAATAACGTAACTAGTTTCACAACTGTCACTTGTGTTTTTAGAAAAGACATGAGGGACTGGTGTCCCAGTAACAGAGAAAGTTGGCTGGAGGGGGAGAGTTTACACTTCCAAAGAATTTGTGCCTCAAGGCCTCCATTTTCAAAATAGGTTAATCCTGTGAAACCACTTCTGTGGGCTATGAGTGTGCCAATAAATCATAATTTACTCTACGTTCTTGTCATTAACCTTTATTTATCCAGGGGAAATTGAATGAACACACTTACTTTTTTTCTACAGCTGCCTGCTTTACATTCTTACAGTCACATACATTCTCACCTGGAAATTTCCAGAAAGACCACTGTGCAGGTGGGGAATAAAAGCAAGACTAGTTTTTGAGAGACACAGTGTTACTTACTTTTCCCCTCAGCCTCATTTCAGGAAAACAAACAAGTAGTCTTACACATACAATGTCACTTTTTGAAGCTTTAGGCAACTTTTGCTTCCCCTGTTACCTCCAAACTCTACAAAAGCTCTCAATATGGGAGGTGATGAGGTGCAATGGATAAGATGCATGCCTTTGGTGTGAGAGACCCCACTGTGACCCATCCACCAGTGTGTCCCTGAGCAAGACACTTAACCCCTAGTTGCGCCAGAGACGTGTGACTTCTGACATATACAGCAATTGTAAGTCACTTTGGATAAAAGCGTCAGCTAAATGCAATATCCAAATTCCCTGACAATATTTTCTCAATACCCAACTCTCTCTCAGCATTTGAAAAACAGCCATCAAGTTAAATAAAAATAAACTGTCAGTCTGACTTAAGCCCAACTGATACATCGCATGGCAAGTGTAATCTGCCAGTTTTAGCTTATTACAGACACATGAAAAATGGCCTTGGCCTATTATAGTTTGTACACCTAGGAGCACTGACAAGTTTATTTTCATTTTTTATTGTTAAATGTCCCCTTGTTACAAATCTTGGTCACCATCATCTACACACATCAGCCAGAGCAACAGTGGCCATACTGTACCGGTAGGTGTGTCAAAGACAGTATTCATTACCTAATTCATTTACACAGACAGTGTGAAACCACACAAGCCTTCAGGCCCTCTTGAACCTCCATAACAGCGATGCTTTTCTCTGCTGATGTTTTCACTCAACCACTGCTACAGGAACAGCTGAGGCTTTTCACCCAGACAACATTTTCTGTAGCAACCAGTAGGAAGTCAGTGCACATTTTGATCACCAGTCAGTTTAGTTCACCTCATCTCTAATTTCTTCAGCGAGGCTGACGAAAAAACACATGGGGCAAATACATACTGTGCATCTTACTTATAAAGGAAAGTTGCTTCACAGTCAAGGAAGTAATAAATGTAAAAAAGATGATGAATATCTCCACAGATCAAACACACTGCTAAGAGCACAATCCAGCCCGCTGTGGGATGACCAGATTTTCTGTTCCAACTAGGAAGGTCAATCTGGGCCTGACTATTATAGGACATGCGGAAGAGTTTGTCCCTCCAAAAGCATGCTGTATTTTGTGCGTAATGACGAATATGCGTAACAGCTGAGCAAAATGTTCTGTTCTGTCTTTTGACCGCCATAAAAATTTCACTGCAATACGAGCTGTCAAACAACTTCGGCTGAGAGACTTAGACAAGAGGGTCATGAGGTGGAGCCTCCTGAAACATTTATTTATACTGAGGGAAGAGGCCCATCCTGAAGCTGCTGACCAGACACTGAAAGCTGCAGAGCTGCACAAAGATGCAGACTGTTGATTAGAGGTGAACGATACCTTTTTCTCCCACAACTGAACTGAGTACAAAGTAATTCATGTGAATGATGTTGAGTACTGACTCAAGAATTTCACCCTTCAAGCTGTTGCCAGTAGTATACCAAGAAATTCCACATTAAAATGATGTGTGCATCAATTATGAGTCATTATAAAGCAAGCATACTACTAATAATATTTTAAAATAAAACACTGTGTATAAGGTATATGTCACAAATTACATTTTATATTTTTGACATATTTTTCAGTGATCGACATGTGTCCACTCACTGAAAGATTAAAATGCCTCCAAACATGTCATTAAAAGAACGATTGTGTATCTAAAACAAAAAGATTAATTTGCAGATGACGTTGATAATGCAGTTACAGTAATTGTGATATTAATGCTACAAATAGCATCAGCGCACCTCCACTGTTCACTGTGCAGGATATTATCTATGTCTACGTATGAAAGCTATTATACCACCATTTGACATTGACAAAGATGTCCTCAACTCTTACAACTGACTATTGTTTTCTGTGCAGCACAAATTTAAGCTATAATCCCAGAATGAGAATAACAAAAACATTGAAAAACAGTAAAACTGTTTCATGGTTCTAGTTCCTCTTTATTCAGCGTATTTTGGACAAAGCTAAGTTTATAAGAGACTGTCGTCTCGAGAAAAATGACAGCATCAGTTGTTTCAGCAAATGACCAAAGATCAATGACAACATTTGTGTACATTCAAGCAACTAAGCGCCAGAACAACTAGCCAGCATAGATTTTTAGCGTAAAGACTGAATGACCTGTGAGGCTGACATTCACTATAAAGGTCTACTCTGAACAAGAAGGCTTCAAAGACCATTTACTGCATGTTGACCCTCGAGTGCAAACAGGAAGTGAAAGCTAAACGAGAGGATGGTGAAGTTGCCGAAACACCTGTGGACAGTAAGGTCATATCAATGTCCCGGTTTACTAAGACACACATGGCTGAAAGTTGAGGGTGAGCATAAAAAAGGTGCTAATTCCAAGACGTACCAAGTAGAAATCCCTGCACCAGCTCAATGAAAAGGGCCGTTGAAGCTGCGGCAATATTCAAGGAAGATGCCAGCGTGCTTAAGTCATGTCTAAATTTTTAAGCTTTGCACAAAGAAGAGGCCTGCCCAGGTGACAAAACCACAGATGACTGTGGAAACGCAGCTTAAAAATGAAGTAAGGAATGCAAAACCACCACAAGATCCCAAAGGAGGTGTTACTCTTCCATGCCTGGTTTTACTGATACTCAAGCTGGAAGAGCTTGAAAGTCAAAGTCAACTCTTTGCACATTTACCCCTTAATGCCGATTTTCGTGAATTCACATCACACCTCTTCCTTTCAGACTGCAGCCAAGAAGCGCATGTATTCCCCCAATGCCTGTTTGTGCATATTCGATACGTACCTAGGAACCTTTTGCAAGCCCTGGTTTCTCATTAATGCCTGTTGTCGCTAATTTGCACCATACCTACATCATACCTGAATTTGTATCTTTTCTATGTTCTATAGACTAATTCACAATCTTCACTTAATTTAACATCATCTTGAAAGCAAATGAAAACACAAATTATTAATTTTTTTTTTTATTGTAATTAAATTCAGGCGTCAAGGGGTTAAAGCAGGTAAATGACCTGTGGTCCGTCATCTGTGCTGGTGACTAAAACTATTGTTCACTCAATCTACTTTACTCTATAATACCGTCTCCCAACAAGTCGTCCAAAGTGATAATGCATTAAAGGGTGTGCGAATTGATTCCTAAAGTATCGATACTGCTGATCCCAAGTCTGGAAAAAAAATGGAAAAATTTACTTTTTAGATCAAGTTCCGGGCATATAAACAGTCTTCTTTGTGCTGCACTCTGTTTTTCTGCTAATTCACACAATAATAATCCGACATTTGTTATTTACCATTATTAATAATACATTATAATGCTGTCACAAACACAGAAAATAGTCATAAGTAATACCCAGTGTTTCAGCAAATCACTCACTGGAAATGAAAATGTATTAAGAAGTAGCCTGTTAGTGATAATTGTGCTTCATAAGTCAAGTTACATTTCTCTAACCTACATTATTGTACATTAGCTGCCTTTAAAAATAAAAAGTATTGGAATCGATTTTGTTTTAACTCAGTGTGCTGCAACCCTCTTTGACCTCAAGTTATGTGTCAAAGGCTTTGTAAAGCTCTCACAGTGTCTACACATCTCATCAGTTGTTTTGACAAATGCGATCATGTGTATCAATAATGTGCAACACTCCCAATTCCATAACACTGCAGGCTACTTTGTTGTGCGAATGTAGCCAGATAAAAATTCTTTGGCGCTTTCCTGATATAGAGAGGCAGTTTGGGTCAAAGTGAACTCAGTGGGAGCAGGTGAATAACACAGTTTCATGTTGCACAAAACAAGAATGTGTTGGATCAGAATGGATGCATGTCATCTTAACAAGAGGCTTGATTTGCTGTTAACTTTAGCCACAGTGACCCTCCCAGGGATCTTCCTCCATGGTGAGACAGTTAATACTCCAAATAGCACTTAGAAATGTGCAATGTACTGTATCTCCAAGCTTATTCATTTTTTCTTACTGTTTTTTGACAGAGATTTTGACTGGATGGAATCGATGGACTTAAACTAGTCAACTAAACTAGTTCAATAAACTAGTTATGATCTCACATCAGGTACATTTTGTTGGTTTATAGAGAGGAAGTACTTAATACAGCAATGGTGGAAAGTACAGTAAAAGTGCATTTATTCAGGAAGTATTTACATTTTATGCTAGTTTGTACTTCTACTACTATTTCAGAGAGAAATGTTAAATTTTCTACTCCACCACATTTATTTGACTGCTATACTAGATATGTTGCTAATTAACATTTGAAAACATGCATGATACATGATGCCTTGTTACTCAAACAACTCAAAAGTAATGGTGAATGGTAAAATACTGTATACACATAATAATATTTTCATAAGTGGTACTTTTCAACACAAGTTCTACAGAGCCCCTGAAGGGCCGTGGTGTAAATTTATTTTCTACTACTACTTTTGCATTCCCTCTGATCTATAGGAACAGTCAGTGCGTTGGTCCAGTCCAGTTATAATACACTGCCAGTTTAAGGAAACACCTTATAATGCATATATTGCTCATTACTTATTTCAAAAGGCAGAGCTTTGACAGTTTATTGCCACTCCTGCACAGCTGCAGATGCTCTGCCTGGCATGCTCAGGCTACGGCTGCACCTGAAGTTGTATCTATGATGCCATGGATGTGGCTACAGCAAAGACAGTAGCTGTACTGTGACTACTCAGCCAAGAAAGCATAGCTAAGCTGGATTTGAACCTGTGGTACTTTTATCAGGTATGACAGATGTGTTAAAACACCACAGGAGTTCAGGAGTACAGTGGCTTCAATGCAAAGCTCAGCCAGCACAACCATGTCAATTCGCTGCACACACACAACCTCTGCATGTAGTTCCACCCTTTATAAACTAATTTGCTACAGCCACCACCATAACAACCAATGGATGTATTGCTACTTTTAATCATGCAAAGGATCTAAAACCTTCCTCCACCACTTGAATGTAGTAAACATGACCATGAGAGTAAGTGCAGGAAATAACTTGTGAAATATGAATATGTTTCATTTATTTGCTAAGGTTGGTGTTAAGCTAAGCTATCTCATCTATCTATCTTCTATTTCAAAATCAGCAAAAGTGTTGTCTTCAACCAAAATCACATTTCCTTAACAAACAATTATGTTTTTGTTTCCTTATTTCTAAACTCGAGCCAAAAGGTGTAGATCTCTCCCTTTTCCCCATCAGTGCACACCTATCCGTCCGACCTCTCCTGCTGGCAGACCTTAACATTTACAAGCAGGTGTGGATCTGTGAGAAACTTTGACTGAGTGCAGATGGCAGGAAATTCCAGTGAAATGACAGTGGCTCGGTCCAAACCACAAGACAGTGTGAGCAGAGCCCCTGAATCAGATACAGCAGGGCCGGCAGCGGCAGCAGAAGCAGCATCTATGGACTCGACTAGGACTTACCGGCCTGCCAGCGTCTTGAAATAGGAGCAGCTTCACAAGACGTCTGTTAAAACGCTTCTGAGATGAACTGAGTCTGGTGTGGTGGGTACTGACTGACTCCAGTGTGTCTTTCCAAACAAATGTTGGGTGGTATTCGGTCTGAGAAACCTGTGAAAATAGATTATGTCTTGCATCTGTGTGTTTTTTTGTTTTTTTTTTAAAGCCTACGTTTGTTGAAACATCAGTATTTCTGCCAATAGATCAGGCAGGACTATATCAAGCAGCACTTTCCAGCTCTTCGTGCAGCACTCCTCCACAAGATGTCATGGGAAAATTTATTTTACGCAACATAAAGACAGGAGTGTGGTAGTGAGGAGAATAGTGGGACAACATCTGGGTACATTTTGAGTCAAAAAGCCTGAAATTAAAAGTTTGTTTTTATCTGCGATTTTGAAATTGCAGAGCACGTGGTTTTGTCCACTAGTTTCGTGTTGCTGGGGGCCAAGCAATTGTGTCTTTTAAACAAAAGTAAAGGACAAAGGAACAAACAAATATGAAAGCAAGGAGTGAGACAGAAAACAATCCGAGGAAAAGCAGCTGTTGACAACAGTGTTTCAGAATTATCAGGATCTAACATGGCTAGCTAGCTAATATTGTCATAGCTAGCTTGCTGATAAGTGAAGCAGCGTTGCGTTCAAATTGAAAAACAACAACAGAGAGTAAATCAGCTGCAGGTCCATTATTACTATCTGCTCATGTTACTTAGGATGTCAGAAAAGCTGAGCTCATAAAGTGGCTATTGAAAGTCATCACAAAGTTTACAGCACTTTACACTAAAAGGAGATTTGCAACACAAATATGACGTCGGCTATCGTGCTGTTATGCTGGCTCTATGTTGCAAGAGGTGGGCTAGCACAGTAATTAAGTATTCCTTGCTCAGGGTCGGGTTATGCTACATCAGATCTAGTTTGTAATGGTGCTTTCAGACCAAAAGTGAAGCAAGCATTTACATACAAAGTCAATGCAAAGACGCGTAGAGTTGCGATTTCCTGTCGGGCAGCGTGAAGCAACGCGAAGGGGGCGATGCCGGCGACGCGAATGCAAGTGCTTTTATTAAATTAGCTTTTTACTTTAGTTTTTGGGATTACAACGTTGATTTATCTTAGCTTCTCAGCAGCTAGCTTCCATGCACATCCGGTTCCAGTGTTGTTGTTAGCGTTGCTAGCTCTGTTGGACTACTACTTCATATATAAAAACCGGACAAAACTGGACAAAGCGAGGAGGTTGAACTACCTGGTGAGTTCAGAAAACATGTGTCTGTAACTTTGTTCCAGCTATCATTGTACTTTACTGTGACCAAGTTAGCATTGCATAGCCCTGATCACTCAAACATTTCAGAAGTTGTCCAGCGATAAAACCCCGGTGAGGAAAGCATTGCGTGGATTAAATTCGCGTTTGGTCTGAATGCCTCATAAGGTGTGTTGTCCAAACTCATCTGAAATCAAAAGTGTTCATAGTTGGGGACAATGGCCTAAATATTTAGACAGAGAGTTCCTTTCTGACATCAACACAGCGTGAAGTGGGTGTGAACAAAAATTACAGAAAGTTCTTGAGAAGCATACCGACAGCTTTGACGTAGGGGTCAGAGTTAGATGGCTTTCCACCTTTGTCTCAAGCTCAGGGTAAAACGAAGACCTAAACTGTGGCTGAAATAATGCTCTAAAACATAATTACAATGTGTTAGAAGAAAACGTTCTTCATCTCTGCTGGTTAACCTAATAATCACTACAGATGTATGTATGTTTCCTTGTTGATGCAGTTATTTGTACAGTTACACAATGAACATATAAAAAGGGGAAGGGGCCCCACTGAGGCTGCATATACGAGGTTCAGATTGTTGTGCCAGACAGCTTTCTCCAAAGGACAGTAAAAGTCATACTGCAAGTACATTTGGGACTGTAGTGGAGGTGATTTTTTTTAAAATCTTTGAAATGTAAATTCGTTTTCCTCTAGGAGCAGATGAAACGAGAAAAGCTATGTGTATGTCTGCTCCACCGATTCTGCGGTTCATCATTAATCTTGACAGATCTCTTTAATTTAACTGCTATATTTGCTATGCTTGTATGTTATGTTTAGGTGGATCCCAGTAATAATATTTTAACTTTATTGCAACAACTCCCTCTACACGAGTATGGTCATCTTAAGTGTATGCGTCCCAACACTAACTCATGTAAAAACAGTACATTATGTTGCTACTGGCTGTAAGACATACTTTTAATTTGACATAATAACATTCTCATTTTGTAGGACTAATCCTCTTTGTTGCTGAGTTTATTTACCAATAATGTATGGTAAAATAGTGTTCATTGCTGCCGTATTTAATCAAATTCTCTTCTCTCTTGCTGCTGCTGCAACTCCAACCTCCCACATGGGAACTTAACTAATTAACTTTATTTTGTTATCCTTTATAAAAGCCTTGAGTCTTCATCTTCAAAATGTAAATTTTTCAAGAACAACAGAGCTTCATAAAGTAACATCAAGAGGTTGTCAAACTGTCTTTCTTAAAGCTGTGCTAATTTGTTTTGTATATCAAAATTGAATGAAATGACAATGTGTCAAATCCAACAGGAAGCTCCGCTCAGCTGTACGAAGTGTTTTAGTCTATTTCAAATCACTGTTTTGTTTGTGCGTCCCACAACTTTACTATTTTGATTCAATCTCACCGCTCCCATAAACCCAACTTCCAACCAACTGTAGGCTACCTGCTCAGCACCGGAAAACAGAGAGACATAGTAAGTAACTAGCTGCTGAACATAGTGGAGCATTTAGCAGCTTAAAACCCAGATATTTCTCTTAGAAGTAAAACTAAAAGGAGAGTGATTATTGGATTAATCTGGTGGCCAGAAACACGACTCTAAATTAATGTGTTAATCTGTTAATAATTTAGCTCCATATCTGCTGGATGTGCAACTTTATAAGGTGATACTATGTCAGATATTGTGTTTTCAGCTTGTTCCACTGTCCCCAAGTCGCCAGAAAAACTGCTTTAAATCTCCAGTGCAACTTTGTGCTTCTACTCTACTACATTTTAATATTTTCTAAACTACATTTATGTGATGTTTTTCATTCTAACATTTTGCTGCTAATACTTTTACCAACAATTAATACTTCTTTTAAACGCAGGACTGGGCCCGCAACTAAATATGGAAACATATTTAAATCAGAGAGGATGGATACACACACAGACACACAAACCCACACACACGTATTTGTTTTCTATTCAAGTATTGTGAGAATAACCCCAAGCAAGAATCTGGAGTTCATAATCATCATGTAGAGATAAACTGCCCTCTGTGTATTAACTGGAGCTTTTATATTGTCCCTAATTCACTGGACTGTACTAAGAAGAAGTTCTGGGAGTTGAAATAATTTCCCAAGTAAACATGATTTTAAAACACATTGGCCTGCAGTTAATACACACCAGGAACAATGTTGAAACATTTACCTCTGATACTCGCAGCGGGTCGTATTACCCAGCTGTGTCACCCTTGGGTGTTGCAAAAGAGCATGCACCTCTAGCCAGGAATAATATTTCTGAACCAAACCAAAATGAGCTCTGCTTGTAGGGCAATCACTGTTAATGTCCGTGAAAGGTATGTAGAGACCGGGCAGCGGAGAGGAAAAACAAGTGACGAACCATTTCATCAGCATGCTATGAACACAGGCACCGCTGTCATAAAACAGCAGATCAAACTGGCAAGAGATCGGATGTGACAAAGTCAGACTGCAGGCTGTTTTTTCAAAGACATGGTAACAAATATTTATGTAAGAGAAAGCAAATTTGTTTCTTGCCTAACACTAATACGTCCCATATGATCAGAGTTTCTCAGTGACTTTGAACCCTTAATTAAAACATTAGGTCATCTTGTTCTATGTAATGCAAACATGAGTATTAAAGTATTAGTAAGCTATGACTTTAAATTACCTCTAACGGCCACTAGAGGGAATGACAGTAATAGGCTGTGTCATATCTGTGCAAGTGTTGAGCTAGAGCCAGGAGATGATTAGCTTAGCTTGGTTTTGCATAAAGACTGGAAACATGTAAACTGTTAGCTAGTCTGGCTCTGTCCATAGTTCAAAAATATGCCTAGCGACAAATTAAAGCTCATTTATAAGTAGCTTTATGTTTACTGGACTGATAGTATAGAGAGGTAATATGCCTATTTCCCAAAATGTCAAACTCTTCCTTTAAATGGAGCCATGTTATGCTGACATAAATAAACACACACTACAAATGGTCATTTTTACATTTCTGTGTGTGCACAGATTAAACAATGTGTCTGTGGTGGTAAAAAGCGTAGCACTTTTATAAGTATAAATTACCAAACAACTAGAAGGTGATTAACTTAGCTTAGATTTGCATAAAGATCGGAATCTGTTAGCTAGTCTGGCTCCATAAGTAAAATATGCCTGGCAACACATTAAAGATAATTTATTATCACATTTGTAGGCAGGCAGATGTTTTTACTTTAGACTGAGCCAGGCTAGTTGTTCCCCAATTTCCAGTCTAAATGCTAAGCTAGTAGTCTACTGAGTGTGTAGCTTTATATTTAGTAGACAGATATGAGAGTGGTATACAGCTTTCTCTCAGCAAGAAGTCAAATAAGCCTATTTCCCAAAAGGTCAAATTGTTCCTTTAAAGGTACCACATGTAAGAATGTTTAGCAATTTATGTTTTTTAATTGTTTTTTATTCCCAACATGTGAATAGATTGTTATATGTAACAGTTGCCTACAAAAGCCTGTGGGCTGATTTCTTTGTAATAGACGTTTTTTCAGGAAAGGATGATGTTTATGTGCGATCCCAAGTGTCTTGTCTTCCCCTACAGAAAACCCCTACAGAAACAGGTGATGGGCAGTTAATGATTCAATTACATGTCCAACACAGATACTCAATCGTGATCATTAGACAAAATAATCTTAACAGCCTTTTCTGGAGTTGTCACAACTGAGCAGTTTCCATTCACTGGTGAAGATTGTGGGGTTAAACGCTCCAGAAAAAGGTTGTAAGTGGACCTTGAGGTAAGATTATTTTTTCCAAGGTCAGGAACTTTCAACATAAAATGTCATCCATCTGTTTTAACTCATGGTCTGCGGATTCAAGAGTCGACCGTCAAGCTGGACAAACGTGTTACATCAATATTTAAAATTTAATTCACTGAGGCATTAAACAAGATGACAAGTAGGTCTATATCATCTGTTTTGGGCTTCATACTTTCACCGAAATATTTTGAAACTTTAGATTTTGAAAAGACAGCATAGGAAAACAATCCACTAAAATTGAAATGCTTTTGTTATTTTCTTCCCCTGGTGTGAAATTGAGGTGAACATACACTGCCAGGGAAAACAAATATTTTTGGGCAGAAACAAATCTTGGCTCCGCTGCTGTCCCTCTCTCGCTTAAAGCATCATGCTCCATCAGAGCACTTGCACAAACAATGTGTGCATCTGGTGAAATTATTGCTGAGTCATCGGTATTGATCAACAACCTGATCAACCTCCCAAATGCATATTAAGGTAAGTCTGTGTTTTAAGAAAAGAGTACAACTATTGTTTATTACCCATTTAATAGCCACATATATAAGATTAAATGAGGTAAATTATAAAATGAACTGTGATTCAGCACTCCCTGCACACACCTCCACCAAGGACCCTGGCTAAGGCCTAGGAGTAGAAACTCTGATTCCCCAGCACAAGCTTCATGCCAGTGATACCATGAGACTAATGATTAAAACAAGCCTCCTCATCTGTTTGACTTTCAGAAAGCCAGATTTCCACCCCCTGCGCAGCACATTTCATTCCAGCTCCGTTACATAAATCAGTGGACTGCAGAGGAGTGGAAAGGAAGAGTCCCATAAGTAATATGAGGGGGAAAAATATCACAGGGAACTATTTGGGTAAGGGTTTACTACAGTATAGAGCAGCATATCTATTAATTGCCTTCCTCAAATCGGTGTTGCACAATCAAAACAAGTTCTTGTGTAAGCCATGATAGAGAGGTAAAATTAGACACGACCATGGGAGACTTCTCCTCATTTATCATAAACTCATGACAAGCTAGTGTTTTACTGCACATCCTGCATCTACCAAACAATGGTTCATGTCTCAGCTGGAGTCACTTTGAACACTAACAGACAGCTGTTAACATTTATGATGATGTATACATCTTAATACTTGTTCATTTCTTCCATCATGCTCATTGTCAAAAGAAAAAAAATAAATGATCCAACTTAACACTAAAAACACTTAAAGCGCATTAAAACTTTTTCTACAATCTTACACATCTAAAACACAACATAAATCACGTGGTACCGTCTTTACTTTTACAATACGTCTCCATGACAACACTGTTACTACAAGTTTAGACAATTAAAACGCGTTAAAAGGAAAGTAATGGGACATTAGGAGCGTCGCTCTTACCGCTTTGTGTCCAGTTCACAGCGTGTTGGTAGGTCTTTGCCTCGCGCTGCCTGCAAGCGGATTATGCTTCCCCACTGTCACTGCAGCGCTTTCTGCACCGCCTGTCTGCATCTGCTGTGCTGCGCGCGCACATGCACGCACATGCACTTTTCTTTTTTGTCTTAATCAAGATGCGATGCAGATAATTAGAGTGACTTAATGAAAGTGTGTGTTGAACCTAACGAACTACATATGACGTATTTAATCTGTTGTTCCTACAGGGACTCTTTTATGATGACCTCATCCCTACTTACTGGGATCACCTGTGGCCACTGTGATATTTTCTATTAATATACCAATAATACTTTTCCAATAAGTCAATTTTAATAAATGACTTATAGGTTGTAAGCACTTTCCTAAAGGTTAGTAAATAATTTATTTAAGAAAAACTTATGTGTTGCCAGGTTTTGGCCAGTGTTTGTTCTCCTCCCATGTCACACTTATTTTGTCATTTAAGCGCTTTAGTTTCTCCTGTAAACTACAATTTGACATCTGACTGTCTGGAAAGCAGCTGCAGGGCATCAACATCTGTTCATTGTACTCACACAACTATTAACATTCAGGACCACAAATTAGGATAATTAAACCTTCTATTGCTAACATTTGCTGTTGACTTGTTTGCCCTTTCCACCTTTGACCAATAATAAAATGTATAACCATAAATCCTGCAACCCTGCATAAGTGGGATAAGCGTAGATGATGGATGGATGCATGGCTTAGTAATGTACAAATGTAATGGTTTATTACCTTTAATTAATAATGTACTAACTGCAATTTAGTGGAAAAGTGTAAAAAGATTTTTTTTAAACTCTTGAGTTTTATCACAACCTGGCAACCCAAATGTTTTTTTTATTATTGCATATAACTTCTCAATAAAGCATCAATAATTGATTTATTAAGATCCCCATCAGACACATATAGTCAGACATATAGACATACTGTTCTGCAATAATTGTGGGTCTGATATGTCTGTTTCCAGAACAAAAGTTAAATTAGGCCTACTTCATGGCATGCATATGAATATGTACTTTAACAGCTGGACACAAGATGTCTTCTACTTTGCTGAAAAGTCCATTTAGTTTCAAGTTTCCATATCACACTGTCAGTTGCATATTGGTCTACAACAACCTCTAAGTTGTGATGTTTTAAATTCATGCTCGTACGCACATGTTAAACTCAGATTTAAGGTGAGCGCAGAAAAACTTGACAGCCTTCTGGTGTCAGACTCGGCAATTGCATCATTCTGCACAGTGAGGCTCAAATATCCAAGAAACAATGAGCAAAACACATTATTGGGTGGAGGGGGACTTCAACCATTAATAAATCCATTAGTTACAGATTAATGGTGACTTTAGAGACAGATTTTAAATGCTTGTGACACTCAGTGATTAGTGACCTTTTTGATGTGTTTTAATCTTCGTCATTGCTCTAATAGAGACTCATGCTCAATAATTAGTTAAGTGTACCTTTTATAAAGTTATTTACAATACTATGAAGGACCCCGCTGAACATTGTCCCAAATGCTATAGTAGGATAATGCAATACTAATTCCACACCGACATCACTGTGTGTCCAGGCAGCTCAAAACTCTCACTTTGACCTTCTATTATCATTATAATCTTCTTATAAAAACCCATTATGGGTATTCTATCTACAGTGATCTACATGATACTTGATACCTTTTTAACAGCGTCACAGTAACTTTTAGGTTGTCCTTGATTAAAAATATAAAAAAGGTTATATTGCAGCATGTGTGTAAGTCAGATGGAAGAGTAAGTCGGTCATCAATCAAAGGTTTGTGGTTGAAGTGCCCATGCTCAAAATGTCTTCAAAAACACTACAGGCATCAAATCAACATAATAAAATAAAGGTATGGTTCACTAATAGTCATATATAATAACTGACAGTGTCTTTTGTACTGATAGTGAGTTCACATAGGTCTTTTTGTACCTAATATTCTTTTATCCTTGTATCCCTGTAATTTTGTGTGTCTGTGGTGTTCAGTATTGACCTCATACTGACCATATTCTGGTTTTGGCTTACAGAATTTCCTATGAAGTCTTTGTAATCTCTCTGTTTAACATACACTGGGGTAAAAAGGACTACTAAATATTACCCTCATCACATTCAGAAAGTGCTCCCTCCCACATTTGTACCAATCACATCAAAACTTAGACACATTGTGCGACAGCCTGTCAAACATCTGGCCCTTCCCCGCACTGTTAAGATTGACGTAAATACACAAAGGAGGTAAACAAGCAGAGAACCCTTTTTATCTGTATATCTGATTACACAGAGAAACTGCAAGTCGGAGTTGTATTTCTGATTCCCGAGATGATACACAGAGCTGTAAACAAGTCCTCTGGGACGGTGCTGAAAACAAAACCAGATGGGTGAAAACAATTCACAAAAGAACATATTCTCCATGAAAAATTGGGAGATTGTTGGGGTTTAATCTGCTAACTAGATACAGAAAACAGCTGTTATTGGTCTCTTTTGCTGGCCATCCTTTCTCTTTGTGTCTCTCTTCCTCCTCAGGTGCAATAAAATTATTCAGATTTTTTTTCACAGCAAACATTTTGACTTGTCATTTCAGGAAAAGCACATATTACTAATGACGATGTCTCTGTTCCTTTCTCATGTCCCAATAAGTCATCACAGTGAGCCAGCATAATTTGAATTCAGGCATCATTAATTTTGTTATTTACACCTGTGTTTTTCCTTCTGTGACCTGCAAAACTGTCTTCCATGAAAAAAAAGGCTTTTGGTACAGTGAGAAGCATAGCAGTGCTTTAAGGTTTTGTAGCCCATCTCATTTAATCAAATAAACTCCAAACATGTCACTGGAAATGACATGTTGATGATGCAAATGAGACCAATTCAAAGACTAAAATGATTCCCACGTTTTGCATGGGCTCCATCCCAAAAATAATAACAATAAACATTTTATCGACTTTTTGTCTAATATTTCCAAACATTTTGACTTTATCATAAGACTGTGGTTCCCATCCTGAATCAGAGGGGTCACAATATTATCAACAATCGAAGAAATAAGAAAGAAAACATGTGTTTCTGATAGACAAATTATTTTTCAAATCTTGGCAATTTTATTGTGAAATACTAAATTTATGATTCTTTCTACTTCTACTCCACTATAATTCAGAGGAATATATTGTACTTTTCATTCCACTACAATTGTTTATTTATTTACTAGTTACTTTGCATATTCTGATTAATAATACAAAATATAATCCACACATAAATTATGGTTTATTATTATGAGTAACTTCATTGATCCTTTGGTGTAATTCATAAGATACAAAGCAGTATATTAAGTAAGCCCCACCTGTGATGTACACATCCATACATTAGTTGTCATAATTCAAAAATATAATGAAGTGGACCTTTCTGTATGAGTACTTTTTTTAGTACTTTAAGGGTATTTTAAGGAAAGGTAGCAATATCACCATGTAGAAATACTCTGTTACAAGTAAAAGTCATCTATTAGTAAAAGTACAAAACTATTAAAATTAATTAAAACATCTGAGTATTCCTTCTAAGTCAAACAGGTTGGAACAGGAAGAACACAGATGTAATTTATAACATAAACTAATGACATGCATTACAATGAGGTGTTAAAAGGTAACAATTTGTATTATTAGTTACACCTGTGCTTTCCAAAAAATAAAAAAATAAAAGGTCTGTACATTCGATGAGCTTTCATGCCTCTGTGGATCACCCGACTTTCTCATTAGCCACCTGCCCTTCACAGCTGTTGCCTCTTTGCTCATTATTTCCTGTGTGTGCATACAGAAGGTAGTTTTACTGCTGCATTTACCAGATTTGTTGCAGAAGTTCTCAAATGTGTTACTTGCTGTGTTTTAAGATTGGTTTATTTAAAGGTCAAGTTAATCAGCTTGTGTGAGACAAAAGTGACAACTCATTGGCATTAGGTCCTGCACACCCACACAGGTGTTATTCTGTCTCATTAGACCGACCTGTCCAGGGTGTACCCCGCCTTTCGCCCAATGTCAGCTGGGATTGGCTCCACATGAGATTTTGTGTAGGGTAATTAAAAAGTCCTATTACAAGTTTTTATCCTCAGTCAAAATGACTTGTCCAATGTCATCATTCATTTATTTATATAACAGCAGTGCCACCTCCTGGCTGGCTGTGTTAATACACTAATACTCTGCTGTGTTCTTGCTTTCCAGAAGTAGTATTTAAAGTGTAACTACACCCCCAAATTCTGCTCGCTCCCTCCCACATGGTGTCTACATGTTTCAACAAGTTAAATTTAATACCTTTATAAATGCAATTTATGGACTATGTCATGTCCATACTGGCAAAAAATAAAGAACAATGGATGTGAAGGAAGATAGGATTAAACTCTGATGTGGTCATATAGTAACAGATTTCTTACAGTTTTTAACTGTTTATTATTCATAACATGGTAACAAGAACATGCACTTTCATTCATGCATTGCCTTTCTTTGTTCTAGTATGACTTTACTGGTAATAAATAACTTATTCAGGTATAAAAACTGTTGCAGATTTATTTTCTGTTGATTGATTAAGTCTTTTTTTTTTATTTACAGCTTCTAAAATGTGAATATTTGCTGTTTCTTGTGTTCTTTGATTAATGGAACATCTTTTGTTGAGCTGTTGTACAGTGAAAACAAAATATTTCAATATCACTACTTGAGATCTTGAAAGTTGTGATGGGCAATCATTGTCATTTCTGACATTTCATAGGCCAAACAACAACTGCCAGATTTATTGATAAAGAAAATAATCATAACTTGTAGCCCTGTAGCATTTTTGAAACAAACATGTTCCTTGGAGATGAATAAAGCATAATAGTGTTTTACAAAACAAACACCTCATTATCTGGAGTTTTTTTTTAATAGACAAATTTGGAGATCAGTAGTTGCTTAAACTGTCAGACAAATTAAGTGGAGTAAAAAGTGCAATATTTGTCTCTGAGGCTAGTGAAATAGTAAGTTTAATGTTGCATACAATGGCAATATAAAAATGAGGTACCTCAAATATGTCCATAAGTACAGTATTTAGTTACATGCCATTGGTCTCTGGTGTGCCTGTTTGTTTCCTTTAAAATTCACACAGCCTCTATGTTTATAAAGATAGTTTATTCTCTCCATATAACTCAAGTTAAAATAAAGACTTCCAGAAAAGATACATGTATTTTATATGGTGCAGAAAAAAGGGTCCTAATTAACCACAGCTGAAAATGTGACTCCCATCATTTGATTGATAATTAGTTACAGACAGGTGTTTTTTTAAAGGTCTGATCACTTTGATGTGTTAATTTTCACAACAAAAGCACACATGCATCAATCAAAAAACCGCAAACAAAATGTGTTTTGGCATCAATCTCACTTAAGTAGTTCCTTCGTGATAATAACCTTCATTTCGCGAAGCACGAGGTATTTAAAGGGCCGATGTGTAAAGACAAATACAGGTTCCATACAGAATAACAGTAGGAATGAGTCACTTTCTTTCCTGCCAGAAGAACCATGAAATAAAACGTGTTTGTGACCTAAGATTGACATTATTTACTATTGTCACTCATATAGTCGTTGGTTTGTTTACCAGTGTTTGTTTGTTTAAAGGCAAACAAAGCAAAGAGATTTAAAGGCTTTAGATGGAAGGCAGGACGCACCGATTTTAAAGAGACTGCAGGTGAGTACGTTTTAGGCAGCAGGTTACACCGGGGTTTAGTGTTCCTTTTTTGTTAGCGCAGTTACTCACCCCGCTCCTTCAGGCTGCGCTGTGACACAAACCCAGCACCTCTGTCCAGGACTGCGCCATCTCGTTACGTTAGCTCGCTGCTCGGGGGGCTAATCGCTTGTGCTCAAAAGGGACGACCCAAGTAGCAATTTGACAGATTTTACCGAAAGCAAGACATTTTACTGGTAAAGGTCGTGGTGAGTATTTTGTTCCAGACATTTTTCATTTTTCCTTCCTTTTTCTTTTGTTTTTGGATTTTTTTCAACGATGCTTTTTCTATTTTGCGAGTGGACAGAACGTAATGTGCCGGCTAGCGAGGTAGCTAGCTTAGCTAACTTGAAGACGCTCATCCCCCTCACAGAAACGCGAACGCTTGTTGTGGTTTTTAGAAACAGGACGCACTGGAGGCACCTTAGCTACAGTTTCATCCCTTTTTTGCAAGTTTGTGTAGTTTTTGTAGTGTTTATTGTGAAGACTTTTCCTTGACGGGACTG
Organism: Micropterus dolomieu; assembly: GCF_021292245.1. Lineage (NCBI taxonomy): Eukaryota > Metazoa > Chordata > Actinopteri > Centrarchiformes > Centrarchidae > Micropterus > Micropterus dolomieu. Next base: position 7,030,378 of record NC_060155.1, on the reverse strand, counting down.
ATTTGTTTTTGGCACGCACCTCACCCAGCCCACCAGCTAAGCTAGCGCTAGCTAACAGCGTCAGAGGCTACTCTGGTTTTATAGTCGCAGCTTCGTTCTCATCCATGATTGATTACAGATTGTCGACTACAGATTTATCAGAATTTTGCAGGTTTTGGTTTTTGCAAGCAGAGGAACTGGTCTGATGTCTGTGTATTTTTTGTGCTTTTCAATTGATGGTTGGCTAACGTTAGCCATGCTAGCCGACTTTCAGCCACCGAGGCTGACGCTGGGCCTGCTGTGTTTCACACTAAAGCCTGGTGGTGGTGCTGTCAGTGTTCCAGTCAGTGTGTTGAGGATGGTTTAGGAAATTTTTGATAATCCCTTGTCTATGGTTTTCTGGCTACATACTGCACAGTTCGTTTTTTTTTTTTTTTTTGTGGAGTAGCTTTTTCCAGTGTTTTTCCTCCCGTGATGAAGAGGGATTTTTCAGATTTTGGATGCTTTGGACTGTCAATGGCCTCAGTTTTGTTACATAACGTTACAAATACACATTGATTAAAAACATCTATCAATCTAAGAGTATTATGGCTGTTTATGTGTATCATAATGAACTCTCGCATTCACGTTCACTCCTAGGGCGCAGGTACACCCATAAGCCCCACTTAGTAATTTAATTAGACTGAAGCCAACGTTAACATTCAGCGGAAAGTACTAAAATTCAAAACGCATCACTGGAGTATTGCACTTACAGGACATTAAAGAGTAGTTCTATAAGATCCTGTATAAAGTAATTTTATGATGGGGTAATTCACCTCTAGCATTTTTATGGGGTTAATATTGTTGAAAATCATATTTGCCTAATTGTCATATACTATATCTAGATATTAGAAGTCAGTAGTTCCTAACCTGCATGTTCAAGGAGTCTGAAATAGATGGGAATTCCCACATTTACACTAAATTATAGCTTGGCTAAAAAATAAAAAAACCCACACAGTTGATAGATTTGTCAACTTTTACTTGCAATTTGATCTCAAAATGAAAATGCCTTTTTATAGGTTCACACGGTTTGTGTTTTTTGTGTAGCTTTAGCAATATAAAATGAAAGGGTTTTATACAATTTGTTTACGCACTTAACCTTGTGAGAAGGCTTGTGGTTCAAGTTGACCCTCTGCTGACATTCCTCTCCAAAAGGGCTTCACCTACACTGCTTACATAGAACCATGTTTGGTGTGTTTCATAAGGGCTACACAAACATAAGCACATGTGGACCAACTGGGTACCTACCCAACTCACTTTCCTGTCCAGTTAGTGATAAGAACATAATGGTTGTCACTTTTGTGTCGGGTCCCAGGGTTAGATTTGCTTCTCTAAACTTGTGTACAATGTTGTTTTGTTTTTTTTCCCCCCCCACAACATATGTTTGATAACATTAGATGTTGCATTTTAACATGCATTAGTCAGGTTGTAGTCCCAAAGTGGCTAGTTATAAGGAGATTTTCTTGGAGGCACACTTTTTTATTTATTTTTTTATTTATATATTTAATAGCCATGTTACTGTGTTTTGCCTCGTCACTGACTCTTGCGCACACACTCCAATCAGGTAAGACTTGGTACAAGATAACCCTGCTCAGCTTGACTGAGGTGTGTTTTCTGTCACCTCAGTATAAATCGCGAGGGGCGAAGGTGAAGGTCGAGACACCAGCCCAAACTGATCCCAGCCCACAGTGTCAAACATCAGACGACAGCCCTGCACACAGACGCTATGGAGTGAGTGAATGTTCGACGACCCCCTGTCAGCTGGGGGTGGGGTGGGGGTGACTGTTGATGTCACTACTGTTTTGATGTTTGCTGTATGAGGCCTTGCTTCCCATCTCCAACTTCATACAGGGCTCTCGGCTTCACTCAGTCCTCACACCTTATCTTGTGTCTATTAGAATAATTGTAATATACTGCGTTTATTGGATTTTGGGAGTAGGACTGGTCAGCTTCACGGCACCAGAGGGGGGAGAGGCAACCAATTCAAAACGAATTGGTGGTTTTGAAAGGGTATGTCTTTTTGTCAGTTAAAATTTAACATCCTGTGGTGCTTATTAGCTTTGACAAAGTTTTTACTATATATATATCTCCCCAAACAGATTTGCAACAAGGGATTTCTTATCAAGTCCCAAAATTTTGTTGGGTTTAATACAGTGACACTTCTGGTGTCTTGTTCTAACAAGATTTGTGTGTTGTATAGTCCATTTCAAAGTCTGAATATAATGTTCAGTAGCATCCTGGAATCCAGTTATTCAGATGCTTTTAAATTGAGCTGTTTAACATAGTGATACTATATTTCACATGTTGCAATATATGAAACAAATAGTTTAGGTTTATAGAAGTTTTCAAAGTGGGAGGCGGGCCTCACAGCGGGGGGAGGCTCAGTGAATGGAAGGGGGGAGGAAAGCCCCTGCTCTGTAGTGTTCCTTTGATAACAGCAGCGCCACACTTTAGATACTGGTCTATAAATCAAATACACTAATAACCTTTTGACTTTAGGTTTGTATGACACTAATACCTATCTCAGCTCTAGTAAATGCAGCATCTCAAATTCATAATTCGGTGTGCAAGGGTCATTTTAGTCCCCACATACTTCCTAGTCAGTATGTTTGTTACAACTAAATGTGGCAGCGCAGTCTGTAATCTAATTGGAATTTTGCTTGGATTTGTGCAAGCATGTGGTGCCAAATGAGAAATGAATGTTAACATGATTATTTTTAGACTGTGAGGGAGTTGGTGGCCATTGAATAAGAAGGGAATAATATTATGCAGGTCACCTTGCAGCTTGTAAACTATGTGGAGAGGCTGATGACAATTCCTCAGTAATTTCAAAGCATCAAATTTAGGACTGGTTTGGGCGTGTCTCCTGTTGATACAAATGGCGTAAATTGCCTCACTTCAACCCATAACTCATCATATGTCTATTTATTTTAAATTTAAACCTTTTTTAAAAGATTTCTCAGGGAAGCCCTGTTGATCGGGTACTCTGGTGTCCTGATTTGCAGTCACCACAGCTGGGGACTCGCCAGTATTTGACCCAATGACAGCGGGAGTAGCTCAGAGGGGTGGGTGACTAACTCATTCTGCTACTAAATCTGGGACTTGTCTGTGTGTGTCTTCCTGCTAGTCGTTCACCCACCACCTCCAGCCTGATGGCCGCCAGCAACGTCACCAACAAGACCGACCCACGCTCCCTCAACTCTCGGGTCTTCATCGGCAACCTCAACACCCTGCTGGTCACCAAGGGAGACGTCGAGGCCATCTTCTCCAAATATGGCAAGATCGTAGGCTGCTCTGTCCACAAGGGCTACGCCTTTGTTCAGTTCGCCAACGAGAGGAACGCCCGAGCTGCTGTCAACGGGGAGGATGGGAGGATGATTGTCGGACAAGTACTCGGTAACGATTCAGTTTTTTTTACTTTCTGGAATGAGGAAGGGTCACTTAAAGATATTCAGCAGGTTCCTGTAGGAGAGCGATTCCTGACCTTGTGACAACTTTTAAAAGGCATTTGTCCATCTTAGTCTGAAGAGGAAAAAGAGAACATACTTGCAGAAATGGGTTTAATATAATGTTTAGCTTTCCTTTTCTCAATCAAGATTGACCTTGTGACCCCTTGGCGGGTTTCTGACCTCAAGGTACCACTGCAGTAGGAGAAAATGATGCCGAGTCTATAGACAAAATAAAAACACAATTAAGCACTTCAATTGCTTTGAAGGCAGCAGCTCTGAAATATTAAGTTCTGGTGCACCATTTTAATTAAACAATCTTTGCTTTTTGTTGTGAACTCCTGCCAGGTTAAAGATCCAGACATGTCCTTAAGAAAGACAAATTATCTGCTTTGACTGTGTCATGATTTTCCCACAAAAGTTTGATTTATAATTTAAGTGGTCAAATATTTTAAGCAAGTTTGTGTTGTGCAAACCTCCCCGCCATAAGTAAAATGAGATGTTGAGTCAAAGATGGGTTTGTGTTTGTTTTTTTGTTTTTTTTAAAAGATCGGCTGCGAACAAACAATTTTTAAAGGTAAATAATTGCCAAACTGTTTGCAAAATCTGTTCATTAAAGGGACTGGCTCTGAAGTCCCTGGCATCTCACTCTGATCTTTTTCTCAGACATCAACCTGGCTGGAGAACCCAAACCCCACCGGTCAAAAACCACCAAACGCTCAGCTGGAGACATGTACAGGTCAGTCACAATGAAATGTAAACTAACTGTTAAACAGCAGTCGAACCTGTAAAATACCACAAGTGAGTGTGGTGTGAGGAAAATCTAGCCAGGAAGGAAACCACAAAAGTATCTCCATATTTCCTTAAACAGATTCTTCTCATTCTTTTCCTGAACAGCAGTTCCTCGTTTGACCTTGACTATGACTTTCAGAGAGATTATTACGACAGGTGGGTAAAATGTTTCCTTTTGTCTTTCATTTTGGTAGAAACAGAGTGACAATCACCTTGTCTGACACTCATCACTATTTCCTGTGTCTGCACCTTGCAACAATGCTGTAAATTGAGCATGCAAATGGTGTTTTGTTAACAATTAAAGTCACTCATGTTCTTTACTTCCAGTGTGTGAGTAAGTCGCACCTTGTTCCAAGAAAGGTTTTAGCTCAACTAATAAAACTGTTCATATTCACAGCTGAAAATCCCCCCCCCCCCCCCCCCCCCCCCCCCCCCC
>NC_060155.1:7016886-7025666 GCF_021292245.1 Micropterus dolomieu | reverse complement strand
CTGAAAACCCCCCCCCCCCCCCCCACAGTCTGTCAACATTTTGTATTCTGTATTTGACACCAGAATGTACTCGTACCCGTCCCGTGTTCCCGCCCCACCTCCCCCCTTGTCGCGGGCAGTGATACCGTCCAAGCGCCCGCGGGTCAGCCTGAGCGGAGGAAGCAGCCGGCGAACCAAGAGCAGCTTCTCCTCTTCCTCCAAGAGCAGTCAGAGGACTTCCTCGTCCAGAACAAGTAACTGTCCCGGCTGCATACAAGATTATCAGTCCCTTTTGGGAAATTGGGGAGAGTAGCAGCAAGAACTGGGTACTAGAAAAATGTATACCAACACCATCGAAGCTATATAATATTTAATTTTTCTTTTTTAAGTAATAAGTGGTACAACAGTTAAATAAGTTTAATCCTTGTTTAGATAATTGTCATTTATCAAACAAAACTTTTAGTTTTTAAAATGTAAGAATTTCCTGCTCACCTGTTTTTCATTAAACACGTTTGGCTCTCTGTAATTAGACAAAATAAACAAAATAAATTACAGTTGATTTAGAGTGGGAACGAATTGCCGATCGAAATTAACAAACTATTTTGACTGTCGAATAAGTGATAAGTAAATAATTAAGCAAAATGGCAAACATTTGTTACTGGTCTTTGTCATCTCTGTATATGAAATCTTTGGACTGTTAGGAAAAGACACGCAATTTGAAAAACGTTGTCTTGGGTTCGAGGAAATTGTTCAGATTTTTCACTAATTTGACACTTCAAACATAATGAATTCCATATATCACTCGATAATGAAAATGTTCGTTAGAGTCCTGGTTTGGTCACGACCCAGAGCACAAACTATATTAGCCAATCCCAGTTAAGAGAGTGTACAGTGCTTTGTGTGTTTGGATGTGGAGGATTAATTTAGAACAGCATACTTTATTGTCACATGCTTGTAGCAAAATTCATCCTCAGCCACTGTACAGCGCCCGGGGACCAACCCCAGATTGAAATGCCATGCCAGGTCAAACAGCACTGACTGGAGAACCTACCTAACATGTTTTTGACGGTGGGGGAAACCAGAGCACCTGGCGAAAACCCACGCAGACACGGGGAGAACATGCAAGCTCTACACAGAAAACTGGGGTTTGAACCCGCAATCTTCTTGCTGTGAGGCAACAGCGCTAACCACTGAAACACCGTGCTGTGTCCTTTTTTTTTTTTTTAAAGAATTTTCAATATTTACAGCTCTTTGTCTCCTCTTAACTCAAGTTGCTCATGCAGAGGTCTTTCTAACACTTGTCGCTCCATTACCTCTGCAGTGAAAGTGGACGAGCTGCAGACCATCAAGCGCGAGTTGACCCAAATAAAAAGCAAAGTGGATGACCTGCTGGACAGCCTGGAGCGCATGGAGAAGGACCACAGCAAGAAGTCAGGTAGGTGGGGACACACTTTTAATGGGGGAAAGGAGAGTAATTTATCTGTAAGTGAAAATGTGGCTAGATGGGTTGTAAATTAAAACCTACACCACAGGAAGAGCTCTGTCACAACATGTTTCACAAATGTATAATCCAGTCAGATGGTCCGAAACATGCACAATTTCTTTAAGTGCTTCTTCTAAGCCCATTTAATAAAATGGATGATTTCTAAATGTGCCTTCGTGTCCGGCAGAAGCTAAGAGTATAAAAACGGAGCCAGGAGAGGTGACTTCACCTCCGCACCAAAGCAACAAGAAGGATGATGTGATGAAGAGGGACCGGGAGAGCCAGGAAATCAACGACTCTGACGAGGATGACGACGAGGAAGAGGAGGGAGACCTGCTGGAGGAGGAAGAGGTGAGACTGAAGAAAAGGTTTACACTGACCAGGGATCCACAGACTTGTTTTTACAGTTACGATAAAACAATGCAGGATATCTGCCGAGTCTTAATCCACTATCAGTTCGGTCTTCAAACAAAATCTGTACACCACGATACATTCAGCTGACTGGGATTATTTGTGTGTGTAAAAAGACACTGTCGCTGTGACTGACTGTAACTGAGAACTGGAACACATTTTATGATGCTGACAACAAAACTGTATTTAATATGGATTGATTGTCCTGGCCAATATACTGTTTGCTTTAAAAGGTTACACATTGGTGTTTGTCACGTGATACGGATATGCGGTGTCATATGCATATGTCAGGGGCGGCTGTGGCTCATGATGTCAGTGCCTGACAGTTGCGTATTTAAAGTGTTTAACATAACATTTTGACCCACTAGCCGTTAGCAGTCTTTAGTGATGAAATGGGATAAACTACAACAGTCTGTCGCTTACAAACTGGCTTTTTCCAACTGCAGGTGAAGAGTCAAGAGAGGGAGGATGAAGAGGAGGAGGAAGAGGAAGGAGAGCATGTGGAAGGCGATGACGATGGTGACAGTGTCAATGGTGAAGATGACTCGTAGGCACGGGCGACCCCGTGACGCATGCAGCGTACACATTATCCAGTAGGAACTTGGACTCCTGTTTTAACACTCATATTGTAGATACATAAAGCGACCGCGTGCGCACACTCGAGCATGGTGCACACACTGTTGTCCATTGTCTTTAACGCCTTTTTTTTGTTGTTTTTTTGGCCAGTTGTCCAGTATCACAGTAACAGGAAAAACTAGCTGTAGATTTCGGTTTGTGTTTTTACTGCGTTGTTGCGTGTCTTCAGGAGAAGGCGGAAACGGGGACTGTTAATGTTGTCAGAGACGACAGCTCGACAGACATGTCTTAATGCAAGGACGAACATTCAGCTACAAAGACCGTTTTTATGCAGTGTGTTTTCCTCATCGGTGAGTTTGACCTTGTAAGTCTGTATGTTAATGTCAGTTTTTTATACTATTCAGTTTAACTGTAAAGGAATAAATTGCAATAAAATATTAAAATTTGAAAGTGCCCTTTTGTTTTTCTGTATCTCCCCCCCCCACAAACATTAGTGATTTGTTTTGTTTTTTTTAGATGAAGTAAAACTACTATTCACTTCTCTTCCAGATAAAAAACAGTTCAGCTTTTAATACTAAAAAGAACACTTCCTTCTGCTCGAGAGCTGAAAGGAAAACCCCTCTTTATTTTAACAATTTGGCATTAGATTTAGAAGCTTTGACCAACAGTTCACTGTAATCTCGTTTTGGGCACGTCACTAAAAAGCTCCAAAGCAACAAGCTCGAGCTGTCAACAACCATACAGGTTGTAACGAGGTTCCCAGGCAGGTCAAGTCTATGTGGCACCGAAACAAAGAGCCAACGGTAACCAAGCTGTCTGTAAACATTATCATAGTTAACGGACACTCCTCCTGGTTAAACATTGACCTATACTATTTGCCATAGGAATGGACTCACTGTTTTCCTGTTTAATGAACGATTTATTACTATTAGTGCAGGTGCTCCAGATAAATTGTTAGATCTTTGCTTGTTTACAAACTGCCTGATCATCGGACTGCTCGCGTTTGTTTCCCTGTTGAACACTTTTCAGTGTTGCTGTATTTTCAGAGCTCTGCAATAATTTTGAGTACAGTGTCATAACTGTTGGTACAAAATTATAAATCTTGAGTTAAAGTTAACTTATGTAAATAAAGCTCCTATACTATGAGAACGGTGATTTTGTAGATTTATTGCATGTGTTTTTTTTCACTTTAAAATGTTGACTGTCATTTTATGCCACTCTGGTGCTTAGTTGGGTGGTTCACACTGAGAAGTTGGTCCTAAATTTGTCACCAAAACTCTTAAATCTCGCCGTTTGTGGTGAGCATGTCTTTGATTACAAGACCAATCATTTTGGATTGGCTACCAGAGATTTCACGATGTTTGTCAAGATTGACATTTTGTCTGGGACTACCTGAATTCACACTGTAGATGGTCTTTAAGTACTTGTACACATGTAGAACTGAAACAACGTATCAGCTGGTCTATAAAACGAGCTGTTAATGACATGGCACAAATGAGTTAATCATAGTTTTGGCTTTATTAATAACTTAGATTAATCTTTTTAGCTGTGCCTTCAACAAATATATTAGTCACAGTACACTCACATCCTTGATTGGGTTGGGTTTCCCTTAAAGGATTGTTCTCTTCTGATAAGTACATCAAACTCGTTAAACCCAAGTGTGTAAATTTGCATTTGCAAACACTGCTTGTGGCGCCAGATGGGTGGCTTTGTGTCAATGTTGCACAAGACAATAAAAATAAACACGTGTCTGCGAATGCCTCATGAATATGATTAGTTTTTAGCCGAAAGATCATCTCAAAGTACAATCATAGTGCAAAACATACACGAACAAGAAGTTCAGCAAAAACAATTTTTACGTAGTCTGTTACTCAGGTAATACTCTTTTTCTCTGTGCTTAAATCCTGTGCATCAGCTGTCTTCATTGTATCCAACAGGCCACAACTTCCGCCTGGACACTTCAGGCTCCCAGCATGGACAGCGCGACGACGCTCAGCAGGAGCAGCACATCTGTCGGGGAAAGAGACAAAAGGTGTTTTATCAGAAAATGCGTGTCCATTAAGCTCTTCCTCTTCTGTTAGGTCTTTAATGACATGGTAACTCAGTGGGCAGTGATGGCTTTGTAACAGATCTCCCCAATTAAAGTTGTTGTATTTTTCTCAGTGGAATCCAGATACAGTATTTGCTCACATTTTTGTAAATATTTGATTATCTTTTCATGCGACAACACTGAAGAAATGACACTTTGACTGTACAGCTTGTGTAACAGTGTAAATTTGCTGTCTTTGTGCGACGACTAGTTTGATGCAGTGTGCGGTGTATGGTCTGAGCACTGACAGGCTGAACCCCACCCCCTTCGACCTCTGCAGCAGTGCTGGCAGTACTCATACTTCGATTTCCCAAAGACAACCTCTGGATTTAACGCTGAGCACGTGCACTCAACTTCTTTGGTCGACCATGGTGAGGCCTGTACTGAGTGGAACCCGTCTTGTTGAACCGCTGCATGGTCTTGGCCACCGTGCTGCAGCTCAGTTTCAGGGTCTTGGCAATCTTCTTATAGCCTAGGCCATCTTTATATAGAGCAGCCGTTCTTTTTTTCAGATCCTCAGAGTTCTTTGCCATGAGGTGCCATGTTGAACTTCCATTGACCAGTATGAAGGAGTGTGAGAGCGATGACACCAAATTTAACACACCTGACACCAGGGAGGGAAAATGGCTAATTGGGCCCAATTTAGACATTTTCACTTAGGGGTGTACTCACTTTTGTGAGGCAGAATTTGACAGATATTTTAATACCTAAAGAAATACAACCAGAACAGTCTGCATGACTGCAACTAGAGGTAAGAGTTTTTGTAATTTGGGTGAACTGACCCTTTAAGAGATTCATTTTAATCCCCCTACAGTGTAACATGTTGCAGATAACAAAGAAAACGAAGTGGTCTGACACAGTTTAGTCATGAATATTTTGTAACATTTACGTGTTTGTCCAAGTGGTCATAGAATAAACCAGCATTCAAAGTAGTTTTTTGAAAAATGTGGGGAAACATTTGCTTTATTTTCCATCTCTGTAACACTTATTTTGTCATTCTTAAAATATCGTCTGTCCATTTCCTGGAAAAAAAGCCATTTAATTTGGCAGTAACTACAGGGAATACCAAGTTAAATTGAGTTAAGAAACATAATTTCCAAAGGGATCTTGTGAAAGAACTGCTCCATTTTCTAAATATTCATTAATTGCTCATGTATCATTGGAAACTTTATTCTTCCTATGTTGAATTTTTTGTTTGCCAGTAGAGAAAGTTCAGTCTTGACCGTGGCAACAGCAGTTGATATCCATTTAGCAGCTGCTCCGGAGCTTTAGATCACATCGATTTCCTTGACAATTGGACAAACTTCATCTGCTGATGAAGATTATCTCATGTGATCGAAAGCTCCAGAACATTTAATCAGTGTACCCTGAGGTGAGATTGATCTGCCAATTTTCAGCTGACTCGCTGTGCACTTCCTGAAAGATTCATTACCAATTATTACCTTATGTTTTTTTTTTTTTTTACCCAGGAACTGAATTTACAATTGCATATCAATAAAATAGTGTTTCCTCCTTAACTCTTTATGGCGCTAAGAATTTTTCTTGCAGGCTTCCACACATCTTTCTCAGCATGAACTTATCTATCAAACAACTCATGGAAACGCAGGCGGTTAGGTTAATTCATCTACCTGATTTTATCAACTAGTGAAATTGCTGGTGTGCGTGTCTGCATACTAAATGTATTGTTATACTGCAGTTCTTTACATACAGATTGCCTTCAAAGGTGTTAAGTCAGGACATTAAATCCCTCTGGACTTAGAGCATCTGAAGACCTAAAACTAAAGTGCAAAAATATAACACTAGTGTGTTGCTTACCAAGAGCGTGGACAGCGCCACTGTTGCCTGCGTGGGTGGTTGCAGTGGAGTGGGGGTCGGTGGTTGTAGTGGAGCCTGAGTGGGTGGTTGCAGTGGAGTGGGGGTCAGCAGTGTTCCTGACCGGGTTGGTGAGGTTCAGAGCACCACTGTCCAGGGAGATGTTGAAGTGACCAAAAGTTTCTGAACAATTGCATGAGGGGACAGAGCAGTGGGAGGTTAGACATGTCCTCGTTGACAGCTTTGTGGATGAGCTTAAAATCACATAAATTCAAAATACAAAGCAGTAAATTTCCATATCTCTAGGGGAGAAAGGTTTGCAAAGCTTGAAATCAGATCCAGGTTTCTTAAGTCATCTAGAGTTTGTTAGTTTTAATCTATACAGACCATCCCCGAAAATGGGGTGGGTTTTAAGTGTTAAACTAAATTTTTGAATTTTTACTTGCGTGTATATGGTCTCAAACACATTTCACGTTAATTCAAATTCATTTAGCATCTGAGGGTAGTTGCTATATCTTGCTAGCCTCCATCCCAATACATTTGGAGGTCATTTTAAAGAACCTAAGTGTAATTTTAAATGTGCAAACTTATCTAATAGGTGAGGTGTGGTGTGGTGTCAAATATATGTATATTGATATAGGAAAACATACAGTGAACGTGGTTATTCCATTTATGACCAACTCAGTAAACTTACACCACTGTCTTTATTTGTCCATTAAATTAAATTTAAACCTTATTTAATAACATGGAGATGTTCAATAACATGTTCAGTAACAAAAAATACTGTTTAACTTCAAAAAAAGTTTCTACAGGGAAATCATGTTGTGAACAAAAGCAAAATTATGTACAGTGTTGATGTTCGTCCACTTACTTCCATCAAAATGTCCTGTCCCGAGGAGGATTGAGTAGGTGGTAGCATTCATATTAGGGACAGTGAACTTGCACTGGATCACATTGCCAGTCACTGTGCCTTGAATGTTTGTCACATTCTAAAAAGGTAATGTGACATAAAGAAAGATATGGATACTGTGAAATAAAAAGAAAATATAGCAACATTTTGCTAAAAGATTCAACATACATTTACACACAAACAATTTTAAATCGTACACAAAACAAAACATTTTGCCTCAAATGAATTAGAGAAATTTGTGATGTGGGTCAGTTATGGTCCAATACTGTGACTGCTGTCTTTGAGGACATTAAGAACCATTTGTAGTGTTTGTTTTCTTCAGTTTTGTATGTTTAACCTATTACCTACAAACTGTGTATACTTTACATTACAACCAGTTTTACACAAAGGACACTAGCACACATTCTGAGCATGCCCCGGGCAGCCTTAGTTACTATTCATTTCAGTAAGTAGAGAAAAACAACATAGGTACCTGAAACTTACCTGATAAAGATCTTAAGTGTTTTTGTTCACTCAAAGTATCATTATTGTTGCTTGATATTGCAGTTGAAAATGTTAACTTACATGTATGGCATATGACATAAACATGAACACAAAAGGACAAAGTGACTTTGACCGACTTTTTTTCCCCTTGTTTTTTGAAAATTACTGTATTAATGTCTTTTAAGACCATGTTGTGTGTTAATTCTGTTTTCAATGTCTGTTCTTTTGTTGTTTTTACGGCTGTGTGCTGTAGCCAAATACATTGTTTCCACATTGTGGACAACAAAGCTTCTAACTGAGCAACTAAAAGGTTTCCGTTAAATATTTATTGAATGGCATTCTTTTTGTCTTGCATGTAAATTACTTGGTAGTAAAGCACTTTGAGTTGCATTTTGTGTATGAAAGGTGCTATTCAAATAAAATGTATACCATAAGCAATATCTTTTGGAAGAATTGTGCTCATCAATCCAAAACACCTTATTAAAATATTTTATGTTGCTTTTGCTTTGTCATCATCTGTGTCTTAAATTAAGTCTTTGCAGGTTTAATTAGAATGAATTGATTGAAACAATAGAAAATAATCACAATTAACATAAATCATGCCTTAATCATCTTTAAGTACTCATAACTGCATGTACAGTGGGGGAAATAAGTATTTGACCCCTTGCTGATTTTGCAGGTTTGCCCACTTACAAAGAATGCAACGATCTACAATTTTAATCATATGTACATTCTAACAGTGAAAGACAGAATCCCAAAGAAAATTCCAGAAAATCACATCATATGAATTTATTAAAATTGATAACCATCTGATGAGGAAAAACAAGTATTTGACCCCCTGGACAAACAGCATGTTAATATTTTGTAGAAAAGCCATTATTGGCCAGCACAGATGTCAAACGGTTTTTATAGTTGGTGACAAGGTTTGTGCACATTTCGGCAGGGATGTTGGCCCACTCCTCCCTGCAACCAGCCTCCAAATCATTCAGGTTCCGAGGTTGTCGCCTGGCAACTCGAATTTTAAGCTCCCTCCAAAG
>NC_060155.1:7009592-7016786 GCF_021292245.1 Micropterus dolomieu | reverse complement strand
CAGCCTTGTGCAGATCAACAATCTTGTCCCTGATGTCCGTAGAAAGCTCTTTGGTCTTGCCCATGGTGGTGATGTTGGATGCTGGTTGTTTGGGTGTTGACAGGTGTCTTTTATACAGGTAACGAGGTGAGGCAGGTGTATTTGATGTAGATAATTGGTTGGGATTGGGGCTGTGTCTTAAAGAAAGACTAACTGGCTTGTAGGAGCCAGAATACTTGCTGTTTGGTAGGGGGTCATATACTTGTTTTTCCTCATCAGATGGTTATCAATTTTTATAAATTCATATGATGTGATTTTCTGGAATTTTCTTTGGGATTCTGTCTTTCACTGTTAGAATGTACATATGATTAAAATTGTAGATTGTTGCATTCTTTGTAAGTGGGCAAACCTGCAAAATCAGCAAGGGGTCAAATACTTTTTTCCCCCACTGTATTATATGTTTACATGCTTTCTTTCATATACCATAAACATTTCCTTACAGTTTTATTCCTCTATAGTGATAGAGGAATATATAAGTGAATACGAGGCCTCACCATCTCTGTTGGAGTGAGCAAAGCGTCGGTGTTGTTTCTCTGCATTGTCTGGAACAAGAACGTCCTGTTTTGTCCATCTGGAGCACAGATAAAAAGCATGGTGGTAGCCTGAGGAAAGAAATAGTGGTGAATAGATCAGATGGTTTCCTTAAAGTGAAGACAATGACGACACTGGTGCATCTCAAAAACTTTTAATGTTGTCGAAAAGTTAATTTTTTCACATTATTTAATTCAAAAAGTGAAACTTTCATATATTCTAGATTCATTACACGTTAAGGATTATCATGATTATGGCTAGCAGCTCATGGAACTCAAAATTTTTATTTTTAGTGTATATTGTCTGAAACAATATACTTTTCGATTCAGCTAGTCCATCCAACTAATATGCTAGCTGCTAGCATGATAATTAGCAGTGTCTATACACAATCACTTGAAGGTCATTAAAGTATTTAGCCTTAGTGTAATTTTAAATGCACAAACCTTTAATTTTATTCAGAAAGTCAGCTATCCAGCTCCATTTCGGATTAATTGTAGCTTGTTAGCCTTGCTGGATATTCGGGCAGTTACAGAAACACTGTTAAATGTTGTTGTTTTTTAAACTTTAGTATAGTTTGGTTGAAGAATCTGCTTCATAAGCTACATTTTAGGTTACATTCATCTATCCAAAAACAATACTAGTTAGCTGTTAGCATGATAAGTTAGTTAACAGTGTGTCATTGATATACAAGCGGTTGGAGGTCATTTTTTAATGTGCAAACTTCTATGTTAATAGGTTAACTTTATCAGAAAAAGTGATCTATGCCGCACCAGTGTTCTGCCTGATTGTGATGTGAATAATGTTAGCTTGTTAGCTTTCCTAGCTAGTTTGACAGTTAATGATGACAATTGGAAGTTTGTAAGATAGTTTTGTTTTGTTTTAGTTTTAATGTACAAAATGTTAGATTTGGTATCTTGGTAATGTTGAGTAAACATTAATTAATTAATTGTTACAGCAGGTGAAAGATCGATGCATGATAACTACTTCATTGTAATATGCAGAAACAAGACATCGGTTTATAACTTTTCTGTGCAAACATCACATAGCACCTGTTGTCCTCTTCAAACATGGAGGAAAATGGTATTTCGTGTCCCTTCCCCATGTAAAAGTAGCTAAATTAAGCCTTCTTTTGCCCAAGTCCACAATTGTGTTCTTTACAGCCTTCAGTATTTTATAGAAGAAATACAGGTCAGTTGCTTAATTGACTATTTAACTAGTCCTTATCAACTCAGTAAATAAGGTATTCATGTGGTCCTGAGTCACTAGATCAATCAAAGTGTAAATAAAAAAGCAGGTCAGTTTGCTTTTGCTGGGAGCTTGGACATGTTCTTAACAACTGGGCATTACATAAAAATGTATTCTGTATGGATATACTGATCATTCACCTGGTACAATATTTGTCTGTGCCTGTCATTAACCTGTGTAAACTCAGGTATTACTAAACTTGTCTCAGTTTCCTGGTGGAAATTTTTGCCCTAACACAGCAACACTGTCTTGTTTGGGGAAGAGGAGGATGTTCGGCCTGGCCTTAAGGTCCACTGGATGGCCAAATCTTTGTTGGCTATGTCCTTTGGAGAACCCAGCCCTTGATGTGGGACAATCGACTGTACATTTGGGCAGGTATGTGACCTTCCTGCTAAAAGAAAAGTGCTAGAATAGTGTGTCCAATTTAATAAAAATATGTTTGAAATTCTCCACCACTACATGCTTCTTACTTGCTTTTACATAACTGAGTTTTTCCACTAGTAATTGTGTGTGTGTGTGTGTGTGTTTTACCTCAGAAGGTTTCGCAGTGAGTCCCACTGCAATGTATCCCGTGGAGTCTCCTCTAAGTTCGAACGACAGGTCAGTGGGAGCCACTGATTTGCTGGCGACCACAGACACAAACAGACAGCTGTTGTTTCCAGTAGGATCACAGTTCAATGGTGTCTCCACACACAATTTAGTGACGCCACAACCAGCCATGGTGATGTTCACCTGCTAGACACACATATACACGCTGATGTGTAAAAATGCTGACATTGTGTTATATCGACTTTATCAGGCAGTGGCAGCTCCAAGAAGCAGGTTGAATGAGTTATCTGGAGAACTTCACTGAGTTAAAGAGGCCACCAATTTTACACAAGAACTTCAGTAAAGCCCACAAATGACTTAGACTACTACTCACCCTGTATAAGCTTTGGAGAAGCTTTTTAAAATCTGAAATGTCAACTATAGATACAATTGAGTTGCATTATGGGAAGTGTAGGATCCAGACAATAGACTGTATAAAACATGAACGTAGTGTCTGTGACATCACCCATACGTATATGAAGAGCCGAAAATATGATGTTAATTTTGTAAAGTATGGTCCCATTTAGAGGAAAATAGACAATAAAGCAGGGTATGCTTTAGGGCATGGCAATCTTGTGAGTGCTACCGTGGCGACCTTTTAGTCAGGATAATTGTGGCAAGTATCTACTGCACAACATGAATTTGGATGCACTTTGCAAACCAAGCGAACTAGCTCCACCTTCTTGTCCAAATATGCTCACGTCCGGTCCCAAAATAACAAGATGGCCAAAAAGCTGACCTTGAGGCTTCAAAACAGTAATCCAAACCAATGGGTGACATCACGGTGGCTATAGGTCCACTTCTGTCATACAGTCTATCATCTTGATCCATACTATGGCCTGAAAGTCAGAAAATCTTGGCCTCTGCTTCTCTGTGAATACACTAAACACTGTACTGCACTAAACAGATGGGACATAGTTAACTAAAAATTATATCAGCGATAACAGCTTTGAAGAATTTTCAATTCTGAAACTAAAAATTTGAAAGTGAGCGTTAGACTTAAATGTTTTAGTTAAGTACGAAGGTCAAGCAGGTATTTAGACTGAGAGGTGAAAAAGTAAAATAAATCGAACCTCTGTGTTATTGGCAAAAGAGAAAGTTCCTTGGACACCCGGTGCAACATAAACCATCAATGCAGCAACCAACAGGATCAATCCTCGCTCCATTCCTAACAGGACAACACAGTAAATGACCAGAAATATAGTTAATATTAAAATGATCTAACAAATAAGGTCTGATTTGACAGCCCTTTGATCACTAGTAGACCTAGATATTAAAACAGTTTTTGGTATATATGTGTGATAACAGAAACAACACATCTGAAGTTACTATTTGTATTCATACAAATTTCAAACTCCATGAATCATTAATTTAAGCCCAATAATAATGTGTGTATGATTGTGACATTTGGTTTAGTGAAAAGATGTTGAATTATACAAAAACAGATAGTATTCATAGACTAGAATTTACATTAAATGAATGAAGTTGTTATTATTGTCATGCATACAGCTATGCCCACCATATTCCTATAAGCTGTATATCAGAGTGTTGCGTTTAGTTTTACAATTTGAAATCACTGGCACAAAATATTATTCTATATGTACTATAATATGTAGTTCTCCAAGATACTATAATAGGAGAAATCAGAATAAACACTAATTAAATAGTCTATATTGTGTTATTTTCCAGGCTTTAGAGACAAAGATAGCAAACTTAAACACTTTTTAACATCTTCATTTTTTGAACATCTCTATACCGGAATATTTCAGTTTTGTCAAGCTATTTCATGGAAAATGAACTCTCTTAAATCATCATATTTTGTATAGTACAAAAAACTTTCCACTTCTCCCAAAACAGCAAAGAGATTGAATTAGTCTTTCAAAGCATTACATTTCTTGCAATTAACCTTATTAAACTTAAAATAATGAAAATAAATTATTAAAAGTAATCCAATGTGATTTGATCAGGTTTTCTTACCTGAGCTGTAAAAGTAAAATGTTGAGCTGCAGGAAAGTTACGTTGACCTGTTTCTGTTCCTCTGTGTGCAATTGATCCCTGCAGGATGGATTTAAGTCAGTAAACGTCTGCGCTAGTGCTCGATGGTGGTGATGAAGGGGGGCTTTTTCTAGCATCCTGAAGAGGAGGCGTGGCCTGGGAAGATTTTCACCTGACTACCTGTTTGGAAGGTGTGTACTTCAGGAAGCTCTTTCACTGAAACAAGCCTCGTCATTGTTGAGTTTCTGGTTTAATGAACAGGATTTGTTGTCCCCACAAAGCACCACCATTTTGTATTTATCCAAGAGCTTACTGTAGTTCAAAGTTTATATTATATATTATTATAACAGATAGCCCTATCAACCTAAAATATAATCTGTGATAAAGACTTTGTAGACTTTATTATGAAATCAGTTTGAAATAAAAAAGATTTCACTATTGGTTATAACTGAGGTTACTAGCTGTTTTAAATGTTTTCTTTTATACAATTCACTCAATTATCTGCACGTTAAACATGAAGTCAGCAATTTCAGGGGATTTTGCTTTTCTTTCATAAATATACAAGGCAATTGAGTGTGAAATGGGAATTAAATTAATGGAGTAAATGAGCTGTCTACATTTTGTGATGTTACTTTATGTCAAGCCAGAAAGTTGGATAAGGTTAATTTTGCAGTACACTGACTGTGCCATCGTGCAATATTACTAGATTTAACACACCAAAACAGATGAGGTTTTCCTGTTTGTCCCTGTTATATGCTATTATACTCCTGTCAAAAGTGAGAGGACTCTTAACTGTCTCCTGATATTCAGACTGATCAAATTTCTTTTGTTGTTAGTTTTGTTTGTTTTTTAAACCAGGGTGCACCCTTGCTGAAGGGAGAATATTCTGGAAAATTAAGATTATTCCTTAAAGGACTTTCTTTTACAAACAAAGACAAGGGAGAAACCTTCGTTATCTTATTACTGTGATAAATGTCAAGACATCTGTAATACCCTGCTTAGCCAGTTGCCACCAGGACCCGACCCGGCACACGGTAGATAATGGATGGATTGATGGGAAAGGTCAAGATCTGATCACTCAATTGGTCTACCGACACGCACCCTTGACAATTACTCCAAATGTAATATGGAGAGAAAGAACCTGTTTTTATTTCTTCTTTATTGTCCATTTTCTAGGTTTTACCAGTCACTGAAGAAGACCATGAAATGCGTTTCAAAGCTCTGAAAGATAGGCTAGGCTAGTACAGTACATTTAGTACAGTACTTTATCAAAGTAGAAATGGAAAAGCTGTTAATGGGAGTGCCTTGGTAGCTGACTGGTTACAGTGCATGCCACAGAACTGCAAAGTAGCTGGTTTGATTCCAGCTGCATCAGCATGCAACAACACAATCCACCCGCTTCCTGTCTGTCTCCTCTCTATAAATAGGCCGAAAAATATAATAACGTCAAAAAATTAAAAGAAAGCTGTTGTTGGTCCATGGTGTGAAGAATGCATTGATTTGAACCCCTCTAGATGTATTTTTTAGTAAAAGTGTTATGTGCTGCTGTGGCTACTACTAAATGCAGTTTAAAATGTATGCTGCCTATAGGGCTACTATATGCTTATTGTGTGTTGTGCTATAAATAAGATGCAACCAAACGAGTTTCTTATATTGTGGAAATGTGGTAATTATATTTTCTGTAAATTTTATTTTACTGCAAGGTTTAAATTCTGTTTCTCCACACTGAGTACATGCTCACTAGTATCCCAGGATTGAGTTTTATCCTAGTTCTGATCATTTGATCAGCAGTGTGTGCCTGTTTATAGTAAAGAAAGCCAGAACAAATACCAAGAAAGGGATGGTGAGTTGACAATAATGCAATTAGAGACACATTTCATGAAGAAAGTGCGTGTGAGTGCTGTTTGCAGACTGGCATGATTTCATTTTATGAAACCTTGAGTTAAAGATGAAATGGGGTCATCATAAAGAGCTCATTCACAATTGTGAAGTAAGTGTCTAACACGTAATATATACTTAATTTAATGAACCATAAAACATAACATGTCATCATAATGGCCTTATGTATAGTCAATCTATGTATGAAATGTCAGTGGCGTTTGTATGTTTGTATATTTTGTATACAAATATCCTGGTATTTGGCTGGACGATAAATCAGCTTTTAATATACACATAGATAAGCTTTTAAAGAAACTCAGGCCCAAACTTGGCTTTTATTTTCTAAACAAGTGTGGTTTCCCCTATGAAGCGAGGAAGAAACTTGTCCAGTCTACCTTTTATCAGTACTTGACTACGGGAACCTGCTGTATTTGCATGTGGTCTCATCATTGTTAAAGAAACTTGATTCTGCATACCGTGCATTGTTGCGTTTTATTACACTTGCTAAATCACACACACATCACTGCAGAATATATGACATGGTAGGATGGCCATCATTAGCTATGCAGAGACAGCTCCATTTATGTATTTTATTTATAAGCCACTCATTTGCAAATTACCAAATTACATTGATAGCCTCCTCAGCTTTGAGGTCAGTAGTCATCATACCCGGTCTAGCAGGCTTCTGCTTTTAAAAGTTCCCACGGTGACTTCATTGCTGGGAAAAACTATCTTGTCATGCTGTGCACCATCAGCTTGGAATTCCTTCAAAGTAGTAAGAACAAGCAGGCATTACATTGATATATTCTACTGATTGAAGTGTTAATGTACTGGTTTGATAGTGGGTTGCGTCTTGTTGCTTTTGTAGCGCCCTTGAAAATCTCATTGGGTCCCCCCCCCCCCCCCCCCCCCCCCCCC
>NC_060155.1:7006510-7009572 GCF_021292245.1 Micropterus dolomieu | reverse complement strand
GGGACCCCCCCCCCCCCCCCCCGGTTAAATGTAAAGGTTAAAAAAATAAAAGTACAACAATCCTGGTTTCTATCAGAGTAGCCTACTGCAGGTAGCATATCCAGTTTCTCAAAAAAACAAACAAATAAACAATCCAGGCTTCTGAAACCAGGATCTTCTTTTTATAATCAGGATACAAGTTTGCATGTAAACACACTCAGTGGTGGGAATGACATTTTGGTGGGGAAATACAAAATCATTTATTTAATTTGTTGTTGTTACTAAAAATACTGGAATCAGTCCCCAAATCTCTAAATAAAATACAAAAGACTTGACCTCTAAAGCTGATGATACACAGAGCAATTGTTTGAGCAATGTTGTTGGTGGCAAGTCCGACTATGTTTTGAATGGATAGCGGCTTTAGTACCTCTAATAGCGCCATGAAAACTTACATTGAAGTGAACTTTTTCTTCTAATGGTGAAAAAATATTCCAGTTTAAAAATAGATTTGTCAGTCAGAAGCATGATAGACAATGACTCTGACTGGACTACACCCTCTGTCCCTACTCAGCCCATATTTGGATTTCCTCGCTCCAATGAGCAGACCTGTGAGGAATGTCACTGCCGCCATACTTTTGTTTTTTCCTTTGCAGTTTGAAATCTATTGTAGGTATGAAAAAGAGAATTTCCAAACATTACTCTGAATTCCTATAAAATTTACTTGAATAATTATGATCAGTTGTTTATATTAATAATGTGACAACATTTTAGGTTGCCCCCCTTAGCCTCTACTTCAGGTGTAGCATAAATCCCTGTCGACACACTAATTTTTATCTTAATGATGAAAATGTGAAAAGCACCTAATGACATTTAGTTTAAAACGGGTCCAAGTAACAGTTACAGAGATCCCTCAAACATGTTTGATGTCACCATATTGACGTCTCTCTGGTAATTCTATTTGTTCTCTAGATTTATTTAATCAAAATACACACCCTAAATAAGCTATGCCCAGTGCAGTTTGCGTCTGTTTATAGTAAATAAAGACAGAACAAATACCAAGAAAGACAGGGTGAGGTGACAATAATGTAACTAAAGAAGTATTTGCTGAAGAACATGCGTGAGCGCTGTACACAGCGATGATGACTGTATCCTTTTATGAAACAATGAACTGGCTTACAGTTGATCAGTGTGTAATAGTGTGTGTGTGTGTGTCTTTGTCATATATACAGTATATACACTGCTCAAAAAAATAAAGGGAACACTTAAACAACACAATGTAACTCCAAGTCAGTCACACTCCTGTGAAATCAAACTGTCTACTTAGGAAGAAAAACACTGATTGACAATCAGTTTCACATGCTGTTGTGCAAATGGAATAGACAACAGGTGGAAATTATAGGCAATTAGCAAAACACCCCCAATAAAGGAGTGGTTCTGCAGGTGGTGACCACAGACCACTTCTCAGTTCCTGTGCTTCCTGGCTGATGTTTTGGTCACTTTTGAATGCTGACGGTGCTTTTCAGTCTAGTGTGTAGTAATGGTGTGGGGTGGCATTTCTTTGGGGGGCCGCACAGCCCTCCATGTGCTCGCCAGAGGTAGCCTGACTGCCATTAGGTACTGAGATGAGATCCTCAGACCCCTTGTGAGACCATATGCTGGTGCGGTTGGCCCTGGGTTCCTCCTAATGCAAGACAATGCTAGACCTCATGTGGCTGGAGTGTGTCAGCAGTTCCTGCAAGAGGAAGGCATTGATGCTATGGACCGGCCCGCCCGTTCCCCAGACCTGAATCCAACTGAGCACATCTGGGACATCATGTCTCGCTCCATCCACCAACGCCACGTTGCACCACAGACTGTCCAGGAGTTGGCAGATGCTTTAGTCCAGGTCTGGGAGGAGATCCCTCAGGGGACCATCCGCCACCTCATCTAGAGCATGCCCAGGCGTTGTAGGGAGGTTATACAGGCACGTGGAGGCCACACACGCTACTGAGCCTCATTTTGACTTAAGGACATTACATCAAAGTTGGGTCGGCCTGTAGTGTGGTTTTCCACTTTGATTTTGAGTGTGACTCCAAATCCAGACCTCCATGGGTTGATAAATTTGATTTCCATTGATAATTTTTGTGTGATTTTGTTGTCAGCACATTCAACTATGTAAAGAAAGGAGTATTTAATGAGATTATTTCATTCATTCAGAGCTAGGATGTGTTATTTTACTGTTCCCTTTATTTTTTTGAGCAGTATATATACTTATATATTTTGTACTGTGATATAAAACTAAGTAAGTAAAGTTTATTTAGCACATTTCACAGCTCAAGGTCATCAAGTGCTTTACAAGAGTAAAATTTTAGAAATAAGCCCATCAAAAAGTTAAAAACATTATACATTGTAACATATGCAATAACGTGAGAACAGTAAATCAATTAGTCAATAAAACTTACAAGCAATAACGGACCTCAAAATAGACACACGACGAGACAAAGGCCAGTTTAAATAACAGAATAAAATGGGACTCAACTCGACTTTAATGAACCATAAAACTTATATAATAACTCATAATTATGTACATTTGATCTATGTGCAATACTGATCACTTTGAAATGTCAGTGCTCAAGTCCACTGGTATGGGACTCTCAGGCCACCAATCGCCAGACTAAAATATTTCAGCAGCTATTGGATGGATTGCCATAAAATGTTATACAAACATTCATGGTACCCAGAGGATAAATCTTACTTTGATGATCTCTTAACTTTTCTTGGAACCATGAGTTTGACATTTGTTTTTTTTTTTTTTTTTTTTTTTTTTTTTTTTTTTTTATTTTTTTTTTTTTTTTTTTTTTTTTTTTTTTTTCTCATGTAACTATTCCTTTTTTTTTTTTTTTTTTTTTTTCTTTTTATTTAACAGTCAGACATATACAAACCAACATAGTGCAGTAGTGAGCAATCTTGTAAATCCATAATTCCAGAAGTGACATAAAAGTGATTTAAGTGTTTGATCTAAGTGTACATGTGAACAGGTGTGAGTATATATATGTGTATGTGTATGTGTATGTGTGTGTATGCGTAAACAAAGTTACCATTTA
>NC_060155.1:6961956-7006410 GCF_021292245.1 Micropterus dolomieu | reverse complement strand
ATAAAGTCACGGTTGTTCCACAGTGGTGTGAAGTTAGATGGAACTAATTTAGAATTTGTGATATGGTGAAATTTCCACCAGGCTGTCAGAGTGGAAGCTATAGTTACTGCATTAAAACATGTGTGTTGTTTGATTGATTTGGTGAGGAACGGTATGTCAGCTATATTTAATTCTTTGCATAGTGATTGTTCTATATCTAGCCATATAATATCGGATTGGGTGGGGTGAATCCATTTGTATATGTATTGCAGTTGGTTAGCCATTGAGTAATATTGGAAATTTGGAGCTTCTAGTCCTCCTTGAACCTTACTTTTTTGTAGTGTAGTGAGTTTTATCCTTGGCGTTTTATTTTTCCAGTAGAAGTGAGTGATAATGGAGTCTAGTGATTTAAACCAGGTGAGTGTAGGGTGGGTTGGAATCATTGAGAATAGATAATTAATTTTCGGTAAAATCGTCATTTTTATTGCTTGAGTTTGACATTTGTATCCAAATATCTCAATAACTATATGAATTGCGGTCATATTTGTTACAGACATTCATGTCCTGCTCAGGATGAGTTGCAATAACTCTGGTGATCCTGACCTTTCATCTTGCACCACCAAAAGGTCAAGTTCTTTTTTGACCAATACTTTGGATTATGACCAAGCTGTACGTTCTGTTTAGTGCTAATTAGCAAATGTTAGCACACTAAAGTAAGACAGACAAAAACATGGCACTTGCTTAGCATTGTCATTGTGAGCATGTTAGCATGCAGAGCACTGAGCCCTAAGTTCTAATGTACCTAAGTGAACCCTAACAGACCCGTTAGCATGACTTAGTCTTGCTTTTAGCTATGCTAGGGATGTTAGTTTCAGTCAGTTGGTCGGTCCAGACTGAAATCTCTCAGAAACCTTTGTTTGAAGTTGACTTTATTTGTGTTTGTAATTCAATATTAATTTGTTGACCAAAACTGATCATTTGTGTGAGATAGCGAAGGTGAGACCTCTGCTGAGGTAGCAAGACGCTGAAAAGCTGGTTGATGCTTGTTGCCTGTGAAGAGGGTAAGGCCAATTTGTGCCTTAAAAACTATCACAGACTCCTCATCGCTTTATAAACCCTAATATCCTCCACAGCTGCGCTTTTAACTATTCCCAAGGTCACCACAAAAACCTTTGGGAGGCTTTTAGCCGCCACAGCCCCAAAATATGGAAGACTCTGCCTTTAGGTATTAAGACTTGCTGAGTCAGTGGAATGCAAAGAAGGTAAGAACAGATTAAAATAAGATTATATCAGCATTACCTTTGTTGGAAATGTTGGTTTGTTCCTTTTGTATTCTTCTGTTCAACAACTTCACTTCCCTGTCCTCTGAGACTATTGAGTTCTAATTAAAAAAAGAATAATTAATTGCAATAAAGCTCATACACACCCATAGTAAACGCTTGGCAGTGTTCACAATTTTTCAGTAAGACCTCACCACAGGCCTGTAAGGGTGTGTAATGCTTAAGCAGCCCTACTTCAGAGGTCTAATCAAAAAGAACAAGTGAAAACGCCAGAGAGGGCAATTAAGTAAAGAGAAGTTCTATTGGGTTATTGGTTTAACTTTCATTTTTTATTCTTCTATTTATTACCTCATCCTGTGTGTACATATTTTAAAAGTAGTCTAATCTTTATTTTTTAAAGGTCTTCTCAAAATATTTGCTAATTACCAGTGGTTGAAGAAGTATCAAGATCAGCAGTACCTAGTAAAAGCCCTGTATTCAGAGGTTTTATCAGCAACATGTTAAAGTATCAAAATTTAAAGCACTCATCATGCAGAAAAATGTCCCCTGTTGAGTGTTTATTTTATTTTTTTATTATTATGCTGGATTATTGTTACTTGCCCCCGTGACCCTGTACACAGGAAAAGCGGTAACGATGGATGGATGGATATTATTACTAGCATTTTACTATTGTAGCTGACTAACTACTTTACTGTTTGGTAGTTGTAATTCTATGTAGAAGTTGATGTCAAGTCGATTTTGTTGGTAAAATATAAACATACAAAGTAACAAAAGGTATAAAACAATGTAGTACAGTGTGAAGTATGGTACTACTCAAGTAAAGCACCTAAACAATTGACCTAAGTACAGTACTTCAGTAAGTAACTTAAAGGTGTCAAAGCACAGGGCATAAAATTAATCATAGTAAACTTTAAAGCTACTATAAGTTGTGTTCCAAAAACAATTTACTAGACAATTCCCAAACATTTTCCCACAGCCCTGTCAGATGAAATTAAATTTTATTTCATAGTCTCACCTTTCAAATTCCTAGTAAATACTGTTAATTATAGTATCGCTCAAGTTTGCATTCGTATTGTTACGAGTTGTTAGGGTTTCAGAAGCTGTATGTTTCAACCACTCAACCATTTAAACGTCTGTGCTCACTTGCCAACTTGTTTTCATGTACAGTTCAGGTGTTACAACTTTTCCTGTAATTTCTATTGTGTGAAATTAGCTGAGCTACTCAATATGTTTTACATGTAGCTTGGCAACTGCAGCGGTGCCAAGTACCCTTAGTTTGGAACCGCTGCACTAGATGATACTGCAGTAGTGTAGACCTTAATCAACTCTGGGTTCTGCTCTCTGTCGCACACCAGTGGTGACCACCCGTTAACGCAATGTTTTTGTTTGTCAGTGTTTTGAAAGTCCGTAAACCAGCCCGTTCATTAGTCTTTTCTAACTGCATATATTAGTTAAAGAGTTGGTATCAGGTTCAAAATCTTATTTAGTGGTTGTACCAGAACAGGTTTACATGGTTTAATTTTCAAAAAACACCATATTTTTGTCATACTGCACATTGGTGCAGCTCCTCTTTTCACCCTATGCGTTTCGTTTTAGCTATGGAGTGACAAATCTTGCCTCTACATGATCTTTGTTGAAAGTTGCACATAAGCAGTTCCTAGTTAAGGACTACTAGCCAAAGTCAGTAAACACGGCTTCGGTTCAGCTGTACGTGTTCCCCTTACCAGCTTGGCAACATGAACTGGAGCAAGAGTTTCAGAGTGGTGAGTTATTAATCTGTAACAAAAGTATCTTTCATCCATAAAGTTTTAACTGAGCGCTGTCTCTACATCACAGTAACAACTTTATGTCTGGAGGATAGCTAGTGTTCGGAAGGGAGAGGAGAGGTGTGTGCTGCAACTCAGTGTTTTTCCAATGCTATTTTTGAGGGCGTGTCGGACTAGCCGCTTGGCGAACGTTATATGACGCGGATTTTGCTTTCATCCCCATGTCGTCACATGGATGAAAGGGAATCGGCTGGACTACAAACGAGCTGTTCATAATATGTATAATATTATTTACTTCTTTGTGGACTGGAAATTTTTGTCATCAAATGGCTTGTTAAAATGTTTCATCCATCTCACATGCAAATAACTTTGCTCGGTGAAGTAAATTTGCAGTATCTTAAAATTTTGTTTTTGTTTTATGCCTTCCTGTTGCACATTGGGGATGTGATTGGTTGCAGACTTAAAGCCACTCCCTATTTAAGAAGGCTTCTTATTGTCACAAACCATTTGCCTGACCGTGTGCTGGAGTTTATTTGCAGCTTGTGATCCGCTCGCCCTTCTCCTTCGCACCTGTCTCTTAAATTCCAGTTGGACTTTAAGACAGACTTCAAATAATCCAAACCTAACCTTGAATTAATAATGGCGTGTTAATGTTTGAAATGAAATGCCAAAGATAATATCTTAACAACTAAATATTCAGTCCGTCTTCCAGCAGCGCGTTGGATCGTGCTCGGTATCCTCGGTGGCTCTGGTGTCCATGCTCTCTGTCACTTCCTCTTCTTTCTCTGTCCCTCCTCTGAATCTGTCCATCCTCGTTCCTCTTCCTCCTTTCCTCCTCACCCCCTGCTTGCTCATACAGCCTCCTTGCGTTCTTAGTCCTGCTCCCTTGTTTCTCATCTCCTCTCTCCCTCCGGTCATCATGCGGGGCTGTCCCTCTCCTGTGGTGACTCCTCTTTGAGTCAAATTCCTCTCTGCTGCTCCAACACTCTCTTTCCGAAAGCTCCCTCTGCGTCGCCATGTCGTGACTTCGATGTGAGATCTTCGTCCCGCCGCTTTTTCCACGAGCTTCGCTTTCCATCCCTCTCTCTTTCTTAGATTCTCTTCCCTCCTGGTTTTCTCTCTTCCCATCTCTACTTTTTGCCATCTCCGCTCCCTGGTCACTAACTCCTCTTTCCTCCCCTGTCTTCCTCCACCTCTCTTTCCTGTTGCTTCTTTCCTCATTGGTTTCTTTATTTCCATGTTTGCTTCCTCTTTCACTCCTGTGGGGTCTGTCTTTGTCGCTCCTGCTGCTGTGTCTCCTTGCACTCTCAGTGTCTGTCTCTTTCTCTTCATTCATTACGCTTTCATCCTCTCTGCTGCTCTTACTTCTGTCCCTCTCTGTCTTGACCCTCTCAGAATATATGTTTGCACTCCGGTCCTCTCGTTTTAAATCGCCTGTTCTGCTCTTAATTTCCTTGTGTTCTTTTCCAGTCATAATTTCTTTTTCCTTCTCGTCCGTCTTTTTATTTGTACCGTTGTCTTCTTTCACCTTGTCTGGCTTGCTCTCATAAATTACTTTTCCAGCTGTAATTCGATTCACAGTTTCTTGGTCCTTCATCCTGCCTTTCTGAGATTGTTCTTTTAAAACTTCATCTTCGGCTGCTTTGACAGTCTCCTTTTTCTGCTCTTTTTCCTCATCAGACATCTTGTCTAATTTTGACTCAACCTTGATTCCTCCCTCACCTTTTCCCTTCTTACTTTCCTTCTTTCCCTCTTTCTTAGCATACTTTCTTCCCGTTTCCTTCTCCTTTTTCTCTGGCTTGTCTTTTTCCTTCATGCTCTTCTCCTCTTTTTTCTCCTTCTTACTTTTGAACTTTTCCTTCTTCACCTTTTTCTGCTCCTCCACGACTTTCTTGTCCAGTTTCTCCTCCAGGAGGTCCAGCTCCTGCTCCAGCTCAGCCAGCTTCTTTGGATCAGATTCCAAATTGTCGTCAACCTCCACCTCCACATCCTCAATGTCCTCGTACTCCTCCACTTCGATGCCGTCCATGGTTTTCTGCAGCTGCGTCTTCACCTTGTTCAGCTCCAGGAGGCCGTCTTGCAGTTCTTTACATACGTCCCTGATCTTGGAGGCAAATTTAGTTTTGGCTCCCTTGCGGAGCTCGTGGGAGTCTTTGGCAAGGAAGAAAACATCCAGAGCAAGGAAGAGGGCTGACATAACTCCTGTGGTGACACTGATGGCCTTGGCAGCTCTGGCGGCGCCGCCTGCAGTGCCTAAAATCTTCACAGTGCTGATGAGCTTATTGGTGTTGATCATCAGGGCTTTTCCGGCTCGGCCGCCCTCCTTCATCACATGCTTGAGGCTGCGGTTCAGAGCCTTTTTGCCAGCGCTATTTGAGTATTCCTCAAAGTCCCACTGCTGCAGGGCATCCATACTGTCCTACAAGTGGCACAAAGACAAAGAAGGAGGGTAAGAATAAATCCATTTGCAGGGACATTTACATTTATTCATTTAGCTGACACTTTTATCTAAAGCAACTTATAATTGCTGTACATGTCAGAGGTCACACACCTCTGGAGCAACTAGGGGTTATATGTCTTGCTCAGGGACGCATTTGGGGGTTGAACCCGGGTCTCTCACACCAAAAGCATGTGTCTTATCCATTGCGCCACCACCACACCACTAAGGTTGAAGGATTTAAATTAAAACTGAGGATAAAGTCATTTTCTAATAGTCTGATGTTCTTATATTTTGTTGTTCCAATGTTCTTCGTGTCTAGTTAGCTTGCTAACAATGCAAAAATACACCTGCCGGTTTAACGATTAAGCTAATTGAGCAATTCTCATGCTAAACTTATAAGTAGTTACCTTCCGATAAATAGTAACTAAGTACATAAATAAACATAAAAGTTTTAAGGAAGATATAAAATGTTACTTAGGAGTTACAAATATTGTCCAATATTATCTTTTTTTAGCACAAACATTTTAGGGATATAAGATATGGATCACTTAAATCTGTTTTTATGAAGAATTATGACAAAAATACCTACTGGGTGGGACAACGAAAAAACAACAGTGCAACACTGTCTCTACATCATCTTAAACATTTCTTGTTATTACATTGGTCGACTTATTCGTTAATACAATATATAAGCAATTAGCTAATACTGGCTCATATATTGGTCCAGCCAATTTATGGGTCTAACTCTAGTTATCACAAATTCAGGAACTAAATTTAGATACAAATTGACCTTTTTTACTAAAAACATTCAAATGAAAATACATTTTATAAGAAATTAATCATTTGGACTGTTGGATGGACAAAACAAACAATTTGAAGATGACAGATTGTGTTCTGTGAACATGTGATCGGCATTTATTAACCCTGTCTGAACTTCTCTCACTAAATCAAATAAAGTTAGTGGTTACATTACTTTCTCCACTGGACCTCTATAATGTCACCAGCAGCAGTAAGTCTGTAGACACATCTGCATAGCCTGCGTGAGATTCACCTTTACGAACTCCAAACATTCTCTGATGTCTTTGATCTCTTCCTGGTAGCTCTGAATCATCTTCTCCAACTTCTTGCGGTCCATGCTGGAGTGAACTGTATCTGTGATATTGGCTGTCGCTGACGTGATGCTCCCCGCTGTCGCCACACTGATCCCCACCGCTGTGACAATAACAGAGGCACCAAAAGTGAAAGGGGCCAGAATGAGCCCTGTGATTGTTGCCACGCTGCCTGCGACACTGGCCACCCCTCCACCCACAGCAGCTGTCACCGTTCTTTTGTGAAACTGATCTGCAGAGTCGGCCAGAGCCAAAAGCTCCAGGATTCGATGCTGTAAGGACGCCCCCCGCTGGTTGAAAAGATGCACAAACAGACGGGCTGCCATGTAGACACGATCAGCTACTTGCTCCATCACCCTGGAGAGACACATGAGACAAGTAAAGGCTTACAAGTCATGAGATTGGGTATTTATTACAGTTAAAGTTAGATGCTTGTATGTCTAGGAAACAGCTCTTTCCCACATGCATGAGTCCCAAATGATGCAGCAAAACTTGGCTTCATTTGAACCCTAATTCTGACAAATGCTGGACAAAAGGGTTTCTGCAGCCTTAAGTTAAGTTAAATTAAGGGTGTTTTAAGACCTTTTTAAAACCACATAAAATGTTATTTAATACCTCTTTTAAATATGTATTGATCAGTATGATGGCCCAAAATTATCAAATTTTTACATCACTTCCCAGCAGTATATAACAATAATTCCTAATGATATAATTAATGACATTAACATAACCTGGAGCTGGCTTATCAACAGAAAATGGATGGATGGACTAACCAATTAAAAATTCATTCATTCATTCAAGTTAAATAAGTAATTTTTATTTTTGCTAAAATTAACATTTGCCCATTATGAGTCGATGAGCTTCCTAGCTTCTGTAGCTACACGTCTGATGGTGCTGACTGAAACTCCACATTAAGGAATAAACAGTCTCCACAATAATTGCACTTCTAATTTATACGTGTATTACGCATCTCAACAGCCTGCATTCAATTACAAACCATCTTACGACTAACATTCATGCCTATGAGAGGCAAATTTCTTCTTAGGTCTTTTTTGGAGGAAACTAAATTCAATGCTTTTAAAGACGTTCAAGACCTGCAGATACCCTGGACAAGGAAATATAAATCCAACAATAATTCTGCTCTAAAAAATGTCCTCAGAATGCCAAAATAATATGGGTAATCTGAATAAAAAGTTATTAAAGAAAAGAAACTATACTCACATTTCCTCATTGCCTTCCTGGAAATTGGAGGACTCGTTCCAGTCTGTCCAACCTGGAAAATGGCAGCAGAAATATTGCAAATATATATTTTCTAGTATTTAGAGCAAATACTTAGAACAGTGTTTTGTTTCTAGTTTTTAGTGCTGATTTCTTTTATATTTTAAATGACTTTTAAAGTAAAAGTAAAAATGCTGGTGTGTGTGTGTGTGGTAAGGTGCGCTGTGATTTCCACACTGTCTCTGGCTTCAGTGGTAATTCTCCTGGTGGAGCAGAACAACAAACAGATTAAATGTAAACACGGGCATCCTAACCTCTGACGGTGTTCCACCACTCCATCAACTCATCAATTTCCTGAAAACAGAGAGCTTCGTCAATAAAAAGACAACCTCCAGTATCGGTTGCTTATAAGCTAAAACACACAAACACTAAAGTGTCCTAACAGTATCACACCTATCCTGTTTGTTTAAACTGCCATGAGAGTTGTCGGTCAAACTCTTGTGCGGACCAAGACCATCCTTTTCAAGCTGGCTCGGTCCGGTTGTTGTCCCTCCAAGCGGACTCTTACGCGGTTCATTTGTGGTGTGAAAGCAAACGGGTCCACCACAGGACTTTTTCAAAGTAGAGATGTGATTTCAGCATGATTTCAAAAGCTGAATTACTAATGAATCCATTTGCTAGTCCTGAACTGTTTTGGAAGCAATCTTATAATTGATCTGTATAAGGTATATACTGTATATTACATGTTATATATACCTGTATATTTATACAAATGTATATATTCTATAACAAAGAAATACCCCATGCACAGTAACAACAGTCAGATGCCGGTAGATCGCAGGATTTAGCAATGAAAAATTAAAAACAAGCCACTGCACACTGAAATGACTTTACTATAAATTAACTGAACAACATGTTTCCCCTATGGCTTTTTCAGAAGTACCTTAAGAAGCCATATGCAAAATGAACCGATTTTGTGACTACTAGTCCTTTCGGCTCCAAAATGTGTGAAAATAGGCACCAGGTTTAAAAGTATTATCATGTTGTAAAACAGAACAAGGAATCCCCTCCTACTGTTACTTTGTGGTACAAAGAGATCTTTAATGTATTACCACATCAGAGAATCAGTTCTGTGCTTAAAGGTAAAGATCAATCAGTTCTGAACATTTAGAGTGCACTCGTGGACTATCTCCTTGTAGAAAATTACTTAATATCTTGGCCTGGTTATTTCTTGGCCTTATTTTCACCCACACTTGGACTAAGGCTAGGTCAAAGTTGACACGGACAACGGTGGATGAACCTGGACTATGGGATCTAAAAAGGGAAAGAGACAATCTGTTTTTGTTTTTGTATGGACGGCTTTTATGTTGCTTTTTTGTTATTGTTGTTCTACATTGCTTCCTTCCTGTGTATGTACCATAGACTGTAGTCACTGGTCCAGATGACATTTGATGTGTGTATGTATTTGTACGATAATATCACCCAAACTGTCCAATCAGAGAGTTACCTGTCAGTCTGTTTAACTTCATGCTTACTCCTTTTTGTTTTTTTGTGAAAAGTCAGTGTGAA
The DNA here is from genome assembly GCF_021292245.1 of Micropterus dolomieu. NCBI lineage: Eukaryota > Metazoa > Chordata > Actinopteri > Centrarchiformes > Centrarchidae > Micropterus > Micropterus dolomieu. The sequence goes on along the minus strand of NC_060155.1, from coordinate 6,997,049 downwards.
CACAAACTGGACCAGAAGTAAAATGCAACAACTAACATTGTCTCTTGGTCTGGATCAAATGAACTGAACTACAGGAGTGAAAGCACATTAAAACATACCTGCTCAGATTCAAGGGGGGTGTCTTCAGTAGGGTAAGCTGCCATCTCCATAGGCTGGACCTCTACTGTGCTCTCCTGGAAAACAAACACCACAACAAAAATGGCACCACATGGAAAAGAAATGTCAGAAGATCTGAGAAAGAAAATCATTTCTTTGCACAAAAAAGGTCAAGGCTCTAAGTATATTAGCAATGAAAAATGTTGTATAGCATGGTGGTGGCAGTGTTCTTGTGTGGAGTTACATGTGTGCTGCAGGTGTTGCATGTCATAGATGGAATCGTGAATTCACACATCCACTGCAAAATACTCAAATGGAAGATGCAACCATCACTCTGTGCTCTAGGCCGCTGTGCTATCTTTCAACACAATAATGACCTAAAACATAGGGTCTTAATTTTCAATGTGGTGTACTCATTTATGCTGTGTACTGTATGTGTGAGTGTAAATATTTATATACACACATACATATATAAAAAAATCTAATATATATATATACACTGCATAAAATGTTCATAAATAACAATATTAATATTAAATAGATATAGTTATGATTAAGGCTTGGTTAGAGTCTTGATTGGACGTGTGAATCTTCAGAATTTCTGTTTGATAATACCATCATGCTAACCAGTGCTGGGTTCAGCTCTTGCAGCTCAAAGGTCTCCTCAAAAAAAGGCATCTTGTCTGAACCCTATGGAGGAAAAGATTTACAATGTCATTAACTCCATAATTACAAAACCAGTAAACAAGTAAAGGAAATACAAATTAAAAAGAGGAAAAAGCATTTTTGTAGAGACAGAACAATCAATGGCCCTGGACAACTTCTAATAACCTCTTGGACTGATCCTGTCCCACTAAGGTACTTGTAAGTAAACTTTATTTTAAGTTTCAGACCTGTCTCTGGTAATGTAACTAAGATCAGTACAGACCTGTGAAGTGAGACTAAGCTTGGGTATTTTGGGAAGTGTTTTCTTGATTCGGAACGACACAACCTGAGAACATTTAAACAAAACAAGAGGAAAGGAGGGGTTTTTTAATGAGGAAAGGACTTTAACATCAAACTGAAGAAGCAAGAGGAAAAAATAAAATATCCTGTGTGGATACAGTACACAGTAACCTAAAACACCTAGTGGTCTAGCTGTTGAACTACATTTTGGTTCTTGCTCATGCTACTTTCTGTCCGGTCTCTGGTTGTTTCTGTAAAATTAACAACTCACTCGTCTTTTTTTCTTAATGGTTCTCCTGCCTCTCAGCCCGCCTCCTTCTGGTGCCTCCATGTCCTCACTTTCCTGCGAATGAAGATAGAGGTAACCAGCAGTGGTGTAACTACATTTACTCAAGTACTGTACGTAAGTGCAAATTTGAGGTACTTGTACTTTACTTGAGTACTTCCATTTTATGTAATGTTATACTTCTACTACACTACATCTCAGAAGCAAGTATTTTATTTTTTTCTCCACTACACCAGATTACAATTTTCCACGCCCTTCCTGTCCAGTGAAAACTATGCATCTCCAAATCTGGATATTCTGAATTTGAATTTTTCTGATGAACTGAAGGATTAACCTTACGGTGAGAAAATTTTCCTACTTCTTAAACTAAATAAACGATTTAACCCCTTTTCGGATCAGTTGGAAACCAAACTGAAAACAGGGCTGACTTTTAAGACATATAGTACATGGTTTTCAAAGGATTTATGATGATCATATATAATATGAAGGATTTGCTATAGATTTCAAACAGCATATAAAGTAGTTAAAATTAACAAAACCTTAAACATCTACAGCAGTAAAATGGAGCATTCACATTAATGGAGCAGTAATTAATCCAGAAACATTAGTTATAAAAGTAAAACACTGTCAGGGACCAATTTACTGCAAAATGAATACTTTAACTTTTGAAACTATACGTACAGTTTTGCCGATAATACTCCCAAACTTTTACTTAAATGCCAAGTGTATAATTTCTGCCACTAAGGGTCTCTCACATCAAAACATTAACAACGTAGTTGGTGAAAATGTAATGATGTGGAGGTCCTGGGCTGGTGTGGGTACATGTGGTTTGCGGTTGTGTTGGATGTACTGCCAAAGTCTCTGAAACGCCTTTGGAGATGGCTTATGAACATTCAACTGGCTGGTGGACATTCCTGCTGTCAGCATGCCAATATGCACGTTCCCTCAAAAACTGCAACATCTGTCGCATTGTGCTGTGTGATGGAACTGCACATTTTGAAGAAGCCTTTTATTGTGGCCAGCTGACCTGTGCAATACCCATGCAGAACAGTTAAATATTATATCTTTAAGTAAGTTTCGAATGCAGGACTTTTACCTGTAGTGGAGTCTTTTTACAGCGTGGTAGCTGTATTTATAATTAAGTTAAGGATCTGGATACTTCTTTCAACAGTGAAGATAGCAGAGATAATTGCTTAAAACCTGTACAAACACTTGATCCAGTTTAGAGGGACGATCTAACTCACTCGCAATGCCAACTCTTCTCATGTAACCTATCATTAGTGTTATAATGGTTTTTATTAATTCATTCTATATTAGTCGTTTTTTTCAATTTTCATTTGTTTTGTGACTCAAATTGATGCTTCATGTTTGATTTTTTAACAGGATGAAAAAGGAGTATTCGCTGGGATTTTTAGGAGGACACCCAAACAGTTGAACATCATGTACAATATTATCAGTACTGAGAGACATGAAATGTATTTATATTGTATATGTACAAGTTGTGCAATCAGTAGTAGTTGGAACAATAGCTCTAATAGGAGTAACAGAAGTCATATAGGAGAGATTTGTAGCTATTTAATCATTTCCAATCTGTATATTTGAGATTGTCAAAGAAGCAACTAAAGATGCTCTGAATATATATAAAAACATATTTACTGATTTGATTTGCATGTTATGATATTCGACAGTTTTTAGTTTTATATGTTTTGCTGTCTTTGTCGTCAGTACACTCAACAAGACTCACCTTTGTGGTGCTTGTGGCTTCAGAAAGTGTATTATTAATGGTCGACAATTCACCAAAATCATCCTTTCAAATAAAAACAAAAAACAAAACAGGAATTCACTTACTTTAAAATTTCAGTGTTAGAATAAGTTATAAATCCCTGAAACTCTCGGGTGAGGTTGTTGGGGAACCCTTTCAAAAGCAGGTAACAAAGTTCAACACGGGGTCAAAAACCTACTCAGATGTTTAAAAGTAAAAATAAGTCCATGTAAATAGCATTAAAAAAATCTATTTTTACCTGTGCAGTTTCTGTGAGGCTGTCGCAGCTGGTAGACAGTTTCCTTGTGTCACTGAGAGGATCCTGGAAAATAAAAAGGAACTTTAACATTTTGTTGGGAATTTGTTTAAACTTTTTTAAGGTTATTTTTGATGAATTTACCACAATATGATTAGCTTAAAAAAGTAAATGACACCTTTTGTAGACAACCAGCAACCATACAGAAGTTAATTTGGTCACCTTAGTAACGATTGCGCGCAGAGCTGGTTTGGGAGACTTTTTGAAGATCCCTGCTAGTCCTCCGGTCTTCTCCTGCAACATATGAAACATCCAGACTATAACAGTCAATAATCAATGGTGTAACAGAGATAAACAGGCTGAGACTGTGATCGTCGGACAACAGTTGTACCTTTGATGTGGTTGCGTCTAAAAGATTTTCCCAACTGGCAGATAACTTGTCCTCATCTGTGTTTAATTCCTGAAAAAGAAAAAATATATTAAAAAGACTAGCACAAAAATACAATGTGTTGTAATTTAATGTATAGGACAATGTAAACCTTATATGAAAGGGTCATTACTGGACCTCATCTATTGTACTCCCCTCTGCTGTTTTCTTTTTAAACATGCAACTAAAAATACTTTTCTCCTGAAAACAAACATTATAGTGACTGTAAAAATTACATCAGGAGTATTTGTAATGGTTCATAGTTAAAAGAAAAATTCAAAAAACTAGCATATTGAAATGTAACTACATTAACTAGAGGCCGAAAATACCAAAATAAACAAGCTTATACTATTCTAGTGTGTTTTTACATGTGTATTAAAATAAACATTTTTTTAAATTTTATAGTGCTTACATCCAAAAACAAACATTTCTCAAGACAGTACCTTGGTGTTGCTGTTTTCAAACAGACTGTTGTTACTTGCTGACAGTTTGTCGTCCTTGTCCTGAAAAAAGACGAACAGTATATTAATGTGCACAAACACTGTCACCACAGACACTTATGCCAGCGGTGCAACCGGTCACACATGCTCACCTCTGCAGCTGCCTCATCTCCAGATGCTTTGGGTGTCTTCTTGAGAAGTCCACTGAACAGCCCACCTTTCTCCTGACCAGTGAAAATGCAAATGAGAGAAGAGAGACGGTTGTTACGGTTGTTAACACAGCATTTTGTTATTTATTTTTTCCCGATTGGAGTGCAAAAGAAAGATAGACAGAACAGTTGGGTTTGTGGTTTAGCCAGCTACCTCAAATTGCTCTTTACATGACGACCATATTTCAAAGCATGCAGACTATTTATTTTCTACCTTTCAGACAGGAGCTGGGTTCACTTCAGCACACCATAAAAAAAGGTGTAGATTCTCTAGGTAACCCAGTGACTCTGCAACCTTATTTTTGTCAAAGTTATTGTCATGTGTAACAATGTGAGGATGCTGCTGTGAGTGTACGCTGGGCGGACACTGACCTCGTCAAACAGGTTGTCAGTGCTGACTGATCTTTTGAAGATGCCAGCCAGGCCTCCTTTTTTCTCCTAAAAATACAGATTTTTGAATACATTCAGAAAAATTATTCTAACCAGAGAATCAGCTCACACCGTCACTAGGTTTTTAAATTTGTCTGGACCAAATTCATCCAGAGTATTTATGACATGTAAACTGTAGTGATAGATAATGCAAACACTTGCGCAAAAGTGATGGCAGAGGATTGGCATATTTTAATTTTAGTCTGGTCTAGTTTAATGTATTTTATTTATTGCTTTTAATTATTTTTGTTTTTTATTTAATTTTCTAGCTAAATACAATGCACAACAGGACAAACACAAAGATATCATCAACTCATACAATCTGACCTCTGTGATCCGGTTTCACTTCATGTTGACATGACAACAGCAGCCATGGTGAGACAGAAAAATTGAGCACTAGAGTTTGTTTTTTTTCAAGAATTTAGTACCTTCAAGACGGTGGTGTGAAACAGATTCTCACAGCTGCCAGATAACTGATTTTCACTTTTCATGTCCAGCTCCTAAATTCAAACCAGAACACACTAAATATCAATTGTCCATAACAGGACATTTAACAACTGATGTCATCAATTTCATCAAAACACAGTACCCTATCTGCTGCAGCTCCCTCTAGTGGTTTCTGGGGCTTACTAAATATGTTGCTAAAAATATTTTTCTCATGGAAAATAATTTGGTGTCAGTGAACGCTCTTTTAAAAGACATTTTATCTGCACGTTTTACTGCTCACCTTGGTGGTATTATTCTCAGACAGGTCTTTCTGAGGCTCTCTACTCTGAAACAGAGAGATTAATGTTACATGAAACTGGTGAAACTGTGTTCACGCTTAAAAACTCATGACACCATCCAGGAAATTCACCGGTGACTCTGTTTTTTCTTCAGACGCTTTGGGAGTCTTTCTCAGGAGTCCGCTGAACAACCCTCCACCTTTCTCCTGATGAAATAGACAAGACAAAGGCTTTGGGATGATCTGGGTTATTTACAAATCCAGCTGAGGTTTTGTTAAAAAGCCTTAAATCATCTTGGATTTTAACTCAATAACCTGTTTGTTCTTAGATACATTTTTCATTAAGAAAATGATTAGCGGTTTTAAAAGTTGTTACCTCGGAATACTAAATACTGATGAAAAGGTTGCCTGTAAGCCTGGAGTGACACCTGACCATTTTACAAAATATTTCTAAAAAGTTATTTTATTAATAGAAATGAAATGTAGTAGAAAATCATCTGAAAACATATTTGTTTTTGCATTAGTATACATGTTAATGGTAATAGACAATCAAGCACACAATACATGTGTCAGATTTTCAGTGCATGAACAGTACAGTGGTCCATGTGAAAGGATATCTGGAGACAAGCTTCAGACATCTTGCTAGGCAATTCTTTACAATTGAAACATTATCATAATACTTCCAATCATCCCTCAAATGTTGATAATATAAATATGAAGGTTGATATTGCAGTAAATGACACTTTTACCTCTTCAGGATGAGCAGCTTCCACAGGTTTGGGAGTTTTCTTGAATATTCCATTAAATATTCCTTTTTTTTCCTAAAACACACATATTCAGACAATGAGTGCTCTCTCTGAAAGTAAAGTTTCTAAATGAGGGTTACAACAGGGTTACTTGTTTTCTACTTTATATTTACATTGCCTCTTTCAGACAAGGACCATATGGATCAATTAGAAAAATACATGAATGCAACTATCAGAGAGACTGGTAACTTCTTAGAAAAAAGGAAAGAAAAATAAAGAATGTACACAATACAAATATAAATACATTGGTATTTATTATGTATATAGTACATATCTGCCTACATAACCTAGATACAATGTATGTATCTGTAAATAAAAAAAAGAACAGGTCGAAATAAATAAATATTTGTATAATTAAAATTCACTTTGTTTAGTTGTTGTGTAGTAATGCTTTGAAGTTAAGAAAAAGTTAATAAATATATTTCCTGCCTTTCCTACTGCACTGTTCCTGCACTGAAATAAAAGACCAGAAATACAATGTAGTGCAGTTAACGTAATAACATGTACTCTTGGTCAATGTATTTGCTTCTGAAACTCATAACTGTAAATTAATTTTACCTATAGTCTTTTGTAGCATGTGACAGTTGTTTAACGTGTTTTGGTTGTTTGTATTTATTGTTATGGTAATAATGTTTTTAATGCTACCCTCACCCCCAGATATCTCTTGAAATGACTTTTACCTGGTTAAATGAAGAAAAAATGAAGGGTGCATTAGCAGATTTCATTACCACATTATATTTCAACCATGAGTAGGGCTGCAGCTAAAGACTACTTTCCTTACCTATTATCTAACTACCAGTTGAATCTTTTCGCAATTCATCGAATAATCATTTCGTCTATAATGTCAGAAAATAGTATATCGTCTGTCACGATTTCCTGGAGCCCACAGTGATGTACTCAAATCACTTGTTTTGTTTCAGTAACAGTCAAAAACTCATTTTATTGTCACATAAGCCAAAGAAAATCAGCAAATCCTCACAGTGTTGAAGCCTGAACCTGAGAATGTTGCTCTAATCACCTCTCTCACTCTGTGTGCTATAATATTTTACAATATTTTACTTTACAATTTTATAATACGTTGATATTTAAAACATCACCTTTGCAACTGACCTTCGTGTTGGCAGCCCCAGACAGACTGTCATCGCAGGGTGAATCTTTCTGTGCAGATGGATTCTCCTGATACCAGAATTAAAACTGTCAGAAGCAGAGAGCAGCTCCACAGGAGGTAAATTAGTCATATAGAAACTTCTGCTCCTCTTGGATTACAGCATCTGAGCACATTGGCGGACTTACAAGGAACATGCATCATACTAGCTGTGCTCCATTTGGTCACGTGAACCCGGTTAAATGGAGTGCAGGCAGGAAATGAGGCAGAAGCAATGATCTTGAGTTTCTATCAGCTGATAATCGAGCAGCAGCAGGTGGTTGAGATGCTGCAATACATTTTAATTTCATATTTGTACTGCGTGTAAGTGTTGGCAAAGACACCAAGGAAACTATGCCTAACCCTCAGAATAACCCTAGCTACAATCATACAAACACTGAAGCCTGCTGGGTCTCATGGCATGTGCTATACCTCTCTAGCTGTTTTGGGAGTCTTTCTGAGGAGTCCACTGAAAAAAACGCCTTTCTCCTGCAGAGAGCAGAAAACCTGTTAAAGCTAAACAACAACTTATTTTCTTTAATTTCAGAATTAAAGAACCATATCTACCACTTGCAGAGCTACAGATATTTTGTCTCACAGGTGTTTTAATGATAGTTAGGGTGACTCGTAGTTTCAGCGGGTGTAGGGAGAGGATCTGTCTGCCAGTTCTATTATGAAGACTCACCTTGTTCTCCGACAAGCTTTCAGTGCTGGCAGAGAGCTCACTGTGTAAAGACTCTGCGCCCTAAACATTTAAAAAGAATTACTCAACATGTGCCAACATGAACACTGATAATGGACTCTGAGATTGAAAACAGTTAGTGAAACAAAAAAGGTTAAAGCAGGGAATCAGAGAAACAGCTTACATGTGTTGCAGTAATCTTATTATTCTTAAACCTGCGTCTAAAAGCAGCTGGTCAGTGATTCAGATTGCAGATGTGAGAACATTTTAAGAAATGTAGGTATGTTAAGAGTACTAGCAAAACGTAAGAACAAAGGTCATTCCTTTAATCCTGCAGCTGTCTAAATAGAAATTTTCCACACAAAGGTAGTTAGGTCTCAGTGACCATCAACTGTACTTTCTACAACTAATTATGAGACAATTTGAGACCACTACATAGGGTATACTGTAATAATAGTTTTCACTTTGAGTAAACAACTTAATCGATTAGCAATATGTAATGAAATATTGTGCAACACTTTACTGTAAGTCCCCCTATTTAGTATTTATAAGCAATATATAAACTTTTAATAGGTTTATAACACACTGTAATGTAGCAACTGTATAAACTGATAGTGTATTTTTGGGCTGCACAATATGGTGAAAAGAAATTACATTAAGATTATTTTGACAAATATAACGAGTTGCGATGTGATTCATGATTAGTGGGAATGATTACTTTTGCATTGTCATCACTGAAAAAAACGATTAAAATCAATGAATTGGATATTGCACTTGGCCATGATGCGATTTTAATGATATCTGGATTACTTGTGCAACCCTTTTGTATTTGTCAACAGTTATAACTCTAAGTGGTTGTCTGTCTGTCATTCATTGCATGTTCTTTGTTTTACCAGCGTGTCTACTCGTGTAGATGACTGTTCATATCTGTGTTTTGTGTTCATGCCTTTTGTTTCCGGATTATTCCTTGTGTGTTCCTCTGGATATTTTGGATAACTACTGTCAGTTTTGGACTTATGGACTTCTCACCCATTTCATTGTGTTTTACTTTGTGTCACTAATTTACCTGCTCCACTCCTATGTCTGCATTTGGACCCAAAACCCCTGTTTCCCTTGTCAGCACCATGGTACACTGTAACATTTATAGAGATTAAAGTTATGATTGTGAAGGAATTTTAATGGTTATATTACGCAGGCTTTCCCCAGGACACACATGTAGAGATTGGTGAAGAATAAGCCTACTTGGAAACCTACTTGGTTAATCTCTGTAGGTGTAATAAGGATAAATATTCCCTGTAAGGAAGAATCCTACAGATTTGTGTCCTCACTCTGCACTGCTGTTGCCATTCTCCTTGGCCGAGCTTCAATAAAGCTTCTGCTTAAGACACCCAGAGTTTCCTGAAACATTCCTCATCACTAGAGCTGACCAGCTCACAAGAGGTTTTCATCACAATGATGGCTTACAAATACTGTATATTAATAAACACTTCTTTGTATAAAAATCTTTGTATCTGCTTATAGCTACATTCTAGTGGTATAAACTAGTATATAGGAAAATGAAGCTTCCAGCCTCTTGGATATAATATCATCTCATATACCATCTCATCTTTTAAAAGCTTTGCTAGTTATTGGCCCAGCTGTTTTAGCTATTGTTAACTGTTCTTTGTCCCACAGTAAAGAAAACCAAACTAGATCCGACTTTGTGCATGAGGGCTTATCTAAACTAGCCCTAAAAATAAATTTCAGTCAGGCAAACAGAAACTTCTGAAAGTGCTCTTCTGAGGGTCTCCAATGACATTTAAATGTCCTCTGATACTGGTGAGTGCTCTGTGTTAGTTCTCCTTGACCTCAGCTTTGTGTTTGAAACAACAGACCATCATTTTAACGATGATTAGGAGGCTACATGATTGGGTGGGCATATCAATCTTTGGTTTTCATTCTATCTCACTCACAAACATTTTACTGTCTCTATTGGAAACTTTGTGTCCGATTCCTCTCCACTGTCTTGTGGTGTCCCTCAGGGCTTGGTTCTGGGACCCCTGTTATTCTCTCTATATCATAAACAGATTCAATATTACACATCATTTATTTGTGTATGATATCCAACTCCACATCTCATTCAAACCCAGTGAAGCCTTTAGATTATCTAGGCTCCTTGAGTGTTGATACCAGGGACTGGACAGCAGAATTTTTTTTTTTAAAACTCAATGCTGATAAGACAGAGGTTCCGGTAGTTACTCCAGAAAAAGTTGCCCCCGTGATTATGTAAAGTATTGGGCTTCTTTCCCCTGCTGCACAATTCAACCTGCATAATTTGGGGGTAAATATTTGATCAATCCTTATTGTTCTACACACATGTTAAGCAACTGGCCAGATCATGTATGTTCTCGCATCGACTACGCACTATTCTCCCTGCCCTTGATCGTCTGCAAGGCAGTCAAGAATGCTGCCACAAGAGTACTCAATATGTCAAATAGACTGTCTTATTTTAACCCCATTTTTATTATGTACGATGTATGTATTGTGTATCTTTACTATATACAGGGTATTTGTTATGTATTTGTACTGGTTTTTAGTTCGCATTTTTCTTCATGTCGCTCAGGCGGTCACTTCATCTTGTGTGGCTTCTTTCTTGTATGTGTTTGGGTAGCACTTTACAGGTATGGGTAATGCGTATATCTGGGTAATACTAGGCTGAAATGTATCTAACAGGGTAATAAGCAGCCAAAAACAAAGGCGAATAATGGGAATATTTAGGGAACAATAAGGTATCCTTCTTTAACTTTCTACAAAAAAATCATTATATCTGTACAATATTTCGATTGAAATGGTGACATTAAAGGGGTAATAAACTGATGATAATGATGAGATAATATAGGTTGATGTTTTCACAGTATTATGCTACTATCAGCATAATACCTTCAAAATCACATTAACATTCTTGGAAGTGAAAATTGGTAATTACCATATTATATTGCTGAAATTCATCCTCGCCTATATTTCAAACATTCCCTTATGTTCCAAAGTATTATTGTATAAATGGTATATTTAATGCTGTAACTTGTTACCTGGAAACATCTATGGTAGTTTCTGTGTAGTAACCTGAATCAGGGCTGCAAAATGCTAAACTACCTAAAGGTCTTTGTCACATATCACACCCTCCCACACACATTTCTCTCTCTCTCTGTCTGGTAAAACAAAAATTTAAATTCAAATTCAAGACAGCATATACAGTTTACCTCATTGTTTGTTGTTTTCATCCAGTATTGTGTCTGAGTGAGCTCCTGCAGAGAAAACACAAATCTGTTTTAAAGGGTCTGGTCTGAAATCTTCAATCTTTTTTTACAGCTTTTGTCAGTTCTGAAATTGTAGTGCTGAAGCTGCCATTGACTAACAACAAAAGTGAGCTTGTGTCAATATTTAATTATTTAAAAGTGATATGGATCTGATGGGGCGGCATTGTGGTGCAGTGGTTAGCACTGTCGTCTCACAGAAAGAAGGTTCAAACCCCGGTTGCCCCGGCCTTTCTGTGTGGAGTTTGCATGTTCTCCCCGTGTCTGCTCTTCTCTCCGGGTGCTCCAGCTTCTTCCCACTGTCCAAAGACATGCGGACTAGGTTAATTGGTGACCCTAAATTGTCCTCAGGTGTGTGTGAGCGGTTGAGTGGCTGTTCGTCTATGTGTGGCCCTGTGATGGACTGGCGACCTGTCCAGGGTGTACCCCGCCTTTCGCCCGATGCTAGCTGGGATTGGCTCCAGCCCCCCGCAACCCTGTACGCAGGATAAGCGGTTGACGATGGATGGATGGATCTGATGGATTTCCTTCTTAGGTTTGCTCTTCACAGAGTGGAAATGTCCTCTCTACTGGAAACCAGCCTAATTCAATTACTTACTTACTTACTTATACATACTTTAAGAACTGTTGGCCCACCACACCAGCTCAGTAGAAGGTAAATAATTAGCCTACACCACATCAGTGATGTCTCAACCACCTTCATGGTATAGTTTGTGTACACATAAACCAAAGAGATTGTTAAAACTCGACTTACCGCATCTGAAGGCCGCTGAGGCACCAGAGGAGTTGATTTCTCCAACCTCTCTGTGTCATTTCCATTTATCTGTAAAGATAGTTTACTCTGGTGTGTAGCCTTGCTATAACATCTTGAAGTCTTACATATTTACTTCAGCAAACAAGCAAACAATCAAACACCTGATTAACTTTGTCACATAGCTAATCAACAGTTCATTCCAGTACCTCAGCAGGCTTTGGGGGAGGTTTTGGCTGTGAAAAGAGAATATAAGACATTATAAGACATATGTGTGTGTATTGTATACAATAACAGGGTTTATCTTCCTCTGTCTACTGTTTGGGATGTTTTTATATGCTGTACAGAGTCAGTGTTGGAGAGAATTCAGACTGTGCTGTGCTTTAGTTAACTGTTTGTGTGTTAGATCTAAATGTTCTCACCAGCTTTGGTTTCCTTTTGGCTTCTGGCTTCATCATACACGCCTCCATCCTGCCTGTTAGAGTGATACAGAGAGATAAAGAGTAAACAGGAGCAACCACACATTTGTGCTAGTTTGTTATCGGAGCATTTCCACTTTGAATGCCTCTTTCAAAGCCAACTGGACCACATGGAAGTAAGAGCTCACCAACGTCCTCTATTCTTCACAGCATACCTTTTGACATGCCATAACAGGAAAAGCACAGGTGTAATTAAGAATATTTATAATACCTCTATTCCACTCAAACCAGCTACTGTGTATCAATTACATACTACATACTTAAGCATATGTACTAGTCATTGTCAGAGTATACCGTTTCTTCAGTATATATACAAGAAATCAATGTGGTTTACAGTTTTGTGAGAAGCTTCTAATTTTAAATATGTAGAATTGTAGGTGATTTGCTAGCAGTACTTTAGATTTAATTTCATCAAACAAAATGCCCAAATAAGCTAAACTAATAAGTATTGTCTCACAAAACTCTATAATCATTGAACACACATTTAATTTAATAAACACTTAAAAGTGCCATACTGTTGCACTGGGGGATATGTTCCTTCTGTACAACAAAGACAAACAGTGTAGTTATTCCATTATTTCACCGCCATGTAAGGCACTTAAAGCTGCATTTGTATCCAACTCTTCTCGAGAAACAAAACTTAACTTAACCTTGAAATTCCAGGACTGCGTCTGTTACCTCACAGTAGATCTGTGTTAGTCAGACGAAACAAGCAAAATGAAGACATTACCATGCCCTCTGAGAAATTAGGAACGCAATTCTTCTTACTATTTTTCATCTAGAATATAAATGGCAGATTAATCAATGATGGAAGTAATTGTTAGTTGCACTCCTAGATCACTGTGATAAGGGTCTGCCAATTATTATTACTTTAAAGAATGGATGCCATGTAGAGGCATGTCTAGTCTAAATGCAGGTTAACCATGTACTCCATTCTTGCCCTTTTGCTTATAAAGTCTATACATTTACAGGTGGAGAGAACCAGTTTACTGTTATGTTTTATTAGTTTAATTTACCTCAATCGCTTGTGGACAGTTTGTGACTCTATTAACCTTTTTATTGACTTGTTCAAGGACTCACTTACTTTGATTTTCTCTCTACCCTGACTTGAGTGAGCAAAGTATTACATGCATTACTTTTTTTTAAACAAATGAAAAAACATTTAATCTATAAAATAATTGTTAGTTATGGCCTTAAATACCACAAACCCAAAAAGTAAAAAAAACTGCATTCAAAAGTACTTAAAGGTAATCCAGTATCAGCAGCATAATGTACTTAATAGCAATTTATCATTTATAAGTCATGTTTTCTTGCAGAATCTTCACCTGTAAAGTAACCATTACCAACAAGTAAGTTAATGGAGTATAATGAAGCTCAAGTACAAGTGCCCTTAAAAATGTGGTAAAATACTTCCACCTCTGCTGTTGACAGCAAACATATCAACATACAACTGGTCAGAAAGTCACTAGACTAGAAAAAGTATATTATATTGACACAAGATAAGAAGAAACACATTACACTTACAGTGGTCACTTACCTCATGAACCGTTTGGAGAAGTACCACAGTAAACATTTCCTAAAACTGTAACGTTAGTCTGGCTTTGCTAAACTCTGTTTCTGAAAATTAGCTTTACTTAATTAACGATACATGGTGAAAACCTTTAGCTAACGCCAGCTAACAGTTAAAAGCTAAACAAAATGCACTTGACACTTTAACGGAGGGTCTAAGTATAAATTACAAACGTGTGAAACTATAAAACCAAATCTCGCTGATGTCAAACCGAGCGTTTCAACCTTTTTATATATAGTCTATGGTTTCAACATACCGAAGACTAAAAGACATCTCAGCACGAAATCAGATCAAAGCAGCGAGCAGTGACGGCTCCTTCACTGTCAACAAGTTCCCCGGAGTTTTTAAAACTCTGCCACACCCGCACAACAGCTGCACACACGAGGCGTTCAAGAGCTCCTCCACAGCTCCAAAATCCCACGCTTTGGTTTGTTTTTGTTATATACAGTTAAAGTAGTGCTTGTTTTATTAACATCACAGGTTTATGATTATAAATTGCCTTCACCCGCATGTTCCACATTGATAATAATTTTTAAATCTATATTCGATTTATTTTATGTGCTACATGTTTGTTTATTTATTTTACTATGTACACTGAGCATCTTGGTGTATAATTTCTTATTAAATTATCTAGGCAGCATTTAGAAAGTAATTCAGTTGTTTAAAATACAACATAAAGATGATTTCCAGTTTTATTAAAAATGTGATATATTTGAGAAGTTAGGCCTATTTCTTTTACGAAATACAAAAAGGTATCAGAATAGTTTCATTACCAAAACACAGGTATATTTGGTAACAGGTAACCAGCCACAGTGTCATCATCCTGTTTCATCTAGGAATATGTCAAACTACACAACTAATGATTCAGAAAAAAAACCCATTTCCAATGTAACTTCATAGAAAAAGTGTGCAAACCAAGAATAAAATTCAAACAAAAAATGAAGCATTCAATGTAATTTATTTAGCATAAATAAAATGATAAACAATAATATGCATGCCACTTTCAGCATCAGTTGTTGATGCAGTGTTCTCTGCACCTTTACCACTCACCAACACTGCCTGTCCATCTCATGTTCCCATGTTTGTTAAGTGTATTTACCACATCGTGTCCAAATATTTCCAACATCACCCAAAGGCAACATTACTTATAGGTCAACCAAATCATCTTAAACAAACCAAAACAAGCCCTGAGATCTTATAATCCACAAAAATAAAAATCACAGGTATTATTTTTCAATATATCAATAAGACTCCTTTGTTGTGCACTAATTGGTAACTTAAAACAGTTTAATTTAATGAGCAACTTAAAGGTGCAGTGTGTGTGGACTGGGGACTACTATCCACTTGTCGAATTAATACCCTATTCAAAAATAGGCGCCAGCACATATCCAGTCAAGTGCAGATCAGTTAGCTGTGCTAACTATTAGCTGACAGAGTCTGGAATATAGACAGTATATTTCTGGACGAAGCCACCCCGCCGATTTGAATGTAGAGCGGTGAAGCCAGTTTTGGACCAATAAAATGCTACTACAGGGCCACTTCCTGTTGGCACCAGTGTCTACTGCGCATTATTACGCAGCAAAACCGTGGTTTAATGACGTAGAGCAATGGCAGAAACACTGTAATTCTGGTAGCTGCATAGCTGCACAAACAAAAGTCTTCTGGCTCAGTGTGTTATTCTATATATATATATATATCTGACTCGGATCGTCACTGTTTAATCAGCCCACCTACAGCGCTCACCTGCCAAACACCAACGCAGCGTCACTGAATAGTTTTTTTAGATTCACAGAGTGTTTATAATCTAATCATTACTGTTACATCTCTCATGTGCGACGGGATGTTCTAGGGTTTTGATGTCATTTTTGGGCCTACATGGAGCCCTCCATGTAGGCCATGCAGGCTTTGGTCGGCTTCACTATTTACACCCTACATCTGTGAGTTAATATCCATATTTTATCTGTCTCTGCAGAGTTTTTGTCTTGTTGCATAAATGCAGTTTTCCATATGGAAATCCACAACTCTGATTTATGGTAAATGGTAAAACGTTGAATATTGTCACAAAAAAATTTACTCTGATCTCAATATAAATTTAACTCTAGTCTCATACCTGTGTTTATATAAGATCAAACTAGTATAGGAATTCTTTCTGGGATGACAGAAATGCTGAGACATTTGTAGCTGGCAGATTTCCATCTACGTTCGTCATGGAAATTTCTGAAAGACACTTTCACAAACATATTTATCTTGGTTAACTGAGCAAATACAAACTCTGTAAGGTCCCAGTATCGGTAGAAGGAAATAAACTGTTTGCTCCCCAGAAGACTCTGCAACACGCACAGACAGAAAATATTTCTGACCTTTTATTAACAATTTTACATTTACATTCATCACACATGGGGTTCTACAATATATTGCACGTAAAAAGGTATCAGCGAATGAACAGAAGGCTGACATAATCTACAGTACAGACTACATATCATACACTGACTTTGAAATAACAGTCTTCAATATATTAATGTCTTATTAAAAGGGAATCACAAATGGCTGGCTGGTTTTTACAGTCGTTTGTTATTTAACCCGTCTAATAAGAGAATATTTTATCATGTAAAACATTACAACATCTAATCTGAAGACACGATTCAAATAAAAGTTTTTTTTTTTTTAAATGTTTGTGTCTTCCCCCTGCTGTATTCGCATGGAGCCGGTTGCACCAGCTTTTCGTAAGTTTAAACTTTAAAAAAGATTTACCCATCAACAAATTAAAACAGGCCGCTCCACAAAAACTATTTCTCATGTAGTCCTTACTTGCTAGTAAATATTTACACCTAGTAACTGCCAGGTGTAATCTTACCTAGCGAAGGAAATCAGCTGACAAAGTTAATGCTAGCTTGCTAACACATGTCCAGTTTAGAGTGAGAAGATTTAGAGATAATATGAAATATGGTTGACAAATCTCACACTGACACTGGTTAGGTCAGCATAATCACATTTCTCATCCTAAACTGCATAAATACTACTAACTCTGAATCCCATGTATTTCTTCAAGTTCAAATTCATAAATAAAACAAACTAATGCCTGTAATTACAAAGGACAGGAAGTTAAATATATCACTTGCCGCCATAAAACTGTTACTTTCGGGAAGTTATGTTACAGCTTTTGACTTCCAGTTTACACCGTAGACTGGCTTTGACACTACAGATTTTCCCAAACAACTGATTTACACATTACTAAAATCTTTACTAGCTTCGTAGTTTGAAACTAGGTATTACAAACTTAACACACAAACTTAGTAATGGATTTACAAACAGCTAGTGTAACCCCATCCTGGTTCTCTCTTACCATCATTTTGCCATTTTATTGGCTCTTTTTAAAAGCAATCAAAAAGCTTATTACTGCGATTCTGCTAAATTGGACCGATATCAAGTCAAACAAGACTTGCAGCCCTGACACCCAAATAAAGAAAACAGACTAATGCTACACTGCAATTATTTCTAAGGCATTATAATAATAAAGGCACTCGTAGCTAAGAGTACAATCTCTACACATGGTCAGTAAAAGCCATCATGTTTCAATATGAACAAACACACTTTGGTGAAACTCTGAGCAGCACTTTAAAATTTAATTTATAAAGTCTTTGCACCAATTTCTTTCATTTAACTAAGACTGTACTATCCAACTACATGACTTAGTTAAATCTTTAAATCCCATTTGGGGAACATGGCAGTTTCACATATAATCAGAAAAGCAGTTATGATACTTTATCTACCACAAAACCTCAGTTCCTCCCAGTAGAGTAAAACTTGTTTGAATTAAAAAGGTCCTAAAAGAAAAGTCCAGCTTTGGAAATCTCTGTATTTCATCACAAGGAAAGTCTCCCCTTTGGACATTCAAAATAGGCCTGATTGTCGTTTTCCATTACAAGAAATTGGCACAAACCACCTCATAGATGCTAACAATGCAGCAGTACGCTGCGGTTTCGAGACAGCACTTTCAAAAACACTGGAAAACTGACTATGCTTGAATCTTCTCCTTGGGACTTTAACAGTTTACATCCTTCTCCAGTTTTGAAGTTTCTGTCAAACATATTCTCGGTTCTCAATGTCCTTTTTAACGAAGTCTAGTTCAACTTCATCTGAACTGTCATAATTTCTCATCTTTCTCTTTCTTGTTACTGTCCAAAGCAGCAGTATGATTGCCTGTGTTGTTTTCTGGCGTGGTGGACTGCAGCTCCCCTCGTATCCCGTTGAGCTCCACCAGACCCTCGTGCAGCTGCATAGTCACCTCTCTGATTTTGGCAGCGAACTCTGACTTGGCCCCTTTCTTGAGTTCTTTGGAGTCTTTGGCCACAAAGTATATATCCATACCTACAAAGAGTCCGGTAAGTACACCAGTGGCCATGCTGGCGATCTGGACAGCTCTGGCTGCTGTGCTGCCCGCCACGTTGGCGATCTGCACCACGCGCATGATCTCAAAAGCATTGATGACGATCGCCTTTCCTGCCATGGCACCATCCTCGTAGACACTACTGGTGAGCGCAGGGAAGTCGCGGTTGAATGCGTTTTTTTTCATCTTCATCAGGTTGAATTTCTTCAGGTTCTCGATACCCTGCTTGATGAATGTCAGGCATTTGTTAAGGTCAACCATCTTCTCCTGATAATCTTGCACAATCTTCTCCACCTTCTTGCGGTCCATCGAGTTGTTGACCTGGCTGGAGATGCCGGCACCAGCTGATGTCAAACCGCCTGCCGTGGTGACGCCCAATCCCACCGCCGTCACAATCAAAGAAGCTCCCATGGTGAACGGGGCCAGAGCGAGGCCTGTGATGGTGGCTACGCCCCCGATGGCGCTGGTGGAGCCGCCGGTGATTTGAGCGATCTTTGTGTTCTTGCTGAATTTGTCCAGGCCGTCGGCGATGCTGTTGAGGTCAATGACGTGCTGCCAGAGGCTCTCGGCGCGCTCAGAGAACAGTTTGTTGAAGACCCGGATGCCCTTCTGCACCTTATCTGCCGTCACAGCAAACGCCCTGAGAGGAGCAAGTTGAGCATAATTACATAGAGCTAGGTCAGTGTATCTTAAATTGCATTTTTGGGATTGTTTGTGGCATTGTTTCTCATGTTTTAGTGTTGTGAGCAGAACATAGCAAATTCTATTCTCCTCCATTATGTTGGGATCATGGAAGACATTGTAGATCTAGGTTAGGATATATCCATAATGACACAGATAAACATATGGCAAACAGACCATTTAACAGACAAGACACAAGGCAGTGAAATATTATATTAACAAGCCTTCACTGACTTGGCCTCTTCTTTTTCTGTCATATCATCATCTTGAGGCGCGTCTTCCCAAGCTGAGGAAATAAAAGTAAGAAACAATGATATTCAGCTTTCTCATAATGTTAAATACATTACATGGCCAAAAGTATGTAGACCACAAAACATCTTATTCCAAAAGCATGGGTTTTAATCTGCGGCTTTAACAGCCTCCTCTCAACTTGGCTGCAGGGATTTGCTCCCATTCAGCCACAAGCGCAATTGAGAGGTCCAGCAGTGATGTTGAGATGATGAGGGCTGGCGCGCAAGTGGGAGTTCCAGTTCATCCCAAAGGTGTTGGATGGGTTTGGGGTTAAGGTCAGGGCTCTGTGCTGGTCAGTCATGTTGTTCCACACTAAACCCTGAAAAACTCTTTAAGGACCTGACCTTGTGCACGGGGGAACTGCCGTGTTGAAACAGAAAAGAGTCCCCAAACCTCTGCCACAAAGTTGAAAGAACACTACTGTCTAAAATATAATTGTATGCTGCAGCATTACAGACTGCATACATACATTACATACTTTTGGTCATATAGTGTAAGTGGTTCAAGGAGAAATTTTAATTTTGTCGCTCAACTCTCAGAATAAAACACATATAAAGTCAAACTAAGAGAATTTTTTTTTTTTATTTGTAACTTACACTCCACTGAGTTCCACCACTCCATAAGATTGTCTACATCCTGAAAGACACAGATTCGCATGGGATTGTTTATGGTTCCAATCCAAATGGTTTATAATGAGGCATCAGATAATATTGAAATGTTACTGTGGTGACATATTTTGCTTCAGAAACCAACCTGTCCGCCTTCAGGCTGTGCTGGGTCAATACGGAAGTCCTCCAGCCTGTCAAACAGGGACCTGTTTCCACCTTCATTCTGAAACAACAGAAATAATACTGCTTAAAAATCATATATCAATAACAAGATTTCCAGGTCTGCAGTGTAGCTGAAGGGCATGTCAGTGAGACCAAGGCTGCAGATTTGTTTCTCATCATTTAAGATACATAAGTGATCAGATCGGATTTGTGTGTCCATACATCCCCAACCTACAGTATCTGCATGAGTCGCTGTGGGGACGACGTAGGCGTCAGTGACTACGTACGCAGGTGAGGTGGCTTTCCAACTCGGAAGCATGAGAAACGGAGATTCATCATCTCGACCCCCGACCAATCACGCTGTCAAGTCACGGCAGAGAACTGCTACGTCGCACAAAACACACTCCACGATGGAGTTCTGCACCGCGACTGGACTAAGACGTATCTGTAGAAATCCGATTGGAATCGCATTCAAACGTCTCCAAATGTGACTTGGATCTGATTTGCATTTCATGTGTTTTTTTTGCTGTAGAGGTCGGCAGTCTGAACAAGGCTTAAAAAGACTGAGAAACATAAACAAAGAGCAAGAATTCAAGCGACATCACATATCCTCAGTTTCACTTTTGATACTTTATATTCTCAGATCAAAAGAGGAAGTGATGGTAAAAAGAGATTCTGAATGTGCTGACTTATTTCTGATCTTTTTGCAGAAGTAAAAAAGGGCCAAAATCTTCCATGAACACGTTGAAAAAGGAAGCAGAGAAACAGGTCTGGGAATACTAATCTCGTTTCGTCTTCCATGCTAAGGGCTTGCACCAACACCTTGTGGTGGTGTGCAGGCGTGAGGGTGGGTTTCATGTCGAAAGTGAAGGGGGAAAAAACTACAAATAACACATGTTGACCATAAGCGTATCTGTTGGGAGCTGAGTGGACACCCTGGAGACAAACAAAAGAAACAGGCTGTTTTCAGGGATTCGTTAGGTGACTGAAACAGACCTTTTCTAATCCTGAACCACAATGAGTAATACTGCAACACGTCAGTCTGGTGGATAAATACACTGACACAGACTGGGTGGGAAAAGTTGCTTTAAATGTAATGCAAGGCAACTGAAGCAGAGAAGGAAAAAGAAGCAACTTAAAATACAATTTTCTGTCTCATTTAGAGAAACAAAGACTGACGAGCGTTTTTATTTTCTCTACCTCCTCTGTGTTGCCTGCAGCTCCGTCCTGTGCTTGCCTCTGTATGACTCTGCCCTGAAACCAACAAACACACAGTAAAAGATGTTGCTTGTGGGCTGATATTGGTTACCATACAGTCGGTACAAAGCAAAAAAAGGAAATTTTCAATACCACAATATATTTTTTCTTCCATGGTGAAATCATCAGCTAGGTAACTCAGTGTTTCCTTCATAAAAGGAACCATGTGCTTGGAATTACAGCTATGTTAAATAACTTTGCCAAAACTACATCGCAAGAATGCGTATTTTCATTTAACAGTAAGAGAGATATAGACCAAATAAGTGGAAAAACAGATGCAGATACTCCCATAAAGGTCACAATTAGACTATTTCTTCCCATTTTATGTCTAATCTGTGCAGATTCCAGTCCTGATCCTGGACTGTCATATGTGGTGTGACGGTACCACCACTGGTGACATCTATAGCACTTTTCAGGCATGGAACATATAAGCATTGCTGGATTCATCTTAGATCTATCTGTTAAAATGATCTTGTGTCATTCGGACATTGGTGACTTTTAAATTAATGTTCCTTAGAGCTTCATTCAGTCATGACAGGGAATTTAATGAATGAGAAATGTGATCATGCAACAGAGTAAAAAATGTTATGATAGGGAGGAAGAAACTTCTTTTGTGTTCTCTCACAGGCTGAATCCCTGATAGATTTTAAAACTTATTTTGCCATTGAAGCCTTAACTTAAGACCTTTGACCCTTCTTCTCACAGTGAACCACTGCTACATTTCATCATTTCATGTGATTAGAGAGTGAATTCTTCTGCCTGTTTTATAATATCTGACAGGACTATTACAGGACATTAAGTTGGAACATGCACTTAATTCCTATTAGCTCACATGTTGT
This sequence comes from Micropterus dolomieu, assembly GCF_021292245.1. NCBI lineage: Eukaryota > Metazoa > Chordata > Actinopteri > Centrarchiformes > Centrarchidae > Micropterus > Micropterus dolomieu. The sequence goes on along the minus strand of NC_060155.1, from coordinate 6,974,525 downwards.
ATGTAAAGCGTTTTGCCAGGGAATCCATTTATTCATCAACACAGATGGCATAAATAAAACCTGAAAATATACTGAGTGCTGATCTGATTATTACTGTGGTTGTACGAGGGATTTTAACCTCTTTTTGACCAAAACAGAACTCAAGAGAAAAATTGTTTTTATACAGATTAGATCTGAGAAGAATCAGCAACATAAAACTGACTCTTTCACAGTGTTCCCTAGTTAATTAAAGTGATTTTGTACATAAGAGACGACTGAGATAATAAATTAATAACAGTGATCTTAGAAAGTGGAACATGGTGCATATTTCTCGCTTACTGACTGGATGACATAGGCCTGGATCAGTCTACTCAAATTCTAGTTTCTCAATTTCAGTGACATGTAGAAACACATACTGCTGCTGTAATTAGTTGGTGTGCTGAAAGACATTTTGGCAGTGGTGTTTAAACAAACGTGTATTGTCCACACAGGAAGAAACAAGTTTGCACAGGTCACATGTTTGAATGTTACCTTGACACGAGGCATGAAGGGATTGTGTCTCTTGGGTTTCTTGACATTGGTCTAAAAAGAAAAATCAGTAAGATACAGGTTATGTTCCTTAAGCAGTAATTGCAGTACAAGTGACTTTTAAAAATCAGACCAAGAATCAATCGACAAGAATTTGGGAAGTGAGATTGAAGACCTCCTCTGTTTTGTCCTTGTCCTCCTCCTCTTTCTTTTCCTCTTTAGATGAAGAATCATCTTCTTTCAACCCTTCATTATCAAACGGAGCCTGAAGTAAACAACAAGTGTAAACATAACATTAAATAAATGAGGTGAGCACAGAGAAACTTTCCCCCTTCAGCAGATCAATGTGAAAAAGTATTGTAGTGTCAAACTCGGCACATATTTTGTGCTTTCACTACACGTTGAAGGTCAAACATCCAAGTGAAGTAACAACAAACAAAACACATTTTTGAAAGAGTAGGACTTTAAGTTTAAAGTTTTATCTTTGTTAGTAGCTGCAGTCAGGTTGAAACCTCCATTAAAACCAACCTGTTGAGAACAAGTAGCCAATACTGTTTCAAAATATCAGCACACCACTACATCGGACTAATCATTGGACTGTGTGGTTAGCTACCTGGTTGCTCTTTTGCTTTTGAAGACCAGGTCTGGCTGCTCTATTCAGCTCCTGAAATTAAACCAGAGCAGTTTGCTTAACCACAGGGCTGATAAATGAGTGTCGATACACACCGACACTCATCAGCTCCAAACTGACACAAACAGCCAAACACTGAAGGTTTAAACTACCTCCTCTGAAGGTCTGGCAGGAACGACAGGAGTGTCTGCAGGTCTTGCTTGTTTCTCTCTGGAAATCATGTCCTTGAAATCCTGCAGAGGACAAAATACTATTTCTTTTTCAAAACTGATACCCAACATCTGGGAGTGAAACCCTAGTGCTACTTTTCAATGCATAGTATGTAGCTTTTATGTTTGTTGCTTGTTATACTGGAATCACATATGTATTAGAAAAATCAAATAATAAAGTAGTTAACTGATTTGACTTGTGTCCTAACACATTTTTTCAAATACGTTGAAACTCTGTGAAAGCAGAAATATACAAAGAATCTACACATCACTAAGTGTAAAGTAGTACGAACTTTACCTGATTATCCTCAGTTCCTCTTGGTTTTACTTTGTCGTATGTGGATGCCCGCTTCATCTCCTGTGGAGAGATCACAGCCTTAACAACACAATATAACAGAAAGAGCAGAAGTCAGAACAGACTCACTTGAACCACATATCACTGAGCGGCACTGCTTGCATACCTCTTCTGTTGGTCTGCGTGGGACTGGTGGCGTTGCACTCCTTTCCTTCCTCTCTTGCTGGATCATGTTGCTTTTGACCTGACAAGGACACACACACACAGAGTCGCACAGTGTTGTAAAGCAGGAGGGCAGGGCGGTTCGACAGCGAGCAGGAAGGATTTAAAAGGAGGTCCAGGGTTGAGAAGGATGTGGTGGAGGCACGGAGATTGGAGGAGCGTGAGGAGGGATACTTATGACAGAAGTTGATCAGGTGTGTATGTGTGTGTGTGTGTGTGTGGTTACTGATGAGTCATGAGTGATGCAAAAAATAGACTGACTGCTTTTGGCTTCTCTTCCACGTGTTTCTCGTTCTCCTTGAGTGCCTCTTCAGTCTCTCTCTGAACAAAGGACATTAAATATTACCTATTTAACTGTATTAACTTAAATCAGATTACATATGCAGCGATTAAAGGGACCACAGTACATTTTGATAGTTGAACTCTTTAACTACTAATAGTGTGTGGTATACTTTACATTTTTGCTGACCATTTTCCAATGCATGATGTACACTTTTAGATTTTGAGATGTATTTTTCCTACTATTCCAGGCAGCGATTGGTTTCCCTTCATTTCTGTATGTCATGAAAATCAACTGGCTGATGGCTCCTAAGTTGTATTATTCCTTACAGTGGACATCAAACCTGCAATCATTTTTTTTGCTGAAATTACAAAAAGTTATAAAATGTTATATTTTAGAAATATAAATAGAAAACAATGGTTGCCAAGAGTAGTAGGGAAACATTGTTTGTAAAAACAGATTGATCTGTGATAAAGACGGTATAACATGCAAAATCACTTACATGGTCCTATAAGAGTGCAGCACATCATTATTTCTAGCTAAAACGAACCAAAACACCCTAAAAACATCACCACCGTCACCATTATCACAGTCCCATCACCACTATAGTGACTTCCAGTCACCTAAAATATTATGATCATGCCTTTCACGCTAACACCTCCACCATGAACAAACACAATCAAAAGCATAGTTACTTTATTTGCAGAGCGGAACAGATTCAGTTTGGACATGGCACCCGTGGCGCTCTGACAGGGAGAGATTTAGATTTTAGATTTGTGTCTGCTTTGTCAGCCACTAGCCACATTAAACAACAACTCAAGTTAGAACAATAAAAAAAATCAGGAGGGACTATATATTGGTCAATATTAGCTCACAGTTTTGCAGATGTATCATTATAGGTGTATATGTCGGCTGATATTTACAAACAAGAATCTGCGGAACACAAATGCGGAACTAGTTTTGACGTGATGTCACTGATAAGTTAAATGTCCCCCTCAGTATGTGTGTGTCTTGGTTACCAAAAAACCACAACAAAATCTAAGGGATTTGTATCATGATCATTTGTATTTACAAATAAATCAGTGAATTCTGAAGCTTTAGTTCAGAGTGGTAATGTCATTAGTTAGAATAAAGTGTGAGTGTTAGCATTTTTGGCCTTTCAAACAAAGGGGCACAGAGAAATGAGCAGAGAGGCTAACAGCTAACTGAGCCCCTTGTTTTCAATCAGCAATGCTGTGAATACAGAGAAGCTATTTTAATGATTGCAACCAGCCAAAGAAACCAGCCAGACCTCCATGTTTTCTTGCTTTGCCAACAATTTCATTTTAGTTTTATGAGAAACAGTTGGTTTGGGTCTGGGCTTTGAACTTTGTGGCACAGAAATTTTATACAAACTTTTTTGACTGGTCTGGGCAAAGCAAGTCTGCCAGACAGGCACCAGAAAAGACAAGTTAAGATGGACTGTAGACAGACAGGCTGAGAGTAATAATGCTTCTCAAAAACATCAACCTTTGACTCACAACTTTCTTCTTTACTACCTGAGCAGAACAAAGCTCTTCGCAAGGTGTCTCATTCACTCATTCACACACACAAATTGAAAAACAATATTGGTGGTAGAGCAAGAAGCTTCCCCTTGATTGATAACAACCACACAAAACGTATACTCTCTTCTACCTCACAATGAGACAAGGGTCTGCTGAATAAAAATAACCAGTTAAATGCCAAAAGCGTGACATCCAACAAAAAGAAGTAACACAGTGAAACAGGAACAAGTGAATATCGAAGCACCTGTTTGTCCCCTGATGACATCTCGCTGCTCGCAGGTGGATCCTCGTCATCTGAGCATGTCTGCGACTTGTAGTGCAGAGAGAAGACAGTAATCATTGTTTTATGAAAAAGCACATGCATGGAGCTGTACATTTCCCTTTAAATAGATTTATCAAAAGAAACTTCTAAACCTTCCATACTTTGTTTGCAGATCGAAACGGATTCAGCTTCACCTCGGCAAGTTCATTCTCAATATGAAACAAACAAACAAACAAACAAACAAAAAAAACACAAAATAAGAAAAAGAAGTTGAATTGCCGATTGAAATCAAAGAGACAAAAGCTTAAAAAAGGAACATTTTAAAACCTTACAAACCATGTCAGAAAGATTGTCGTTGCTGCCTGAGAGCTCGCTAGGTACAGACAAATCACCCTGAAGGTGAGAAACAAATGTCAACCAATGATTATTAATCCCATCTGAATAAATTAAAGTAACATGGTTTAACTGTGAACTGAATAACCTGCAGCAAGACTCCATAATGCTCACCTGAGATTGTGGCTTCGCTCTGAAAGGCTTTGGGGATTTTTTAAACATCCCACTGAACATCCCTCCTGCCTCCTGGGAAAAAAAATTACATAAAAATCTTTATGAAATTTGGCCCATGATGGAGGAATTTAGTAAAATATTCATGTGGCCTTAGGCACAGACTTCACAAAGCAGCCTGTACTCTCTTCCAAATGCTGATGCATGCAGGTTTACCTTGGCCTTCCCAACACACACAAAAACAAACTCTCCATCCAATGAGCTGAGTTCTACACAAACAGCATAGTCACATTATCCTTCAGTTCAATGAAACCACCTCGTACTCAGCTCCAAAAAAAGCATGATATCACATTTCTGATTTGGTAATAAATAAATATAGAAGACTTTTTCTATTTGAAAGCACAGTGCAGTGTTGGTTTGTAGTTATTTGACTAAAAACTATGTATTTTCACATTATACAGAAAAAAAGTGAAACAGCTCACTGATAAAGTACTCCATCCAGCTCAGTTCTTTATCAATATCTTAACAATTCAATTTTCATTTAAAGAATGAACACATTCAGACATTATGATTTAAATATAACTAAATATTGTTTCTAGAGCTGCAAGAGTGAAGTCACTATATAAACTCAATATCTTACTGGAAACAAATCTGTGAGTAAAATAAATCATCACATCAAAATTACTGTCTGAAGTTTAGAAAGACTGAAAAGCTCAGACATTAGCCTGTATCAGTCCTTCCTCCTGTCCTCTGTCCTCCTCCCCCTGATGCTGATGTGATTCACTGCCTGCAACTTAGCTTCCAATTCAGCAGAGGAAGGTTAAGGGAAACTTAACTAACGTTGCTGAGCGACCGATCTTCCGTTTTTTGCACCTTTTACTGTTCTGTTAGACATTTTAGGCAAAGCCTTAACACTGTGTGAAACTCACTTTCAAATTTGTAAAACCTTTATTGCATTTGTTGAAATACAAAAAATGGAGTTTTCAAATCTAGGCCACATTAGACCAGCTCCAGATCAAAAAGCGCTATACCTGGACCTTTCGAATCTGGACTAGATTATCCCAGAGAAGCTAAAGGTTCTTTAAAACACAGCTGCAGATTTGTGAAACCTCTAAAAATGCTATAAAGGGCGATGTCACTGCTTTTCACACCTTGCTGTATCTCAATTTGGATACTTCCTTTAATACACTTAGAAGAACACATGCAAATAAATTGATTAAACATTTTCTACTAGAATTAGATTTCTTGTTTGTCAAAAAAAGGCAACCTGAAACACATCTGTCTTTTTTCTGTGACCTCAAGTAACTTCTGGCTGTACAGACATACGTACTTACAAAGGACACTGTTGAACAATGATTCATTTCATTATTGATTATTCTGTCTATTACTTTTTCAATTATTAAATTCATTGTTCAGTCTAAACAATGTAAGAAAATTGTGAAAAATATCCAGAGTATTCCAGAGCCCAAGGTGATTTCTTAAAATTTTTAATCCGACCAACCAAACCAAAAGCAAACATGCAAAAAAGCAAATGTCTGACATTCATGTTTGATAAATGGCATGACAAATCTTTTGTTAATCAACTAATTGATTATTCAAATTATAATTTCAGTTCTAGATAAATATCAGTAGGTTCAAGACGGCCACTACAAACCTGTGGCTGGGCCTCTTTAGCAGCTTTGGTCGTCTTCCTAAATTTTCCTGGAAACAGTCCACCTTTCTCCTAGAATACGAATAAATAAATCAGTCTACATGCTAAAATTACTGCCGCTTATATATAACAAAGAATTTACACCTCCTGATCACCTTGTCAGTCAAACTATCGTTGCTCTCTGACAGTTCACCTTCGGCTGATAAACTGTCCTGTAAAATCAACACAGAGCCCAGGTGAGTGGATGCAGAAACAAATAGTGTATATTTACTGTATGTACTAATTTATTACTGTCCACGTCAGCAATACAAGTACAGGTAAACATCTTAAAAATTTGTACTGAATATTCAACATCAGTGACTGATATTTAACACTGAGCTTTTCATGAGAAGGGAGATTTTATCAGTCTATTAGTTTATTATTTAAAATTTCTGTTTAATTCTCCATTTAAATTACAGAAAGTTAATACAACATCACCTTTGCTTGGACAGATGATTCTGTAGACCTGAAGGATGTTTTGAACATCCCACTGAATAACGCTGCTTTTTCCTGAATGAAGAGAGAAAAAGAGAAAATTAAACTTGAAAAAAACCAAAAACAAACAGAAGAAGTAATATGCATGTAAAACATACTAAGGATGAAAACACGAGGCTAATCTCTACTGTGGTTTCAGTTCTGACATACCAGCCTCATTCTGTATGAATGACTAACAGAGGGTAAATATTCACTGCCATGCCCCGTGAGTCAGCAGCATAAATCTGTCTCACTGACCAGCAGCTCTATATAGAGGTTAAACCAGAGGAGATGCTGCCAATGACAATTCAGTGAGGCCTTTATGGATTACTGGTTCACATCTCACAGTCCAGCTTCACCGTCCAGATTTCAAGTCTGGACTTGGACCCGGCTTCATGTCTGAACTTGAAACCTTGATGACAGTAAATTTAGAGCGATTGTTGTGTTTCTAGCTCTGGAATAACTGATTTCCCTGTTGTCACATAAAAAGAGACACTGGAGCATTACATTACCAGTACCTTGGAAAACAGGCAAATCGCAGTAAACGGCTCTCATGCTGGCCCAACATTTTAAAGCCCTTTATAATTATGCAGTATTAAATTCAGTCAGTGATCGTATCATCGTAAAATAAACTGTAAGGCTTTATTTTACCCTTCTCACATGTTGCTATAATATTCAAGACATTGATTAACTGATGATTAATTTTATGAAAAGCTGTTTTGATCATTTTGATCAGTGGACCCTCACACAGTAAAGGAATTTAATAATCAGTGAACAGACACATTTGGACTTAACAAGCACTTCAAAGGTAATGGAGTAGGCACTTAAATTTTTTTTTCATCTTTTGTACCATGCCTGTTACACTGATAAATCTAAAAGAAATAGACTTTGGGGCTTGTTGTTTCCAATAAATTAATTGAACGGTTGAATTGTGGAGAATCTCACCGATCTAACGATGTGTAGCAGGTCCATACTGTCATATTGATCATACGTTTACACTATGTATATATAATATTTGTATTAACGATCTAAACAGCTTAGAAGCAGCTAAAGCAGGAGACTCAGCAGGTTTGAATATATTTTATACATCCAAAAAAAACAGGCGTTTATTTGTCAAAATGTGTTCCCACACCAGGCCAGTAAACAGGGCGGGTGGCTATTTGGGACTCGGCTATTAATTGAAGTTTTAGGGTAAGTCTACTTAAGAAAGTTTTAAGTGAGTGCACAGCATGAGTGTGCACTCACTTTACATACTTCAACATATTTAAGAATTAAGTTTCCCATAATAATAATAATTAATTAGTGAATACTTGGGTTTAAATGGAGCAGTTCTTTCAAGGAAATTCTTCAGGAAATAAACAATATTATAAAAATAAAATATTATAATTAACTCAATTCAAATAACTATCTTTGCTGTTATTTACCTTTTTTATTTACTTAAATTAAAAAGCTGACTTAAACTTTAAGATCTTTGGACGGTTAACTGTGTAGAAAATATACCGCTTTCTATACTGTATAGTGTTTCTTAATAGCACAGTAGGACAATGACAGTCCTCAACACTCATACCTCATACACTGCCTGTACCAACTTAATCCGCTGCTAGAAGTACTCCCCCACAAATGCAGTATTTACTCCTGTTAAATATGGTTCCATATGCAAGATCTGTAAAGATATAGTGGAGTAATGGCTTTGTTTTGGTAGCCGGTCTTGCCGCATTTGCATGTGAGTCCGACGCTGTGAAACTGTTGGCTTTGAGGAGAGCGATATAATGGTAGATTCTTTTCTCATCTAGAGGTTTTTGTTTTTTTTACCTAACCAGAGTTGAAACAGTGGAAAGACTAACAATGACTGAATTGAATGACTGTGTGTTTTAAAATGATCTGCAATGTAAATTTACTATTTTTCCTCAATGTAGTCTGGTGGGCTGTAGCGCCCATTTGTTTTGGTCTGAGACGCTAGTGTTCTGGTGCGACATTTAGGGGAAGTGAATGTCACATACAGCTTTAAGCCTATTAATATTTTGACTGAGCCTATTTTAAAAATGACATATTTGTAACCTCTTTAGATAGATTTTCATCTTCAGTAGAAAGCTTGGGGCTGAGCCTCAATATACAGAGACGGCCTAACATATGTTGGCATTGGTCTTTTCATGGGATTTGTTGATAGTAACACCAACTTAATTACTTAAACTTGACCTTCACTTTTCCAGTTTGTGCTGTGGTTAATTATTAACTGCTTCATAGCAAATCTGATGTGAGGGGGTTAACAGGGGCCCATTTTGCCCTGGAGGAACCTAGTATTTATCCGGCCATGTTATAGGGCTACAGTTTCTACACTATACACTCAAATTGCAGCTGTAAATCAGCATTTTTAACCCTCATACTCTTTGTTTAATGTGGAGTCCATTGTGCTCTAGAAAAGAGCCACCACAACACAAAACATTACCTATAACGTTAGTAACTTCTGGACTGCTCTGTGTATTTGTATTTTAAGAGTTTCAGTCACACAGATGGAGGTCATGTCGGTAAACTCAAAACCATAGACTGTAAATTAGCTAAACAACATGGTTGTTAACTGACTAGAGCAAAAGCAGCTTATATAAATCCAACTCCGCAACGTTAAAACAATGACAGTAAACAAAGTGTACGTTACTTACTGCTACACCTGCTCCATCACACTCCAAATCCAGGTCTTTGAATCGATCCTGTCAAACGTTACAATTCCAGCGTCATTAACTGTTATTTTAACGTTTTCAACAACTAACGTTACATAAATGAAAGTGTCTCGCAGACAGGCTGCAGGGAGACGTTTGAATACGACCGTTAACTAACGTTAGTGTTGAAAATATACATTAAACGTTAATGTTAACTCACCATTAGCGACTCAACGTCTGCCCTAGTTTAGTGTTGAGTGACTCTGCTGGTTGAAATATTTCAGTCCACCTTACAGTGTGTCCGTCGTTCCCCGTGTTGATACTGTGTGTGATAAAGTGTGAAGTTAAAGAACCTCCCTGAAGAAAAGGGGGAAACAGGCTGGAGTGACTTCCCACTGCTCCTTGAGGGTTTCCATAAAGCAAGCACTTCTACTGATCGAAAACCAGCACTTATTTTACTTTTACCCCTGTATTGTCGTCATAGATGAGCAGGTTGTATTTCCGTTATTATTTTCAGTAATGATGTTTTTGTTTACTACCTGTTCAAACAGTAGGCTATACTATGACAATATTGAATAGGCTACAGTAATATCTATGTGGTATGGATTTGGGACACAGCTAATGTTTTGGCATGACGTAGTGGCCAAAGTCAAAACTGCAGGTCACATGACACCCAAAATTAAAAGACTTCTGTGTTTTTCTCTCCTTTTTTTTTTTTAATATAGTCCTATGTCTTTACTTACACCCTATTGACTACTACACTACACCTATCAGTGACATAAAATGCTGATTATCCAAAATATCAATTTACTACAGTATAGTAAAGTAGCAGGGGGTAGTGAATGAGTCCAAGCCAGTGATTGCAGACACAGCTCATAATCACTGTTCCTTCAAATTCCTTCTTTCAAATGTGTAACTCTTGTCATCAGATTACAATGATCTTATCTGTTCTTCTTTTAAGTCCCTCTTGAAAACTCACTTTTATCATAAAGCTTTTTTAAAATTTTATATAAATCTGGCAAGCTTGTGCATGTGTGTGAAGTTGTGTATGTGTGTCTGAGCATGTATAGTGGTGGAAGTATTCAGATCCATTACTTAAGTAAAAGTACTAATATCACACTGTAAAAATACTAATAATAATATTACAAGCAAAATTCCTGCATATAAGTAAAAGTACGTAATGAAGAAAAATGTTCATTTATCATTTAGTCAGTATTACATTCAGCATTCAACCACGTAAAATAATGCAAAGTGCTTCATTTTAGAAAGCAAAGCATACATTTCAACACGAATATAACAAATAAAAGTATTTTATCCTATTGCCACCATTTTTATTTATATATTTATTTATTGCACCATTAATCAAGTCGTAGGTTAAACTAGCTGATCTATGCAGTCAGTGATGTGTTGATGCTGAACATTTGTAACATTTATGGTAAAAGCTAAAATCTTATAGCAAATAAAGCAGAAAAAATTGCTAACATGGCATAAGGCAATAAACAAAATCTATGATTTGAAATATGCTGTAACATTATTGTGTGATTATTAACTCTCCCCTTAAAGCTCACATTTCTATTAACTTTATAGAGAAATCATTCAAATTCAGTGTCCAGCACTCGGTAAAGTTATATTTATTTAACATGTTTTAATGCACTAAATGTGGCTCATTGTCAACATAACAGAGGCAATTCAACTCAGATAACAGAGTTGTGAAAGCATTAGCCGATAAGCTGTGTTTACATATCTGCTATTGATGTCTTGCAGCTAAATAGGGTCTCTCACAGAGTTCTCATAACACATGCAGCAAGTAGCAATTACAGCTATCTCTCCGCTTTTCATTTAATCTACCTTTAAATACTCACCCTTCACACACATTGTCACTAGCCCTTTTCTTGCTCCAGGAATATAACTTTTATATTCCTGGAGCAAAATGCTACTAATTAAATGCAAAACTTGTTTCAGCTCGGTAAGAAATCTATTTTATGACAAATTGATTATGTGAGGAAAGGATTATATACAACAGAGGTTGTAGGAGACGGGCCTACCCAGGTGACTCTAAACAGTTTCACAAGAGGCTCATTAAATGAGTGAGTGAAAAAATATTACATTACTTATTACATTATTAGTTATCACAAGTAAATCACATACAATAGCCTAAATGTGTGCAATATGGTTAAAGAGAGAGTTCACAGATGCAGTAGTTTGGGGGAAGTTTACTGTTTTTCCCACTTTATCGGTCAGAAACTAATAAATGCCTTAGAACAGACCTTTTTTATGTATGTAGTGTAGTCTGACGTTGTGTCAAACAGCAATATTGGTCTATCTTGGCTCAATTGTTGAATGTCTGTGATCATATAACATCATAATAATCCAAAAGGCATCCAGGAATTGAGCATATAAAAGCAAGCCAACTGTGGAGGTGAGGAGGCACCTTTTTCCAGGCTTTACCTGAGGAGAGGCCCACACCTGATAAACAATATGGGTAATTCACAATTTCTCATTTAGTCCTTCATAACAAAAAAACAAAACAAGAATGGCTTAAATACCAAGATGGTGCCTCAGACGACTTCTAGATTACGCTCTGTTTGTCAATCTGTCTATATTGTTTTTGTTTGTAGTGCGTATATATATATATATATATATATATATATACACACACACACACACACACACACACACACAGTGAGGAAAATAAGTATTTGAACACCCTGCTATTTTGAAAGTTCTCCCACTTAGAAATCATGGAGGGGTCTGAAATTGTCATAGGTGCATGTCCACTGTGAGAGACATAATCTAAAAAAGAAAAATCCAGAAATCACAATGTATGATTTTTTTTTTTAACTATTTATTTGTATGATACAGCTGCAAATAAGTATTTGAACACCTGAGAAAATCAATGTTAATATTTGGTACAGTAGCCTTTGTTTGCAATTACAGAGGTCAAATGTTTCCTGTAGTTTTTCACCAGGTTTGCACACACTGCAGGAGGGATTTTGGCCCACTCCTCCACACAGATCTTCTCTAGATCAGTCAGGTTTCTGGGCTGTCACTGAGAAACACGGAGTTTGAGCTCCCTCCAAAGATTCTCTATTGGGTTTAGGTCTGGAGACTGGCTAGGCCACGCCAGAACCTAGATATGCTTCTTATAGAGCCGCTCCTTGGTTATCCTGGCTGTGTGCTTCGGGTCATTGTCATGTTGGAAGACCCGGCCTCGACCCATCTTCAATGCTCTAACTGAGGGAAGGAGGTTGTTCCCCAAAATCTGGCAATACATGGCCCCGGTCATCCTCTCCTTAA
>NC_060155.1:6960643-6961856 GCF_021292245.1 Micropterus dolomieu | reverse complement strand
GAGCATTGTTTCTGACCATGTCCATCCCTTTATGGCCACCATGTACCCATCCTCTGATGGCTACTTCCAGCAGGATAATGCACCATGTCACAAAGCTCCAATCATTTCAAATTGGTTTCTTGAACATGACAATGAGTTCACTGTACTAAAATGGCCCCCACAGTCACCAGATCTCAACCCAATAGAGCATCTTTGGGATGTGGTGGAACGGGAGCTTCATGCCCTGGATGTGCATCCCACAAATCTCCATCAACTGCAAGATGCTATCCTATCAATATGGGCCAACATTTCTAAAGAATGCTTTCAGCACCTTGTTGAATCAATGCCACGTAGAATTAAGGCAGTTCTGAAGGCGAAAGGGGGTCAAACACAGTGTTAGTGTGGTGTTCCTAATAATCCTTTAGGTGAGTGTATAGAATCCTTTCCTCACATAACCAATTTGTCATAAAATAGATTTCTTACTGAGCTGAAACAAGTTTTGCATTTAATTAGTAGCATTTCTTTTATATTCCTGGAGCAAGAAAACGTGTGTGAAGGGTGAGTATTTATGAAAAGCGGAGAGATAGCTGTAATTGCTACTTGCTGCATGTGTTATGAGAACTCTGTGAGAGACCCTATTTAGCTGCAAGACATCAATAGCAGATATGTAAACACAGCTTATCAGCTAATGCTTTCACAACTCTGTTATCTGAGTTGAATTGCCTCTGTTATGTTGACAATGAGCCACATTTAGTGCATTAAAACATGTTAAATAAATATAACTTTACCGAGTGCTGGACACTGAATTTGAATGATTTCTCTATAAAGTTAATAGAAATGTGAGCTTTAAGGGGAGAGTTAATAATCACACAATAATGTTACAGCATATTTCAAATCATAGATTTTGTTTATTGCCTTATGCCGTGTTAGCAATTTTTTCTGCTTTATTTGCTATAATATTTTATCTTTTACCATAAATGTTACAAATGTTCAGCATCAACACATCACTGACTGCATAGATCAGCTAGTTTAACCTACGACTTGATTAATGGTGCAATAAATAAATATATAAATAAAAATGGTGGCAATAGGATAAAATACTTTTATTTGTTATATTCGTGTTGAAATGTATGCTTTGCTTTCTAAACTGAAGCACTTTGCATTATTTTACGTGGTTGAATGCTGAATGTAATACTGACTAAATGATAACAAAAGAGTCGCGTGGGCCATTTTT
>NC_060155.1:6931133-6958043 GCF_021292245.1 Micropterus dolomieu | reverse complement strand
TCTGGATTTTTTTTTTTAGATTATGTCTCTCACAGTGGACATGCACCTACGATGACAATTTCAGACCCCTCCATGATTTCTAAGTGGGAGAACTTGCAAAATAGCAGGGTGTTCAAATACTTATTTTCCTCACTGTATATATATATATCTCTATATATCTCTCTCTATATATCTATATATCTCTCTCTATATCTGTGTGTTCTATATGCTGTAGTCTGTGTTTGATTTTTATTATTGTATGAGTAAGCACATCGTGATACAATCCTGAATCAAATTCCTCCATCCTACATGGCAAAGCTGATTCTGATTCTATTAAAAAAACATTAAACCAAACAACAAAGTGCTGATACGAACACAATTTATTTCCAAAGAAAAGATCACTTATAGTTATTGCACTGATTTTTCCACTTCAAGTATTTCATATCCCACATTCCTATTTCCCTTCCAATACAATTTTCTAATTAAATTAATAATTCAGTTCAAATAATTATAACGAACAGTCATTTGTTGTGACATGTTTTTTCCCCATCTAAATTAAAAGGCACATGTAAACACGACTTAGCAGCTTTTATATAGAGGTTTACCCAAAACATTTCTAGCAATCTTTGGCATGTAATATATATATATATATGTTTAGGATTATTCTTTCCAGGAGAGAAAGTAGAGTTTTCCTTGTCCGTCACCACAAACCAGCTCAGTGGGTTTTCCAGGGTTCACCTCCAGTTCAAGAATGGGACCTCCACACACAAACATACCGATCTGGAGGGAAAGGGTGAGAGAGAAGAAGGTATCATTTATTATGAGACAGTTTAAAATAATTGAAAAATGAAAGGTGAGGGAATAATGCCACTCAAACATCTGCCCATTAAATATGAAGCTACAGCCAGCAGCTGGTTAGCTTAGCTTAGCATAAAGACTGGAAACGGGGGGGAAACAGCTTGTCTGGCTCTGTCCTAAGAGAACACAATCTGCCTGCAAGCACCTCACTAATTAAGACTTTATATCATGCCGGTTTAATCAGTACATATACTGAAGTGCAAATATGACACATTACTATTTTACTGTGGGTTATGTGCTTTTCTTGGTAGTTGGATTTTGTTAACTTTGTACAGAGCTGCTGTTTCAGTTCAGTGTTTGTGCAAAGCTAACTGGCTGTAGCTTCTTATTTAACAGACAAACATCAGAATGGTTTTAATCTTCTTGTCTAACTATCCACCAGGGAAGCAAATAAGCATATTTCCCAAAATGTGAAAATGTTCTTTTTAAGACTCTGATGTACCTGTTTCTTGGTGTTTCTGTCCCACAGCTTCACCGTCCTATCATAGGAGGCTGATATGATGGTGTGGTCAGTGAGTCTCAACACGCTGATCCTGTCTTTGTGGGCCTGGGGATAAAAGGTCATTAGTCGATGAAGACAAGATTAATCAACGCCAGTTCCAAAAATCAATTAACGATTTACTTTGAAAAAGCCAAACATCTGTCGGGTTCAGCTTCTCAAATGTGAGGATTTTCTCCGTTGTCTTTCATTGCAAATTTAATATCTTAGGGTTTTGGACTGTTGGTTGCACCTCACCCTGGGCTCGAGGAAATTGTGACGGGCATTTTTTACCATTTTGTGACATTTTATTAACTAAATTAATAATAATCAATGATGAAACAATGCTGCAGCCTTTGTTGAAAGTCTGAATAACCACCTTCCGTCAGTGGTGAAAGAACTATTCGGATCTTATAATTAAGCAAAAACACAACGTTGAAGTACTCTGTTACAAGTAAAAGTCCTGCATTCAATATTTTACTTAAGTAAAAGCACAAAAGTATTAGCACCAACATAAACTTAAAGTGCTACATACTGTATAATGCTGTGTAGCTTGTGAATTTCGGCCAAGGATCAATAAATTATTAACTTTACCCATAATGATAAGAATAGATGGATAAAGTAGGGAAAATGGAATTATGAGTACCTCAAAGTTGTACGTAAGTACAGTACTTGGAACACCAAGTTTCAATACCTCACCGAAACTATATGTAGAAATGTTCATCTGTATTGTTTCCTCATTCAAGCAAATGCTGTGTTTTTTGTTAAATGGTACAATTTTAAAATATACACTAATCACTTAGTCAAGAGTCTCTCAGCTCTTACAGGTTTTCTGCTGCTCCATGAGACATCCCCTGTAAGCTGGAGGAACCACATGTTGCCCCTCACGTCTCCAGACACAACAAAGTCTGAAGAAACATACAACACATTAGATAATTGCACAATAAACATACTAATTAAAAGCTGGTAGGTCCAGAAGTAGCAGTTGTAATTATGGTTGTGCTTGTAAGTAAGAGTAGTACTAGTAGTACAGCTGCACTGCAAACAGTATTGCTGGGAGAATTTAGTACCTTTGTCCACAGTTACAGCTGTAATCAGACTCCACTTCTCCTCATCGTTGGTCTGTAGTTTGCTGAAAGCTGAACTGAGATCCCATTTGGGGCCCATGAAAAACTGAAGAAAAAGAGGACAGAGGCATTAACATATACTAATAGAATTGTAGGGACTGCTTAGAAAATGGATTTGTTTGTCATGTGAATCTAAACTGGAATTTTTGTTTTGATGAATGAATATTTTGCTGTAAAAAGACCAGTTTTTGCCAGGTAGTATTATTTAATTCACAATAGTATGTATTTTCTGTTCATGAAAAAAAACAAAGAAACAAGCTACAACAAACATTTTAATAGTATGACTATTTTAGTGTTCTTAGATTACTCTTATTTGACTCACAATGAAGCCAATCGCAATGCTTTCCTCTGACTCGCCCACGACCCACATGCTCTTCTTGTCGTTATGGATCATCCCCAAAACTTTGATATTGTTGCTCCAACTGCAGTAAATCCAAATATACAAGAAGCATTTGGTTTGTTTTAATTATTTGGGGCTTAAAAATAAAACCTCTTAGTATACAGTATAAGAAATAAAACCCAACTGCACCATATCTAGAACTGAGCTTAACTGTACTGTATATAGAGAAGAGAGTAGTTTAACTCTTGATGTGATTGACCTGGGACATTGTGACTATTAGTGGATGAGTGTGCGTTTTGAAGACATAATTAAACTTTCACAGGTTGGTTTGAATGTAAAAAAGGCAATTGCCACACGGTGCACAGTGAAGGTGAAGGCAGGTTTCTCTCAGTTAGTGTGATACAACTATTTTTTACCTGAAATTAATCTTTACACAATGCGAAGGCGGAATATTTGCAATGAGTGCATGAACTCAATCTACTGTATACAGTAAATAACATTTTTAGTTTGACCGAGGGTTTGATTTACTGAGCTGAGTTGATAAAAGTGCTGATTCACTCAACTGACTCACTGTGCGCCGAAACAGCATGAGCAGCAGCAAGAGATTTACATACTTTGTTTCAGTGTAGTCCAGCCTTATTAGACTGTTGGAGCTGAGTGCAGCCTGTAAGAATACCTGAAGACACTACTCGGGGCTTAAAAAAATTTAAATGCTACCACTATCCTTATTAGGGTTATTAAATTTTATCTTTAATTTCATTTACAGTAAAATTCTCCTACAATACTACAAAAAATGCCATTAAACATCATTCAAAGACAAAACGGTAAAGCACAGAGGAAAGATGCATATACAACACAATCAGCTGTCAGAACGTATAAAAAAGTATCTACTAATACTACATTGTACTAACTACAAAATCTTTAAGTGGTTTTTAAATGGTATTACTGTATATAAAAGGCAGTATTATATAACATATTACCTGTTGTCCATGTCCAGCATCGCAGTGAGCAGTCTTCAGAAACAGAGAGGAATTCTGGGAGTCCTTCTTTGCGAACAACTCCACATATCGCACCGTTGTGACCATGTAAGGTGCTGAAGTGCTCCACCTGTGCGTAAATATACGCAATGTGAGAGGGGAGGCAAAAGCAGAAAAATAAGTGACAATGTCCACGCTTATTTCTGTCAAGAACCTTAAAGGAAGTAATTTAGCTCTGTCTCAAAATAGAACTAAAGATGAGACTAAATCAAAGAAAATGTGTGAATAAAATTAATTGATTTATTTTTAACCTTGTAAAACCCAATTTTGTCCACCTATAGTTTCTTCAAAGTAAATAAGTACAATTTCTTTTAATACGACAGAAATATTAAAGTATATTGGAGAAAACTCTTTATTTCGACCAACAGACCTGTAGTGGTTTCCAGAGCTGCACTGTGCCATCATCAGACGCAGTGAAAACAGTCATGTCTTCGGCGTTGACTTCTTTGTTCTCATCTTAAATACAAAAACACAAAGGACTATGAATATTAAAAAAGGACTCATTATACTGTTTAATATGAAATAAAGAGGGAGAGACAAATACAGAGAGTGAATGTGTGTGTGCACTTGTTTACTTGTATTTGGTAGGAGAGAGCAGTGGTGTATACGCTGCTTGTGTGCAGCAATGTGGCAGATTTCTGTGCTTGCTTCCCAGGTCCAAACGTGTAGCGCTCCCTCTGCACAGCCAGCCACCACATACTGCCCCTGCACACAGAAACACTGAGTCAACAACACAGAAATCCCCTAATAAAGCTGAGGGTTTACTATATGTCTCAGGAGAGAAAACAAAGACAGCTCTGACCTGCAGTTAAATCTCTAAGCTACACACAATCTGCGAAGCTCTTTAATTCCATCAGTACAACAATGAAATGAAGCTTTTTCAGGCCAGAATGTAACAATACAAATTGTATTTTCTCTGACAGATAAATTTACTCACCACACAGCAAACAGATGTAAGAGGACTCCTCCAGGAGATTTCTCTGAGACGTTGGCCCGCCTGCAGATCCCATAAACAAAGCCTCCCGTCGTTTGAAGAGCTAATCTGGAACAAATTACGGAAACACAATAGTGATGTATATAACAGTATAGTAATAGGACTTTCTCAGGTAAGAGCTGTTGTTCAGTTCAGTTCCATTTCTTTACGACACCCGTGAAAATGATTTTATGAAGATTTACCACACAGTCTGGAGTCCAAACACAGCTGGTGATCCAGTCTCTGTGAGAGTGAGGGAGAGACTTGGAGAGAACAGCAGGAGACACACTCACATCCCACACCATCAGGGCCTGAAACAAAGACACCGGTCAGTACTGCGTTACACTGACCAATCCTACACTATTTATATCAACGAGGGTAGGCTAAATAACAGAAACACCTTTCTGTGTAACACCCTAGATGAAGGGAGGATTAATTACAGGACTGTTATTTTAGACTGCATTAGCTTCAGCTAGGGGTACTTAATAAACTGAGTGTATATCATGATTATATAGATTTGAGGGAAAATGAACACAGTCCAACCCTACAACCAAAAAACAACCAAACACCTGCACAAAGGTCAATGTGCAGCAAAAGTCAGTGTTTATATCAAAAACAAAATTCTGATACTGCCACAAAACTAGAGTACAAACACATGTACCTGATCTTTTCCACCGGACAACAGCTGTTCACCATCAGGACTGAAAGCCAGACAGGTGGCTCCTCCACTGTGGCCCCTCAGATATGCATGAGGCTTAATGTGGGGGTCAAGGGCCAGTTCGCTCAGCAACCACAGAACAATGGTGAAGTCATCTAATTTATAGAAGGGAAAATAATAAAAATAGTTATTAGCAGAAAGTTATTAGGAGACCGGCTGTGAAATGTTGCCTGGGAAAACAACATCTATTTCTCTTGAGTGTAAGTGCATTTCTGTAATTTCAGTTCTTGTTTTTACTTTACCATCAGCAACACATACCTGATGCTGTAGCCAGGTATGTGGAGTTTTGTGCCAAAGCCAGGATGGCGCCTGTTTGCACACCAAACGTTCCCAACATTTTCAGGCCTCCCAGCATTCCCTCCTCTCCTCCTTCCCTCTTCCAGACCCTCAGACGTTTGTCACTTCCTCCAGACACCAGCAGCTCAGGTTCGCTCTGCTCTGCATTCAGGACGACCCACAGCAGGCACAGTATGGACACATCAAGGTTCTGGGAGGCCCAGATCTTATTACCTACGATTAAAATAAAAACTGTTATAATTCATTTTGTGCCATATTTATACAGTAGGATATTTATACAGTATGTTTTATGTGTTTGTTTTTCATTATTATATCCATCAATGTTTTATGGCTTTCTAACTACTGTATCAGATTTATATCCTTGACATATTGCCTGCTAACTAGTTTTGTTTTTAGGTCTGTTACTCGGTTGGCTTTTTATTCATTAATTAATGTTTTTGTTGGTTTTTTTATTGTAAAAACCAAACAGCCTATAATTTCCTAAGTAAAGTTTCTTCATAACACACAGAGCAGAGCAAATGTCTTGAAGTACTTCATGATAAAAGACCCAAGCCAGACAGAAAATACAGACACAATAAAAGAAGTGTAAGAAATATAGGTTATAAAATTAGAAAAAAAAGAAGAAACCCAACTCAAAGTTGTCCAATCAAATACTGGTCCTAGTGAAATGTTTAAGAATTTTGTAAAGATGATTTTTATTTTACATTCCTGGCACATAAACAAACCTGAGTCAATAGTGAAGAGTTTGACGCCATCACCATGGTATCCCACAGCAGTATAGTCTCCATTAACAGCCACACACAGAGCAGCAGGTCCAGACGTTAGAGACCTCCGTTTCTTCTGAGGAGGCTCCAGTTCGCACTAAAAGACCAAATAACAGGATCCATTTAGAAAGAAGATTTCTTTTAAAAAACATACAACTTATACTTACTTATCTCCCACATTGGATGTTAGGAAGAGATAACTTAATACTCAGTATGAACAGTAGGGTGATTATAGCAAGCAAAAACGGTTTCAACGAACATACGGACACCTGAAACAGTGGACATTATTCTTTCACCAAATGCCAGATGTCGTTAATCAATCCTGCCTCAACACTTCATTTACACGCAGACTATGGCAACTGCAAGCAACATGAAGTTAACACTTACACACAAGATAAATAAGGAGCTTACTCTGTCACTTACTTCTTCACGTTTAAAAGTAGTGACTGAACGTCCAAGTCCTCCTGACCAGAGGCGGAGCTGTTTGACAGAAGGACAGGACACAGAGAAAAAGGAGGCTATTCATTTAAAATAATTTACAGTGTGCTCACAAACAGATGCTGAAACAGATGCTGATGGTCTGCATTGAATTTCAGGTGGGTGCTGTGCATCGAATAAGCAGTCTGATGCAATGTGTTCTTTTAAAAAGCACTTGAGTGTTAAAGCAAATTAATCTCCTAATGTCTCATACATTTATGTGAATTTTATTTACAACTAATGAACTGACAAAACAGTATTTTATGACAAAACAACAAATCATAATTTATTTGTAGTTTTTGGTTAAATAGTAATTAAGCCGGTAAATAGTGTAATAATTATATTATTATAATCCAGCTACTCTGGTTAAATTCAAGAGAGTTAAGTTTAATTTATCTGATCCAGGTTCACTATGTACTGGCAGCGATGGCTCACCATGTGATCTGAGCCAGCGCTCAGCAGCATGCGTCCTTCATCCAGGAAGGTGAGAGACTCCGTGGCTCCGAAGTGAGCCTGGAAACATCCCACACAGGTGGAGGTGGAAACTGACCACACCCTCACCTCTCCAGACAAAGAGCCAGAGCAAAGCATGGGGGAGGAGGGAGAGAAGCAGAGACTGCGCACTGAGTGCTGGTGACCGGACAGGGACTGAGCGAACAGACAGAAGAGATTTTATTTTTAAAAACAAAACAATTATTACTTCAGGTTGAATAACCAGAACCTTCTGGTTGTTAGTCATGCACATTAATATTACACTGAGAGGATTAGCTGACTGAACCATCTTAAAAGAGTACTCGACTGATTTAGCATTGTACTCCTCTGACATTGACAGACTGACAGTTAAAAGAAGGTCAAATACAGCAGCCACACAATCTTCTTCCTTGTTAAAACCTGGTGCCTATATTACCCACAATGCCACTAGACGATCGACAGTTTGGTCGGAGATTCAGATGTGTTAGCTAGTAGCAGCTGTAGCCTCAAGCAGAGATAAGGAGCGGTCTACAGAGGTCTGCCGAGCTCACTTTCTAACTCCACGACCCCACCGGGTATTTTAGTAGTCCCCAGCCCAAACAGACGCTGACTCAACTGATCACGAGGCAACTGTCAGATTTTACACAGCTCCCCCTGCAGCCACAAAATGCTGCATATAACTTTATTCATGTGTGCAGTAGTACGCCGAAAGACTTACAAACAGACTTTGATGTGTAAAATGGCTGGAGTTCACCTTTAAAGTGTCAATCCTATAATCTTGTTTTCAAAGTTTCAAAATGATTAGCTGAGCTCCCTATATGACCATTTACTTGGCCCCTCCTCATGATAACGCACCGTAAGGGTTTTATTCTGGAGCCAGTTCCACACTATCACGTTTCCACTCCAGCAACCAGCAGCCAGCACGTGACCCTCAGGGTCAAAGGTCACACAGTTCAAAGGGCTGGAGCTGGGCAGGGCCGCTACCTCATGACCTTTAGTAGAGGACCACACCTGAAAAGCAGAAAAGCAGTCGATCGGAATAATCAAGGATGGGAGACGTTGACTGTTAAAGTGACAAATACAATTTAACAATAGTTAACAGCATAACTCAATAGCAGTAAATGTTATTATAGATATTTAGAGCCCCTTTAGCTGCAAAAGTGCTTTCTAGTGTTCCTGGGAAAAAATAACAGCTATTTAAATTCACACAGAATAAATTGAATGGGAAAAGGCAGAACACAGAACACTAGAAAACAAGTGACTGACTTTGAAAACTAAAGTTAATGTAATTTGTTTGACTGACTTTCAGCATGAAGTCCAGAGACACAGTTGCAAGGTGCTTCCTGTCTGCAGTGATATCGCTTGCTGTTATCACATTAGTGTGGGCATCAATAAGGGAAATCCTGCAAAGAGCATAAAAAACATGGGTCACTTAATGCAAACATCATTAGCCTTGTGCTGCATCTAAAGAAAAAGCTGAATCCAACAGGATTAGGGGATTCATAGTGTTTTGTACATTTCCCTTCCAGCCCTCCTCTCACCTGCAGCCATTCTTGACGTCCCAAATCTCTATTCGTCCATCAAAGGAGGTGGTAGCAAGACGTCCATCTTTAAGAAAGGCACAGCTTGAGATGCCGTCACAGCTGCTCACCAGCGATTTCACTTCCTGTTCACAGCCAGGACAGAGTTGACATTAGACATTTTTCTAGCTTTTTCACAGACATGCAATATTAGAATTAGTGTGTTGTATAATAATATATAATAATGTATAATATGTACATTTCTTTGTTTTTCTTGGATTTGAGGTGGGTCAGATGGGGGTTCTGACTGTTTAAAAGAAACTGAAATGTTTGTGATCTTTAATTGTGCATTTTCTGTGTCTTCAAATTAAAGTGACCCCATGCTGGCTGTTCAACCTGTTGATCTTTATATCATCAACAGCCTATGTAGTGATGTCTCATTTAGAGAAATGGAAAAAATTTCAGATTTGGTAATCCTGAAAAGTTTGTATCTGGATCAGGGTGATCCGATCCAATCCAATGTTGCTTTGAAAAACCAGCACAAAAATAATATGGGTTACGTCATCTTGTATAGCAAAACATAGGATTTCCAAATCCGGATCATTCTGATCCCGATTAAACTTTTTGAACAACTGGGCCCTGAAGACAGATGTAATGACGGGGTGGGGGGGTTGTTCACACCTGTCCGGTCTGTGTGTTGATAAAATGCAGCATTCCCTGTCCAGTGCCAACCACCATCAGCTCTCCGTCCAAGCTCACAACCAAACAGGTGGGTTCAGAGGAGAAGGCTGACACCAGCTTGCTGCAATGAAACACGCAAGACCATCAACACATACCTATATATCTATATTAAATGAAACAACTTAAAACAACCTCCTTACCTAGTCTCTCGAAGAAAGCGATGGTCATTGTTTAGCCACTCAACTACCTGGACCCCTCCTTTCCCCCCCAGGCTTTGTGCCCAGGTGTGAGCAGAGGTCTCAGGAGGTTCGTTGAGGGCCTGCTGAATGAAAAGAGCAGGCCAGGAGGTGAGCAGGTGGGCATGACGCTGCAGGAAACTCCTGCAGTCTTCTAGATGACCCTGGAAACCAACTGAGAGCACAAACAGACACTTGTATGAAGAAGGTATAAAACACACTTGAAGAAATGCGTGAGTTATGATTTTTTAAGCACTTACACGATGGTGCAGATGTACGCTTGTCATCTACAGGAAAATTTCACAGGATACAAACGTTAGGATTTTTTCTTTAGCCATCATTTTAAAAGGGAGATTTGCTGAGTAAAGCTGCCCTTGCGACAAATTCAAATTCATTCAGGTGTACACAAGAAATCATGTGAAGGATTGAAGGCAGAACAATCTAAAAAGCAGCCAAACTATCACAAGATGTTACCACATTCATCATACAGAGTCATAATGCATACTCACCATATAAGCTGTAGGTCTCCAGGAGGTGGTGCAGGAGGCCGTGGCGCACATTGGCATACAGGAAGTGGTAGCTGGAGAGCAGGGAATGAAGCGCTTCTAGCTGGCCGCTTTGAATCTGACCAAAGCCAAATAAAGGCAGCCCGGAGTTAAAATCTACAGTAAACACCATGGGTAATGTAGGATTTTTTTGACCAGGACGTAGAAAACTTTTCTGTAAAAAGCTAATTGTTCAGACTTTTTACACTTATTTTATGTCACTGAAAGGTTTAAAAAAACTTAAAGGTGTTTCTATACTGTGTTCAAGGAGACATTTGTAGTTTTTACACGTTGTGTGGCTTTAATGTTATGATTAAAGATAACTAACCAGGCTGGAAGGCAGGTGCATGACAGAGTTGGCCTCACAGTGAAGGAAGTTATCTGTGCCCTGCGGGTCGGCAAGGGCCCACAGATGAGCTGCATAAAAGACACAGTTTAGGGATGCAAGACTCACATATGCAGTGAGTTATACTTGCTTTTACGTTTACATTTAAGGGTTAAGTGTCTTGCTCACGGACACACTGGTGGATGTGTCACAGTGGGGAATTGAACCCGGGTCTCTCGCACCAAAGACATGTGTCTTATCCACTGCACCATTGCCACCCCTTTTTACTGTATTAAATCTGACTGTGTGTACTTCACCTGCCAGTACGAGGTGAGCTCTGGTTCTGTCACTTCCTGCTGGGAGGAGGAAGTCCTCAAAGGCACTCCTCACCTCCTGATTGGTTAGAGCCAGCAGGTCGTCAGTGTCATGGCAATGAGACGGACCAACCAGACTGCAGATAAGAATCCAAATAAGTTAAATAGCTCTTCCTCCTTTTGGAGTGTTGTCAATAATTTTAATCACACTTCAGTATTCTGTATCTAAACACCGACTGTTTTTAGTTGTCTAAATGGTGATCAAATATTTATTAATAAGTTTATTCAATTTGAGGGAAAAGAGCAATATGTATTAGGGGAAAAACTAATTAAGTGAAACAAATGTTACTGAGAGAAAGACAACAACAGACCCAGCTACCAAAGTGGCTACGTGTAAGACTACTTTTTAGATTTTGTCACAGTATGGAGATGAATTTTCACAGGCAACCAAAGTCAGTTGCGGGATATTGTCCTCGATAATCAGATTGTTGATTGAACAGCATGCCTTCTTGCTTTGAATGTGAGATTCATACCTTTGTAAACTCTGCACTATACGGGTGAAAGTTGCCATGGGGATACGTCCTATGGGCTTCCTGGAGTGATGCAGTACTTGCTGCCATGTGACCTGTCCGTCCCGTGAGGATAGGTCATTGCATGTGTTCAGTACAGAGTAAAAGTCTCTCTCCCTCAGGCCTGTCAATCAAGAGAAGAAAAGCTTGAGGCAACCAAAGACAGTCGACAAAAATGACACCAGCAAACTGGTTATAATATCCCTTTAAATATTCTAGCACTCGTTGCCTTGTACTAATTCACCTAATCTAGATAACATAAAAAGGTCAAAAATGCCTACAATTGTTTTAAAACTCGACTCATCTTACCAGTGGTGCTGACAGTGAGTGCTGCCAGCGCCCAGCGGAGTCCCAGCATGCCTCTGTACTGCGAGCAGAGTCTGTCCAGGCTGTGCTGCACCAACTGGCTCAGAGACTGAGGCAAGCCCTGCAGGCTCTCCTTCAACTAAGAAAATAGAAGCAGGGGTGTAGGAGCGACTTTGAACCTGGGGGGACGCTGAAGGGCTAGGGGGGTTCGGAGACATGTATAATGGCTCCTACGTGTATGCATAGAAGTATATTACAAAAATAGAGTCTGCATTCAAAAATAAATTTTAATCTTCCTCCATTATGTCACCAGCTATCATGTCCTGCATACTGTATCCTTGCCATAAAAGTTGCTACAGATATTATTAAAGGTCCTCAGGGGATTAAATTCTGAGACTCTGCTGATCCTGTGACTCTTCTTATAGCGCCACCAGCAGGTCAAGTATTGGATGGATTGCTGTGAAATGTGGTACACAAGTTCAAGGTCCCCAGAGGATGTCTTTGATGCCCTGTTGTTTCATTCAGGTTAAAATTTTATTTTGTCCAATACTTAGGTTTATGATCAATTACCTGCAAAACCAATGGCATTCACATCAGCTTCAGCTGTACGTTTTGTATTTAAGATTTAATTTCTATTGCCTAATATATACAATCTACATCAACAACAAAGCAAAACAAGACAGGAAAACAAACCACAGAACAACAACACACATTACTGTATAGCTCACATAAAAATAACAAGCTCAACCACAGTGTCTTTGTGTCTGGTCAGCTTGAATGAAGTACGTCAAATATAAATGAACATAAAAATATGTCATATGTAAGTTTAAGTTCATCTCTCAGCCTTAGCTGCGCTGTGTATGTAGTGCTGATTTGCAAATGCTAGCAAGCTCACCCACTAGACCTGCTAAACGAGCACGTTAGCAAGCTGAGCATTTAGCTAAAGTACAGTCTCACAGAACTGCTAGCATGGCTTGGTCTTGTTTTATTATTGTCATCAATATTTTCTACGTACCATATCAAAGGAGGCAAAGTTCCTCAGGTCTTCACAGGCCAGGCGAAGGTAGAGAGGAATCCCTGCTCCCTTCTTCATTACCAGCGTCTGGAGCTGGACAGCCAGACACAGCACAGATTTAGTTAAAAATAAAGACAAACTGACTACACTCTGTAAGGCAAACTGTTGAGCATCAGTGGCAGCGTCATGCACAGAATTTGCAGACTCACAACTGCTTCACAAATAAATGTGAACACTGTGATGTTTACATTACGAAACATATATGACGAACCTGGTTGTTGAATGCAGAGTCACTAAGTTTCTTCCCGAAGGTGTCCAGTCCCTTCTGAACTATCTCCTTCCGGTCCAGTATGGTAAGCTGTCCCAGGGCAAACAGGACAGTGCTTCTTTTCTTGGCCAGGGTTTGCAACAGTGCTGCTTTGGATGTGACGCTCACTACCAAACAAACACCCTGACAAAAATTATAATTATAAGACAGTTTTACTGTAGCCGACACATACCTTAAACAAAGAAACCAGTGTACATAAATGTAGATGAGATGCTTGAGCCATTGCTAACACTTATCCCATACATATACAGAACACGGAGAGGAGGAGATAAACATTTAGACAATATTTTTGTTTTGTTACCTTGTCAACTTTGAAATATAAGAGTTATCTCTGCTCTGAGACTGCAGACATTGAGATTAAAAAGTTTAAAGAAAATGTTGATCTTATTAAGCTGAGGTAAATGTACCTGAGAGAGTTTTGTTTGGCTTTCTCATTCTCTTTTTTTAAATGTTTTTTAAGGTCTTTTCACTCAGTTTTCTATCCATGTAACTGACCTGTGGAAGCTGCTGTGGTATCCAATCAGAGCTGAGCTGACCTCTGCCGTCTTGTACCAGATCCACCCCATCAACCAGCAGCACCAGAGGGTTTTTCTTCTTCATGTCACTCAAATTGGTGTGAAATTCCATCAGCAAATCCCTGTGAACAAAGACAATTAAAAGAAAGGCAACAGCTGTTAGTGTACAGAAAATATGAAGTATCTGTAAATCTCAACCTTTTTACTGATAATTCAAAATCTAGCTACTTGTAAGAATGGGGAAGAGGTGATTCCTCCTCAGTATCTTTCATCTTCCTCAGCCACTGAACAAGGCAACGAAGCAGGTTTTCCACAGAGCGTGCCGACTGGCTCGCAGCTGTAGAGTAGGAGATGACATCACAGACGAGGTTTGTCCTGGACTTAACTCCAGTCCTGAGGGTGTCTGCTAGAGACGCCTGTGTGGCGAGAGATGCACATGGGAAACAGTGAGCAGTGAATTTACTTGCCCGTTTCTTAAGTACACCTAGCTCAGACTAGAGCAGTCTAATACAACAGTTCTGTAATAAATCCTATATTTACGGTAGGTTTAAGGTTTAATGTTCAGTTTTGTTGAAACAATTAAACAGAGGTGTTAATTCAACTGATGATTTTGAAGGATGTAGTTTGTGGTGCTTAATTCATTTCTTGATTATAAATCTATTTTGATAATCTATTAATTCTTCAAATTCTATTTGCTTCTCTAATGTGAAGATTAATATAATTGGAAATCTTTGTCTTTTGGAGTCTGAGACATTTCAAGATGTTATCTTGGGTTCTGAGAAACAGTTATGGGCAATTTTTCCTGACATTTCATAAAACATACAATTAATCACTTAATCCATTAAATTATAAGCAGATTAATCAGTAACAAAAGTAACTGTCAGTTGCATCGTTAGCCCTATTTGAAATCATGCTCCGTATCATTGCATGTCAAATGTTCAAAAAGACATCATCACATTTAACAGCTGATAATGAGAGTTGAATAAAAAACACAAAACCTGGGCGTAATCGTACTAATAATACGAGCATGTTAGTGTTTCTCCAATGTTTGCAGCTTTTGAAGAACAAGCAAGCCTTCATCTGGTGTTTCTTTTATTTTGTCCAAACTTGTAATCAAATTCCAGGTGGAAGAATAGAATTAAACTAAATTCCTTTAAGAAATTTACCATGAATACAGTTTTGCCCTCTCCAGGTCCTCCCTCTACCACCATCATCCCTCCTTTGGCCTGGACCTGCTCCACTATCTCGACAGCCCCGGACATCAGCTTTGCCCTGCCGAAGAACTGCCTCTGCAACGCCCCCTGGTGCACCTCCTGCTCAGTCACTTCAGACACAGCCTCCGCCTCGTCGTCCTCCTGCCACATGGGGAATAATGAGGTGTTGTTTGCAATATATTTTATGTTATGTGCTATATTAGCCAATTGCTGACGAAAAAAAATAAAAATAGAGACTGCACGGTAAATTAGGAGCTTTGTAATTTTAGTGGTTTTACACAATGGTGGAAAGTAAAGTATAGAAGTAAATTATAATTTTGAGGCACTTAAGTATTTCTATTCTATTAGGGTCTTTTATACTTATACTTCACAACATTTTAGAGGAAAATATTGCACTTTTTACTCCACTCAGATTAAGATTTTAGATAAAAAAAAACAAAAAACATATGGACTTGTTGGAGTAGTTAATAATGATGCATTAATATACATTAAACCCAACAGTATATGAACACGTTAAAATAACTCCACCACCACTAACTAGATAATTTAAATATTGTTTACATATTTCTACATCTTTAATAATGATCCAATTATATAATAATACAACACTGACCGGGAAGTACTTTTACTTTTGATTGATTTTGATGCTAATGTACTGTATTTAATTTTTGACATTTTGAAAGCAGCTTTTGATGTCACTTTCTCAATACTTCGTCCACCACTTGGTTTCCCATATCCATGTTTAGTTAATGAGCAGTTTGTAAATTAAATTGACTAAATTATCAAAATAACTAACTTCAACAAATTGCTTTACTACGGCCATCCAGAGGTCTTCCAGCACGGCCTTGCCAAAGTGGTCCAGGTTTTTCAGATATGGTCTCCCCTCCACAACGCCTCCCCACTCACATGGGTAACTATGTCAGAAAAACACACAAGTAGGCTCAACTAACACACTAAAAATCATATTTTAGTGGTAAAACTATATGCTATTTTTTTAAGAATACTTCATCAGTTGATACCGAAAAACCAGTAGGTCTACCAAAAAACTACTTTTCAAATTAACGTATTATAAAATTATAGTGAATTATTGTTTTATTGCCACAGCAGCAGTATAAAAGAAATGACCGAGATGACTCACTTTTCAGTGACCTTGACTTCACTTTCCCGGATCCTTCTCTTCAGAGAGGCCATTTTAGACTCTGCCTCCTTTGATTCAGGAACAAAGTCAGCTCTCCAAGCCACCGGAACTGATCTGAGAAACAGAGGGCAGTTAAATTAAAACAGAAAATGGTTTAACAGCAAAGTAGTACTACAGCATTGAAACCAACTTCAGGGAACCACAAATACCATCTACATCCTATGCCCATTTTGTCAGAATGATCAGAAAGAGTTAGTAATCCATTTAATTGATTTGTTCATTCAAACTTAAAGAGCATAAAAGAGAAATGTTTAGACAAATTGTCATGTGTGAATGTGAGCATGGATTGCATACTTGGTGATGTTTGGATCTCTGAAGTAGCAGAACATTCGCTGGTGTGCTGTGTCGGGGAAAAGAGCCTGAAACTGACGGATCTCCATCTCTGTGATGGACAGGCCTGCAGGGGCCGACGCCAGCTGCACACAAAGAACATTTAAAATTCAAATTCACATTTAAAAATAGACACACATCTCTTTCACTTATTACATGTAGTTAGATTTTTCTGTGCATTATATCACAAAATCTAAATATTTCTACAGAGGTCTGATCTGTAACAATAACGTAATAGTTACTGTTACTGACATTTCTCCCTTTAAATATATTTTAAACCTTTCCAGTTGCTAAAAATAAAGCAGGTTCTTGCACAGAATAAAGAATCAGTTCTTTATATAATCAAATAGCAATTAACACCTTGTGTACACAGATCTACTTACTAATTCTTTAATTCTTTTTCATGAAATCTTACCCAGCTGTACTGTGGCAGGTCAGGGAGGACAGGTTTGGGAGGCACCAGGCCGTACCTCTCCCCCAGGATTCCCACCATCATCTGGCTGCGGCAGACCTCTGACAGGCACAGCTCGGTGGCTCGCCCCGACTCCTCCTCCGTCACTCCCCAACGCAGCTCCACCTCCTGCAGGTAGAGGCAACGTGACGCAGCACGACGCCGGAGCTCCGGAAACACATTCCGCACCAAGATATCGCGCTCAGCATGCATGTCTCTGAAGGTGGAGGAGATAAACACACGTACACCTCGCCACCTGAGGACAGAGGAAGGAGATGGTGTTAAACTAGTGACTAAAAGGCAGGGCGAAAAATGTCTTGGAAAGCGGGCCTTTAATGTTAAGCATCAAGTCAGAAAACTGCTCAGAATTGCTTTTATCCCCATGAAAATAAAATGACCTCAACTTGGGGCTGGCTGGTATTGGGACAACTTTGTTTGTTGTCTGAGTGCCTTTAGCTCCCTCTGGTGGTGGGATGTTGTGCAGTCTGTCTAAATGCTCCACATGGTCCAGCAGCCTGGATGATCCTCTTTCTGCCACAAACCTGGTCACATAGTTAAAGAAATAGTTCAAAGGTGTGGGAAATACATTTATTCTTAAATTTCTTTATTCTTGGCAAGAGTTCAATGAAAAGAGTTAAAGATATACTGAACAAAATTATTACCTAATACTTTTCATTTTGCCCCCATTAATCATTTTCAAGTGGCCTTTTGTTGTGGCCAGCCTAAGGCACCCCTGTGCAAAACCCATGTTTTCTCATCAGCATCTTGATAAGTGTTTGATAAGTGTTTATAATTTTGTTCAGTGTTGTTTCCACTCTCATGTCTCTAGGATAAATATGAAGCTACAGCTAGCGGCAGGTTAGCTTAGTTTACCATGAAAAAATAATAAAATAAATTAATAAATACATTCCCACCTTTATCGATATATCATAACCAGAAACCCAAGAGTTTGCTTTAAAGTGCCAATGGGCTTAAAATTATTACATCTATATAAATCATCTGTTTTTGGATTAAAATGAATAACCAGACATTTTACCTCAGTATTTGTTCACTGAAGCCTGCCAGCTCCACACAGTTCCTGTCAGGGATGTACTCTGAGTTTCTGCAAGCAGTAAAACATTAAATGCATTCAGGAAAAGTTTGAAACAAAAACAAGCTGGAAGCTAAATCTCAGTCCATTTGAGTTTGCGTCTTCTTTACTGTACATTTTTGCAAGTTCACAAAAACAACATAAAAAGTACCTGCCTGTGCTGAAAAGAAAAGTGTAAAGTCCATCAGTCACTGTGATAGGTGTGAGTGCAACTTTAGCTTCCCAATGTCTGTGAGATATAGGATTAATAGCAGCTACAGCAGCACATTGGAACATTACCTCTCTGACAAGAGGATTCTCACAAAGAGGGTTTTGTGGTTTATTTCCTTCCTGTAGTTGTTGATGGTGTACTCGACATCATGATAGTTCCAGGAGTCAGTTACCGTGATGATGTTGTCCACCTGAGCAACAAGGTCAAGGATTACAAGGAAGCATCTTGTACTGTTATCTAAAGCAACGGCTGTCACCCTTTTCTGATCCTTAATCAAAACAGAAGTAACCTGTACCTTAAATTCCAGTATTGGCTCAGCAAATATCATTAAATCACAGATCCAAGTGTTAAAATGTAAAACCTCAAAGACAGAAAGGCCACAGCTAAAAATAAAAGACTTGCATGCAGGTGGAACATCTTTCTGCCTTGTCAAATGTAAACCTCGAAACTTCAGCTGTCTCTTTTGTAAAATTGATTGTCTGATAAATGTGCATGACTGAGCTGCAAGCCAGTTCCATTAGGTGCTTTTAAGCATTTATCATACAAAAGTAAAGACTTTATAATCAGTTATTTATTTAAAATTTCTTCCCTTAATAAATTTCCCTTAAAGATCACTGATCTCTGTTTTAATCATAAATGTGAGAAAAATCTGTCAAACATATCAAAATAAACCATGTATGTACAAATATACTAACCTTGTTTTTCTTGGTGAGCAATGTGGACAAGTAATTGCAGTCCTTAGCATCATCTGACTTATTTATACATGCCTGCAAAAGAAAAGTATTTATTAATAAAGTCAAAATTGACTGAATAGTAATATCCTTCAAAACACAGCTCAAATGTTAGTCTACTAATGCAGAAATATAATTCAGTAGTGTCCATCCATATTTAACTTATTTTTGAAGTAAATTAGATGTTTAATCATTCTACATAAAATTAATGCTGGTATGAGGCGTTAAAAGAGGATGAAAAAACATTTTCATGACATGACACACAGTAGGATGCCACAGAAAAAAGTCCAGACCTCTACTTGCTCCATCACACTCCTGACATTATCCAAGAGAACATCAGACTTCAGCTTGACTTCTTCGCAGTGACTCCAATCAGCTAAGCACAGCTGACTGTCCTCAGCACTGCTGCCAATCATCAGAGAGAGAAGAACTGCCACCTCCAACATCTGACAGAACGTAAGAATGAGGAGAGATTAGTGAGAAAAAAAAGAATACAGTTCAAATAACACTAATTGGTATAGAGTTTTCTGATTTCTTTTCAAGTCAAATTGCTCAGATGTCATTCTTCCTTTTTGTTATTGCTAATCAGAACACAACAGGCCCTTACAGATGCAGTGAGCTTATTCTCCTCCTCATTCTTCTTCTTCACCCCTGTCCTTGTGCACACTTCTTCTTCCTCTTCCTCCTCCTTGTTTTGTTCCTTGAGATCTGGCGGGAGGCAGAAGTCCATATTCTCATTCCAGGACTGAGAACGCCTCAAGTTAGCAGTTAGCACGATAAGGGTTCGTCCGGGAAGCGGGGGCACATTGTAACGACAGGAGATCTGAACCGCCGTCTCCAGAGCTTTGCGGTAACGGTCCAACAGAGCAACAGAGTACAGGATCTTACTGGATGGACAGACACAGAAATCGTTGCATTATATAACTGAGTACATCCATGCAGATGTTGAAAAAAGTATGCACGTTTTAAAATAACACAACCGCAACAGGCGGTCAAAAGCACTTCTTATCTGCATCTTTGAATGCAGTGAAAACTACTAAAATTCAAAGGACATTCTCATACTTGGCCTTCAGGAGCTGGTCCTTCTTCATTCTGTATTGTCGGTAGATAAACGGCACTCCAAGTGTCACCCTCATCCTACTCCTTGAAGTCGTCCCCCAGTCCAGACAATTGAAGCGCTTGCTCTTGGGAACCTTCTTCAGGATTCCCTTCAGGATCTCTTTAACAGGGGGGAGTGCTTGCTTTGACGCTGAGGCTGAGGCTGAGGCTAGAGGACAGAGATGCAAAAATATATATGAAACATATGAAACACTACTGATTTTAAAGTATGAGGCTGGCGTTATTCTACATTTTTCATATTGTTAATAATTGACCAATAATGACAATCAACATTAGCTGCAGGCCTAATTTTCACACAAGATTTGTTGTTCTTTTTTTTTTTTTTTTAAATGTCATGATTGGACTTTGAGCCTTTTTCCAAACGCAGAATAAGTGGAATGTGATAAACTGAGCTATCTGAAAGGGAGTTTCTTTAATCAGAGTTTCAGACAAGAGTTTGATTGCCACTTGACGTTTCTCACCCAGACTGTAAAGGTCCATGATGACTTTGTAGGCCACGAGGAATCTGAAGGGAAACTGTCGGCTCTGAATGACTGCTTTCTGTAAACACATCACCAACAACAGAAAGAACTTCATAAACTGTGCCATACAAACGAAACATTACCACCACAAATCTGACTCCTCTATAAAAAAAAAAAAAAAGTCTCAAAATACAACATGTCACGACACTCTCTCCTTTACCTTTACTAAATGTATTTACATTTTTTTAAAAAGGCTTCCAATTTTTATTTTAAGTACATGTTTCACTCTGTTGGAGCTCACCTTATTGGTCAGTCTGCTGAGGATCTTCTTGTGATGAGCCTCACTGATGCCCTTAACAATCATGTTCCTCAGGTTCCTCAGCATGGCCATGAATGGAAGAGACTTATTGTCTGCACAGGAGAGAGGTTATTCATCAACATGCATGATCACAGGCATGTTTGTGTTTATGTGTTAATAGATTGTGACAGCATGTGTAATTTCAAATGTATAAATGCATCTTTGGACTCTTGTCTTGTGTAAAGAGTGTTGTGGATTTGCCCAACCAGTGTATGCACTGGAAAATATGTTGTATTCATTGCTTTGTTGATTGTCGACAGTAATGACGGACAGTCATTTTCCCACCGTCATGGACTTGTAACTGATGATACAGAAATTACAGTGTTCTGGCCAGCAAGCCTGTGCATGTTGTAAATCTCCCTAACTAGTTGGGGCTTTCATTCTTTCAAACAAATGACACAGACAACTTCTCGAAACTTATGAGGGGAAAAAAAAGTGTTCAAATTTCCTTGGATAAATTAAAAGAAACAGTTTAACACTTTGGGTATTTTGGAATAATGTATGTGCTCAGCAGACCAATGAGCTTCTCCCAGGTGGCGGCTTTGTTGCCCTCCCGGCTGAGCAGCCGTTCCCAGGTCTCTGGCTCTTTGAGCGTCATTCGCTGCCCGGCTCTCTCCCTGTCCCACACGCCCTTTATTCCACTGCGGGTAAACGTCTTCAGGTCAGCAGGATACCTGGGACCAACACAACCACAACTTTAAATGGAAGCAGGACAAGCCCAGTGACTAGCCACTGGGACAACAGAGAAAACACACCAGGCCTGAGACTGAAACTAAACAGACCCCTTTCTCCTTATTCTCCCCTCCTCTGACCACTCTGCTGTGTTCATATTGTCTAAACAGTAAATTATTCAAGTGCTGAAGGATAGTAAATGCTCAGTTTCTTCTAAATAAGGAGCTTTAAGTGTGTGAAAAAAGGGCCTGTAATAAAGAGTCCATAGTTCTTGTACAGGTTAACTGGACCATTCTGCACATTTTCATGAGGAGGTGGGGGTTAAAGTAAACTGTTACAGAATGTCCACCACTGGAGGAATATGTGAAGTTCTTGAGTAAACTGAAGTAGAGAGACAGATAAATTCGTTGATAAATAAGTAAGAACAGATAAATTCAACCAGCTGATTCAGTGATAGTAAAACCGTGTGTATATCACATTTGTTTATAGCGTTAGCTTTTTGTGAGTAGCATAAAGGGAACTACACCTTCACCTCTGTGTTGTAAAATCTACCTTTTACTTTGCTTGTAGTATGCAGTGTGTGAATGTCTGTGTGTGTATGTGTGGCTTACTTTTTTCCCAGAATGGCCATAACATGTTCAGCAGGTTCTTTAATGTGAAGCCTCTTGATCATCTTCTTTATACTGAACTCACTCTGCTTTTTATCCACCACTTCCCTGCCCTCTACCTGCAACTGTGCACACATAAACCAGTGTTACCCATGTGAAGAGGTTTCTTCTAAAACTCCAAGAAGGTGGGTCTTGATGTTCAGAATAAATGTTGCCAAAACCTTTTTCATGTAACAATCTGCAGTGACTTAAGTACCTAAGCCTAGCTAAATTACTTGAGAAAACACTTACAAATAACTCAAAATGTAAAAACATTTATTAAAAAAAACTATTTAGTGACACCACAACAAAAAATAGGTACTGTATATGGACTTACAAACTTCTTCAGAATAGATGCATCTGTTCTGAGAAAGTTCGCCCACAGGGTCAGCTGCTGATCAGTTGGTTTCTGGAAATCAATGACAGCGTACACAGAACAAACCATGGTGATCAAGAGAGGATATCTGAGCCACTTATGCACAGAATGTTAATTTAGAGCGATGACTCAATTGTACAAAATAGAAACCGCACAAACTTTTGATATATTTTTAGTGGAGGTGTTAAACAGTGTGGGTGTCAAACTTTTCATGTAAAACTACAGTGAAAACAATAAACGAAAGAGACACTAATACTGACACTGTTAACTATTAATAACAGGGATGTAATATTGATATTGTTTGGTTTAACCTTAGTTTTAACATTGAACTCCTTGAAAAACGCTAAACTAAATTCTTCACTACCTTGGCATTGCGCCTGTTGCGGTTGTGTTTGCAGCGCTGTTTGCGTGTGTTGTATTTGGCCAGCTGATACTCGCTGAACTGCTTGAACTTGTCAGCCATTGCCTTCTTCAGGCACATTGGCAGGGAGTGGCTGAAACACTGGAAACAGACAAACATTGTTTAGGCTGGTCAGAACTAACAGCACGGATTCATCCAGAGTCAACCACACAGCGGGCGCTCGCTATGACTTACTGTACTATAGATTCGGACTACTTCCAGCCAGTCTGAGGGCAGCTGTACAGCAGCACAGAAGTATCTGCGGACATGTGGCTTGGTGGAGGGCTGACTGGCAGCCAGAGCCAATAAGAAGTTTGCTGTGATGCGGATGTTCAACTCCTGGCGAGTGTAAACTGCCACCTGAGTGTCAAAAGAAAGAACAAGTACACCACACATGACTGATGAAAACGATTAGAAGCCTTTACTGTCATAATGTGTACAGTCCTCTTTGATTGTTTTCACTGTGCAACAAAGACGGTCATGTTTCAGTAACTGATCTGAAAATAAATTCCACTGTCCTGTTTGTTTGGCAAAAAAGAAGCTAATGCAGCACAAGCTATGTTCAAGACATATTTTAATAAAACGGATTAAAATATTTCTATTTTCTACTGATTCTAGAGATTTCCATCATAACTGGTGGTGGTGCAGTGTATAAGACACATGCCTTTGGTGTAAGAGACCCAGGTTCAATTCCCCACTGTGACACACCCACCAATTTGTCCCTGAGCAAGACACTTAACCCCTCGTTGCTCCAGAGACGTGCGACCTCTG
The DNA here is from genome assembly GCF_021292245.1 of Micropterus dolomieu. Classification (NCBI taxonomy): domain Eukaryota; kingdom Metazoa; phylum Chordata; class Actinopteri; order Centrarchiformes; family Centrarchidae; genus Micropterus; species Micropterus dolomieu. The sequence continues at coordinate 6,934,141 of NC_060155.1, read as the reverse complement.
ACATTTATTGCAATTGTAAGTCGCTTTGAATAAAAGCATCAGCTAAATGACTAAATGTGAACTGATACAATACATTTTTTTCTGGGTTGTTTTGCTTGATCATAACAACCTAATGAAGTCCCAGTAGAGTTGAAACATCATCACTTTAGTTAAAATAGCAGTTGTAGAGCTACAATCCAGTTTACAAATAAAAATGCCTTCAGATACATAGCCCTACAGACAGCCACCATGCATACGCACCTTGAGAAGAAACTGTGGGTCACAGACAGAGATGTCCTTCGCCAGATTTGTGATCCTGGTCCAAACACTGTCCTCCGAGTCCCAGTCTTTCTGGCCTGGTGCTTTGCACTTCTTGACCAGGGAGCAACACACCTCATTCAGCAGGAGATACTAAGGAAAACACAGAAAGATAATTAAGTATGTGTTCACAACTCAGATGAATCACTATAATCAACACATAAAATTAAGTGCACAGGAAAATTATTTGGTAGCACTGGCGCAGAAAAGATTTTTTCTACATACATATTTTCTCCTACCTTTTTATCATTCAGCTCCTCTTCAACATTTTCATTTCCTCTATCAAACTCAGCAAATTCCTCCTGACTGTTGACCAGAGCTTGTTCGAAATCCTCGCTGCCCAATTCTGTTTCCAGGACAGGTAATATCATGGCTGTCCCAGCGTCATCATCCTCCACCTCCATCTCCTCTTCGGGCAAAACGTCATCTTCCTCAGAATGTGTCTGATGCAGGAGAAGTTGCATTAAAACAGTAATACTGCCCAAAAGGGATGCATCAACAACAGTGTTTTAGCAACAAAGGTAATTTTATTTGGTCAAAAAAGTAAAACAAATTTCATTTACCACACTTATTTCTTCAAAAGAGGACTGCATCACTTCAATTGTTTCCTCTCTGCCTTCGTCTCCTCCAACATCCCTCTTCTGTTCACCACCCAGAGCATGTTGGAGGACTGAAGGGGGATGAGCAAAATGACTGAGCAGAGCACTGCTGGCCAGGGATGTGCAAAGCAGAGAGTCGTTGGGTACAGATGTAGAGGAAGTCAGGGAAAAAGAGAGATGAGGTGAATGGCTATTTAGGAGCTTGTTTTCGGTGCTGAGGAGAGGAGAGGTGAGGGCAGGTGAGAAGGAAGAGGTAGAGAGAAGGGACGAGGAGGTGGAAGACAGGCTGGAGGGCTGGAGAGAGGGGCAAGCTGCAGAGTTTAAGATTGGAGGGCAAGGCTGGGGCATCAGTGTGGAGGTCTGAGCTAAGAGCTTATTCTCCAGAGGAGCATAGTTGGAAGACAAACTCCTTCCACATCTAGCATGGTGCGGCTCTCCTTGGGCCACATTTGCCTGATGCAAAGTCAGTGCCCTCATCTCTGTAAAGAAACACATCAATCAGAGGGTCAAAGGCTGTCAAAACTTTGAGTTCCTCCTCTCACAAACTACATAGTAATTCAGCAGCATTTCTTCAACTGTTTGAACAAGCGTTGTACTATGATCTTTAAGGGTGTGTTTATTGAAAGCCTTCATAAAAGGAGAACAAAGTCTAGAAACAGTCAGCATACAGCCCCAACTGACTTTTCACAGTTTCATATAAACCAGAAGCATAGATAACATGCAAAACATTAGTAAAATACAATGAATGAATCCCTCCACATAGCTTGCTGCTCACCAGAAACACAGACAGAAAATGTTTTAATAAATACAAAGGAGTTTCAAGTTTTAAGAGCCTAACGTTATGTACTACAAGCCATGTCTTCAAATTAGCAGCGTTATCTTACATGTATTCAAACAAATGTTTAACATCCACAGCCAGTGGATTTAATTTCCACAAACGAAGACTTCAACATCCAACACCAGGCAATATATTTACTGGTAGCCTTGTTACTTTCTCGCAATGACTAATGCGTTTGTGTAGGTGTGGTGGTTAGCTATAAACACCCAGATTAGAAGCTAAAAACTCACCACAAACACCAGAGTTTACCCTCCACGGGCCGAGCACTGACTCTGAACAAACGTGTCCTCCGGTGTATAATGTTAACGTTTTCTATAGTTCAGTGTTAGTGTGTATTTCGGGCGCCTAGGGACAGTGTAGATGTTGATTTCCTCATGCGAGAAGCAGCTTCTTGGCTAGAGAGCGCTGACTGGTCAGTGTTATTTTGCACTCTTTTTCTTTTTTTTTTACCGTAATACCACATATATGCACTGCCACCATCAAATGATCAAATGTGAAAGCTGGATCAGGCAATTTAATTCACAAGCATTTGTTGAAATTCTCTTTACACGCCAACAGCAAGTAATGAATCTCTGCGACAAAAAGAAAACCATCTGTGGCTGTTGCGGGACTTTAATAAACGCTGCCAATTTAAACAAATGCTTGTGAAATAAATTGCCTGATCCAGCTTTCATTTTCGATCATATGATGGTGGCAGTGCATATATGTGGTATTACGGTAAAAAAAAAAAAAAAAAAAAGAGTGCAAAATAAAATAGAGATCCTGAAGAAGGTTCCCAAGAGCAAGCGCTTCAATTGTCTGGACTGGGGGACGTATTGAAGGAGCAGGATGAGGGTGACACTTGAGTGCCGTTTTTCTACCGACAATACCGAATGAAGAAGGACCAGCTCCTGAAGGCCAAGTATAAGAATGTCCTTTGAATTTTAGTAGAAGTTTAGTAGTTTTCTCTGCATTTAAAGATGCAGCTAAGAAGTGCCTGCTGTTTTCATTCAGCAGGCCCTCAACGAACCTCCTGAGACCTCTGCTCACACCTGGGCACAAAGCCTGGGGGGGAAAGGAGGGGTCCAGGTAGTTGAGTGGCTAAACAATGACCATCGCTTTCTTCGAGAGAGTAGGTAAGGAGGTTGTTTTAAGTTGTTTCATTTAATATAGATATATAGGTATGTGTTGATGGTCTTGCGTGTTTCATTGCAGCAAGCTGGTGTCAGCCTTCTCCTCTGAACCCACCTGTTTGGTTGTGAGCTTGGACGGAGAGCTGATGGTGGTTGGCACTG